>NC_134697.1:10095497-10457997 GCF_050947455.1 Rhinoderma darwinii
GCCAACCCCCCTAGATACACCCCTGCATTATCCCATTCCCTGTACTATGATGTCACTTTGTTTATCCCTGCACTGTGACATCACTTTGTTTATTATACCTGTACTGTGACTTCACATTCTTTTTTATCTCTGTACTGTGACATCACTAAGTTTATTATCTCTACACCGTGACATCACTTTATTATCTCTATACGGTGGCATCACTGCATTTATTATCTCTATACTGTGACATCACTGAGTTTATTATGTCTTTACTGTGACATCACTGAGTTTACTATGTCTGTACTGTGGCATTACTTTATTTTCTCTATACGGTGACATCACTGTATTTATTATCTCTATACTGTGACTTCACTTTCTTTATTATGTCTCTACTGTGATATCCCTGAGTTTATTATGTCTGTACATTGACATCATTGTGTTTATTATACCTGTATTGTAACATCAGCTTGTTTATTATCTCTATACTGTGACATCATTGCATTTATTATTTCTATACTGTGACATCACTTTTTTATCTCTATACTGTGACATCACTTTGTTTATTATCTCTATACTGTGACATCACTGAGTTTATTATGCTTGTACTGTGACGTCACTTAATTATTATCTCTATACTGTGACATCACCAAGTTTATTATGTCTGTACTGTGACATCACTGAGTTTATTATGTCTGTACTGTGACATCACTGAGTTTATTATGTCTGTACTGTGACATCACTGAGTTTATTATGCTTGTACTGTGACATTACTTTATTATCATCTCTATACTGTGACATCACTTTGTTTATTATCCCTGTACTGTGACATCACCATGTGCATTATCATTGACATCAGAATGAGTTTCATAGATGGGGCTTAAATGCATTTAAATTAGTAGGAGGGGGTTTAAAAGTGTTCTTTTTGTATTCTTTGGTAATCACTGCCCACCTGCCCCCAAATTCTGTTACAAGTAAAAAAAATTACATTTGACTAGCAGAGGTTAAACAACCAACAGATGCACAACAGGAAACAGGAAAAATGTGACATTAACAAGAGACAGTGGCCACTAATCTCATCAACTCAGAACGAAGAATCAGCCACCAAGAAACCTCAGCCCTAATCTCATGAAGAAGAATCCACGACCCCTCCCAATAGAGATCTATACATTATACAGAGCCATCTCCTGAGTCGTGAGGCTTCATCTGTAAGAATCACCGGTGAGATGATGATGAGGATTCTCCTTCTGCTTCTTTCTGCATTTACATTTCTCCCAGGTAAATTATCATTGGACAATGGTATATATTATATATGAGGTTCATCACTGACTGATTGAAAGGGATCCCCTCTATGTCACCCATATGTGGCATGGTATACTAGTAGGGCATGCAGAAAGGGGTTAACCAAAGTAGGTGGATATGGATATGTGTCTCATATCCTGACTCTGCTAAATGGCGTAATCTGGATTGGATTGTCAGCTCTTGGGTTCAGCGGATTATAATCTACCGCTCTATGAAATCTTGGCATTGTATATAATACAACCATAATTGGGACGCATAAGTACTAAAGATTGTCAGCTCTTGGGGCAGGGAGGCACTACTGCTGTAGATGGACCATAAGCTCCTGGGGTCAGGGAGGCATAAGTGATAAAGATTGTCAGCTCTCGGGGCAGTGAGACACTACTGCTGTAGATGGATTGTCAGCTCCTGGGATCAGTGGGTCACATTTGCTTGAACACAATATGCAGTTATTGGAATGATTTCCTGCAGATATCTTGCCCAGTATGCCCCTTGAACAACACAATAATGACCGGAGCAGAGGTTACTATATGACCACTGACCAGCCTAAGTCCTTGTCCTCTTATGTGTCTATCAGGCTGCAGTGCTGTACTGGTGGAGCAGGATGAGAAGCTTCTCATAGTGAAGACTGGGGATCCGCTGCAGCTGAGATGCAAACAAGATCAGACTAACTACATCAACGTGTACTGGTATCAACAGAAACCGGAGCAAGGACTGAAGCTCATGGTGCACTCACTTGATGCTAAATCTGAAGACATGGAGAAGGACTATGAGCAGAGATGGTCTATCGAGAGGTCCGCCCTCTATAATTCCACTCTGTCCTTAAAATCCGCAGCCAGAGAGGATCGTGCTGTGTATTTCTGTGCTGCCAGTATACACAGCCTGAGAGAGCGGAGCCCAGCAAGGTAATAACCTGAATGCAATCATCTCCTGCACCTGCAGGGGGCACTGATCTGATCAATGAGATCTATCAACAGCCTCGGCAGACAATACATCTAATTAGTCTAAGAATGCTAAAGTATATTTTTTTTATAGTTCTGTTTGTGTTAGTGTTACCTGGTAAATATTACTTAGATAAAATCTCCAAGACTTCGCCATTGCTGCACCGATTCTATGGAACGTTGTCTTGCATGAAGGTCACCATACACTTTAGACAGCAGTTGACCGACAGCTATTCCTCCCGACACCCCCACACATGCAGGCTTGGCCGAATGTGCATGTGATCTGGTAGCGGCTTATCTCCCTGATAACATAAGTATCGGTCATGTTGAAATCCAACAGCCCAATCCTGTTCACCCCTGACATCCGCTGATATCTAGTGTCAGGGAGAAGTAGGGACACCCCATACACATTAGATGGTCGGCCAGCGGGTATGGCCCACATTCATCTAATGTGTATGGCCACCTTTAGACTTACTCCTATCATCCACAGATTTAAATCCGCTGTGCGAGGTGTAAATACCAGGGTGGCCGACATAGCAGCTGCTAAAGCGGAAAGTGGCCATCTCTACTCTTAAAGGAGTGCTGGAGGTAATGGGTATGGTGTGGTGCCCAACGACTACTTCTTGTGCCACTGCTGGCAATATTTTATTACACTTCAGCCCATAGTCCACGATACTCTCTGACCTGGTCATCGATACCTCTTCTCTCAGCTACATTGCATCTCATATCTCTGTTGGCTCAGATACTGGCCGTGTGGCTGGCTCATACAGTTTACCTCATTCGCCCACATTTATCAACGTTTTTATACGGTTTTTGGTATAAAATGCAACTTTTTAAAAGTGGTGTCAGAATTTGTGCCAAATTTGCAACTATTTTTATGATTTTCCTTCTCACGCGTCAAATTTGAAAACTGCCAAGAAAAATAAGCGTGATCTTTTAGACCACATGTACTAACTGGAGAAAAAGAAAATGGCACGAATTTTCGGTGCAAATCTCAATCTGCTCATGGCAGGTGTATAAAGATTTTTTGCCGATCTGAGTTGTCGAAATGTGGCAAATTTATTAGGAGGAATGTGCCTTTTTGACAAATTTTGCACAAATCTCGTCAACTACCCTCATAAACTACGCCGGTCTTACTAAATGTGTGCAATTGTTTATATATGTGGCTTGTCTGCACTTTGTATCTATTGACCCCACATTTATCAATGTGTTTTCAGCTTTTTTTTTTTTTTTAGAGGATTTCACGCTAAAATAGTGTCTGATCTGCTGTGAAACATATTTATGAACCATTTGCACCACAGCTTAGTACCATTTGTGCCATGCATGTCATGGGTCTTCTTTCCTTATGTCTCATAAGTTGTTGACGTTCGTTTGTTTTCATTGTATGTTGTAAACTGTTGTGTATAAGTTGTGATTATTTATTAAAATAATAAAAGCAATCAATATTTGTTATAACAATTTGTTATGTCAAACATTCAATAAAATGTCAAAACATTGTTAAAAAAAATATAATATCATAAAAAAAAATATTATAACTTTTCTGTGGGAAGTTTCCTGTGACTCTACAGGATGGTATACAGATATGAACCTGGTGGTTCCCATAGCCTTAGCTCGTATTACCACTAAGACCTTGTGCCAAAAAAAGAACATAAAGATATTTCACAAGAGATAAAAAAAAAAAATCAAACAGTGTAAAAAAATAAATTCTTGAAACTGAAGCTACACGTGGATATAAGGAAACTGCATGGACTAGTGAGATCATTTTCTTATACTGTATAAATGGTTTATAAAAGGTTTTCCAAAGACGGACAGTGGTAGTCCAGAAATCTATGGGGCAGCATTTGTAAACCGTACATTTTGTAGTAAGATGCATTTGTAATCCCCAAATACATGAAAGTAATAAAATGAAACATATAGTTAAAAAAAACAAAACATTTTGTGTCAAAAAATGACAGTTCACAACACAAAAATAGTAGTCTGTGTCACACAATAGTGATTTGTGTCATAACATTCTATTGTGTACAGTTAGATACAAAATTATACCACATCCATGTACAGAATCCAACTATTAATATTATTATTATTATTACTATTATTATTACTATTATTATTACTACTATTATTAGTACTATTATTATTACTATTATTACTATTATTATTATTACTATTATTATTACTATTATTACTATTATTATTACTATTATTATTACTATTACTATTACTATTATTATTACTATTATTATTATTATTATTATTACTATTATTATTACTATTATTATTATTACTATTATTATTACTATTATTATTACTATTATTATTATTACTATTATTATTACTATTATTATTACTATTATTACTATTACTATTATTATTATTACTATTATTATTACTATTATTACTATTATTATTACTATTATTACTATTATTATTATTACTATTATTATTACTATTACTATTATTATTACTATTATTATTACTATTATTACTATTATTATTACTATTATTACTATTATTACTATTATTATTACTATTATTACTATTATTACTACTATTATTATTACTATTATTACTATTACTATTATTATTACTATTATTATTACTATTATTACTATTATTATTACTATTATTACTATTATTACTTTTATTAATATTATTACCATTATTACTATTATTTATATTATTACGACTATTATTATTATTACTATTATTAGTCTTATTGTTATTACTATTATTAATATTATTACTATTATTACTATTATTATTACTATTAAATTAAATGCGGAAAATCGCTCAGAAATTGACCTATGGTGCGTTTTTTATTTCGCAGCATGTTAATTGTATTTGTGTAATCGCTGTTTTTCTTTTGCAGGTTTTCCCCTTTGAATACAAGGAGGATGTAAAATCTGCAACAAATAGCAGATGTTGCATTTTTTTGCGGCGGAAAAGCTGTGATTCTGCCGCAAAAAACACAACTTAGAAAATAAAAATGTATACTTACCCAGAATTCTGTGCTTCTTCGTCCAGGCCGGCCTCCTGGGATGACGTTTCATCTCATGTAACCGCTGCAGCCAATCACAGGATAATTACAGGCTGCAGGACGTCATCCCATGAGGTCGGTCTGCAGGACGTCAGAGGGTAAGTATGTGTGTTGTGTTTTTTTTTTAATACGTGCAGTTTTCCGCAGCGGACATTCCGGCTGAAAAACCTCCAAACAATTTGGTGTGTTTTTTCGTCCGGAATTCCCTGCGGCGCCCAGGGCGGATACGCTGTGCGCTTTTACGCAGTTTATCCGCCCTGTGTGAACATAGCCTGACATTTAATATAATTTTGTAACAATATATGATTTTGTAATACAGAATGACATTTTGTTGCACAAAATATAGCGACATTTTATGACAGATTAATATTTAATGAACAGGTGAACATATAATGTCATGAGACAAAATCCAGTTTGAAGTTACAATATTTATTTTATACTACAATGTACTGCTTACAATTGGAGCCCCACATATAACCTCACCTAACACCACCACAATTTATAGGCATAGCCTGAGAGAAATGCACGTGTTTTCTGCAGTGTAAGTAAAAACTTCTTTCTGCTTTGAATGGGTTTTCAAAATAATCTCTGGATGTCCCAATTCATAATCCCTAATATTAGTAGCCTTTGGGGAGCAATGGACATCGGAGCCTAACATTAGATCCATTAGTGTTGTTGCTACACTATGTAAAAGCATGAAACTTTAAAGCAGTTCTCCTCATTGGACAATCCCTACTTGTTAGAAAGTCCCTTGAAAATAAACTGATCACAAAGTGTCCCCCCGCTGGGAACCCCAGTGATAAATTGTAATCTGTGGAGTACCTTGCAGTAAGTGTTTAATTTCCCTGCAGCGCCACCACAGGAGAAATGAAGTATTACACAGTGTCCATTCATATCAATGTGATGTCTGTGTAATACAGGACAGGACAGGTCCTCCAGAGAGAGAGATGCTCTTTATAACCACTCTCCACTCCGGGAGATGAGGATCCTGAACAGAGGACCCCCCCACTATCAACTTCCCTAATAGAGTATATGGAAAAACATTTTTTTAACTGGACGACCCCTTTAATTCTGATAGGATGGGCCACCATGATGTATATTAGTAAAAAGCAGCTCCTTTATATTAACATCATTAAACTATAAGCTGGATCAGAGAAATTTGGTTTGTGTCATATATTTATTAAGTCTGCCTTAAAATCCTCCATTTGAGGTGTCACGTCTTCGGATACCACTGGTGTTAAGGTGAAGCCACAGGCAAAATCTCAAAATAAATTCTCACATTATTGATCGGACTTATTTCTATTACATATGGTTAGATGTCCCCTTTGCAGTTCCATGTTTTTACCAAAACTAGCTATAATGATATTTAATTATTATTAATTTTTACTCCTAATTCATATATCAAAATTATATTTTTTCTCTTAATTCTGACTTTTAGGCCTCGTGCACACTTACGTCACCGTTTTCACAACCGCTTTTGACGGGTCCGTGAACCCGTTTTAGCGGCCGTGTGGTTTCCGTGTGCACTCCCGTGTGCACTCCGTGTTTCCGTTTCCGTGCGCCGAGCATGGTACTGTCCAGGGTGACAGTACATGCTCGGCGCGCGGAAAATAAAATTTTAATGTAATAAAAAAAATTTAAAAAAATAAGTTCATACTTACATTCCTCCTGTCCGTCCTCCAGCGATGACGTACAAATCCATGTCGCCCCGCAGCCAATCACAGGCTGCCGTGGCCTCTGCAGCCAATCACAGGCTGCCGCGTCACAAAAGAAGGTCGGACTGGAGGAAGAAGAGGAAGAAGATTGACTTGTCACCAAGACAACGACCGGGTACGTATGAAATGCTTTTTATTTTATTTTTAATCAGCAGCCTCTTTTCTATATGAGTTATTGATAGAGACAAGTGGCTGCCGATTAGTGTAATATTTTTCTAATGTTTTTCTGCCCGTCACACACGGACGGCACACAGATGCCTTCCGTGTGCCTTCAGTTTTTTTGACGGCCCCATTGACTTGCATGGGCCTCACGGTCACGGAATCCCGGACCAAATTAGGACATGCTCTACTTTGGATCGGAAAGGAGCAACGGACCGTCAAAAAAACTGAAGTGTGCATGGCCCCAATGAAATGAATGGGTTCAGGGTGCTATCAGTGACAAAAACGGATAGCACCCTGAAGGAAAAAACTGACGTGTGCATGAGGTCTTATAGACAGTATTATCAGTCACAAATATTTTTTTTAAATATTATAAATATATATATTTACATTTTGACCCCCAAAGCTTTTTTGTTCTAATGCAACTAATATAATAATCCACTTGATAATAATAGTAATAAAAAATCTTAAGAAACATTTTTCATAAATAAAATAGTTTATTTTTGTCCATGTTGTAAAAAGTAAAACAATTGATGGTATTTGTAAAGAAAAACAGATGAAACAATTTGAAGAAAAATTCCTTGAAGAATTTTAGTTGGCAGCAACGGTGCTGGAGATCCAGGAGTTGAAGTTGCAGACCTTGGTGTAGACACCGGGATAGTTCCTGAGGGCACAGCCATATCCCCAAGATACAACACCCTGGAGCTGTCCATTGCAGACCACGGGTCCACCAGAGTCACCCTGAGGGGAAGAAAAATAGGGTTATATATTTATAAAAATTGTATATGTACTAAATCTGGAAACAATGACAAATACGATCCCCTCTTCTAATTTTATATACAGCCTCTACATTTTCTAATTGGTATTTCCTTTGCATAAAATCTTGGAAACATTTGATATGTTGCAAGTACAGAGCTCATCACTGCTATGTTTTACCCCCCAAGAGTAGTTTTTTAATTTTAAAAATAGTTCCTTGGGGTGGGACATTTTGGCTCTGCTCCCTCCCATGCTTCTGCCATTCTGCTGATCTCTAGGGCAAGAGATGGCTATTATGGGTGGCCAAGTGGGGGAATGTAGGCGATGAGTTTGATGGATCTGGTGCCAATGGTTTCTGTTTGTCTCAGTTGTGCAAGGTTTCCATCGTTTTGACAGAATGAATGCCGTGGTCAACTTCCGTCAAAACGACGGAACCCTTGCACAACATAGACAAATAGAAACCATTGGCACTGGATTCGTCACCATTGAAATCAGTGGTGATAGAAACCTGTGGTTTCCGTTTGTGTCAGTCAGGGCTCCATTCTGACGGAAAGCTCCGACGGAACGTCGGAACCAAGCCCTGACTCAGATGTGAACGAAGCCTAAGTGTAGTACAATATACAACTGTACAATAATATATACAACATATATATATACAAAAAATATATACAAAAGCTCAATATTAATGCCAATGAAAACCACTAGACACTGCCCAATAAGTATAAAGAGATATGCATTTATTTGGTTTGAAACGTAAGATTATATCTTAAGTATAATATATTTATATTTAAAACTAAAGAATGTAGAATAACAGATGTAGCAGATTTGAACTTGTCATTATAATGGTTTTGTGCACCTGGATGATTCATTGAGTTCAGGACATGAAGTAGGCTTACCAACAGTCCGACTGAAAACCATAACTAATTGTGACAACAATTGGAGTAGGGCCAAAAGACAAACTTGACTTGCTATATAGACGAGGTCATACAATATATTGGACTAAAGACACTAAGAGTACAACCCAGCATGCATATGGGACAGAAGAATACAGTAACATTTACCTGGCAGGAATCCTTGCCACCTTCCAGATATCCGACACAGATCATGTTGGTGGTGATCTCTCCTGGGTAGGCGCTGTTACACTGGGCAGAAGTCAGGATTGGGGCGCTCACGCACTGGAGGAGATCGGGGTAGTTGGCTGTGGGGAAATAATATATATATTATATACATCTGGGCAACTTATCTTTTGTAATAACTTTCCTCTAAGGTCGAAAACTTTCTATGTTTTTAAATATTTATTACGTCTACATAATTCATGAGGACTACATGATTATGCCCAACAGAAGGGATTTTCTGTGCCGTTCATACTGGCATCACCGTTGTGGCCAGTGATTGGCAGCCAGGGTCACGTGTCTAATTGAATGTAGTTGAAGGTAGAAGGACAGTAACAGAATTAAAATGTGCTATGAACTTACTTCCACTGCTCAGGGTATTTCCCCATCCGGTGATCAGACAACTGGAGCCAGCGGCGGCGCAGCCACTGGGGAGACCCACAGCCTGGACGTAGGCATTGAGGGTGGCGGGACTGGCCAGCTTGATCAACATGATGTCATTGTCCAGGGTTCTGGAGTTGTAGCTTGCATGTCTGAGGACTTTGGCGGAGTTGATGAACTGTTCGGTACCTTCACTTGTAACGATGTTGTGTTCTCCCAGTCTGACCTGAACGCTCCTGAATGAGTGCAAATTGGAGAGAGTTCGATGAGGAATATTTAACTTTTTTTTTTTTTTAAGCGTTGGTTTATATTCTATTTTTATAATATGGGACATTGTTTCCTTTGCAATGAATACATAGAAGTTCATAGGTAACAACGAGCATCAGTTCCCATTGCAAATACCTACTATACTAGCAGCTGAGTTGTTATGTAAAACAGTTGGATCTGTTGATGAAATTAATTCCAGGTGTATGAGGATCCAAATAACCTCACAGCGAGTCAACATGTTTGTCTTTGTTAAAGGGAAACACCAGTGAAAATTATAGATTACCATGTGGATTCTCATTGGCAATTATGATGACTGATGCCATTGAATAGCAATCAGAAACAAAGGGGCTGGGCTGTTGCATTAATATAAGCATATACTGAGTGACAACCACAAGTCTCCTCCAGACTGCTTCCGGTTTCCTGTTCATTATGGAAAGCTATTGACAACCAATTATCTCCGCACCTCGCTGCAGTGGGCTGGAATTTGCTTACTGCCTATGACATGCTGCATGCTGCTGCACACAGTACAGTCTGCAGCCTCCCCTGTGTATTTCCCTGTTACTTAGTCCTGCATATTTGATTGATATAACCATAGCATCTGATCTGTCCACACCTCATTATGTCATGCCTGGGCAAAGTAACATGGGATGTGTAGTTTACAGAGCTACTTCCTGGGGGGAAGCAATTCATATAATGAAGATGGTAGACAGAAGCAGGACAAGATAGAGATTGAGATAGACACTTTTCTAATACAGGATAGGTTAGAGGATGGTGGGAATAACTTAGTGTGTGGACTGGAGTTTGTCCTTGAGCATTATACTTACGCCTTGTAGCAGTGAGCAGCGGAGATCACCCACAGGCTGTTGATCAGGGATCCTCCACAGAAGTGATAGCCGGAGTTCAGAGACACAATGTAGGGGACGGAGTTCTTGGCGCAGGTGTAACCTCCGACAATCTTATCATCATCCTCAAAAGCAGCTGCGAGTGCAGAGAATATGGATTAGATACAGAAGAATATAAAAATTATAGCATCTGAAGCTTTCAGCCGCTCGAAACACCATATGTTAAGGAAACTTACCAGCTGCTCCGAGGAGCACACAAATCAG
Organism: Rhinoderma darwinii; assembly: GCF_050947455.1. Classification (NCBI taxonomy): domain Eukaryota; kingdom Metazoa; phylum Chordata; class Amphibia; order Anura; family Rhinodermatidae; genus Rhinoderma; species Rhinoderma darwinii. The sequence goes on from NC_134697.1 coordinate 10,106,250, forward strand.
AAGAAACTTCATGGTGGAGAGGTCTCAGGTAGTGGTTTGATGGAGGTAACGATGGTATTTATATGTTTTACAGAGAACCCACCACCTTAGTAAAGCCAATGAGAGACCACGTCTGTTAATGTTTATAGAAGATATACATCCGAGAATAGTTTGTTCCTTCAGCTGCGTCCTTGACTACCCATTTTAGCCCCATATTCAAAGTATCCATAGATAGATTTTGGCAGGTGACTTTTAACAACTTATTCTCTTGTATCCGATATCTTGATATATACGTTTATATTTTTTACTTTCTGCACTTGCGGATTAGCAAATCTTCAGAAATGTTATTTTCTATTGATTCTCCAAAACGTGAATCACTCTGATTTGCTCTGAATCTTTAGCCTGGTGAATCGATTCTACTATCTATAGTGGTGCACACATTGTTCAGTCTACCATCTCTACCCATAATATATGTCCGATATGTGCGATCCCACCTCTGAGACCTTCACCTATTCAGAGAGCGGAATCCCCCAACCCCTGTTCCGCCCAAAGAGGCAGCCGCAGGCCGCCACATCCAAGCATGGAGTATAAATGTAGCGGTACAAGCATACTCTGCTCTTTCCTTAATTCCTTTAGATGTGACTTGCACGGCCACCGCTTCAATCTTTATCCACCTGGATGCAATGGACTTCGGCTGACTCATAGAGCAGGCCAGGGGTCAAAGATGGGAATACTCATTTAAAAGAAAGAGCAAAGCTGCTTAAATCACCCTACCCTGCTGGCATACCAAATAGATATATACCACTGCAGGACTGGGCCAATTTGCAACTCAGGACTCTAGTAAAATAGAGTTATAATCCCTACAATAGTTGCAGCGGTAGCTTTACTTCTATACATTTTTCTGACAGAAAGAGGGGCACAGCGACCTGATTGGCCTGGCTCTCCTTAAGAGTCTCTGGCCCGCAGCATTCGGGTGTCGGTTATAGAATTAGCTAGGTGTGTTTTCTTTTGCTACTCTGATTGTGTGTTTCCAGCCTGTTCTTGTGGTTTTCCAGCTCTGTATTGTATTTCCTCAGTCCCCTTTTGCTTCAGTGTTTCCTCTTGTTTAGTTGTTCAGTTTTATTCTGCCTCAATTTTTCCTTATTATGCTTGCCTTGTTTTGAAAATGTTAGTTTTGTTTTAATTGCCTCTGGTTCTTAATGTTTTCCTGATACTGTGTTATGGACAGTGTCTGAAGATTAGGGACTCCATTAGGGATAGCTATTTAGAAAGTGAGGGGACGTGGTGTTGTTTTACGGTCAGTGCTTAGGGATGGTTAGAATTAGCTTGTTATCATCACCCATGATCTGTTTGGTATCCATCATCTGGCTATTATCATCATCAAACATTCATGGTTACTATCACCCGACAGTTATCATCGGTCATTCTCCGTTAGTTCCCATCATCCATCTGACATCATCATTTTGTTACAATCCTTATCTCCAATCGATGAATCCCTGTTTCTGGTATATCTGTTGCCAGTCAGTATTGTGATACGTGCTTCCCTTCGCCTGTCCTGTTGGATCAAGATTTGGCCCTTAGGTGGTGGCTAGATTTAACTGTCTGGTGGCCAATTGGCATCATTACAAATCTACGTATTACAGCTGATCCCTGGGTGTCTCAGCAGCAGGATAACCTGTGATCAGCTTATTGCCGTTGGAGCTTTCTAAGAAAAAAGGATGGTCCAAAGTGGAAATTAGATTTTGAAACTAGCATGCTGTGCCCAATAAAAAGTCTGCACTTATATTGTGTAGAATTAATAATATTTAGATATGAGAAAGTCTTTGAAACACTTTTCTCAATAGCTATAGCTGAGGTCATTTTCTGAATTTGGAGACTCCAGTCTTATTCCAGCTGGTGGATGATCAGTCAACGATACAGTATTCTATATGACACATTTTGTGTGTTAAGAAATGACCAACTAATCTAGTACTGTAGATTATGATCTGGCTTTGCACCTGAATGGAAACATATTGGGAATGTTTGGATATCTAATAGTGAAGCAACGGTGAAATGTTCTTTCTCATCAAAATTATATTATCACCTATCACCTAGTAAAAATGTGATATCTCTATTCCCCTACATATTTTCGTGAACAAAAAGTTTAATTCCAATTTTTGGGTTTTATGGCTGGAAATATGTATCCAGGGGACAAGGCTGTGCTGCTAGAGTTTTACTTTAACCCCTTAAGCACCAAACCCATTTTTACGTAAAATTGTTTTTTTTGGGACTGTGATGTTGAAGGCCCATTTTTAGTGGTGGTCCGACTTCCCGCACCCTTGCGGGTCAGCTTCATAAAGGTTGTTTCAGCCCTCGCTGCAGTGTCGTATCCCCCCATTTTTTTTTTACCTAGGCACCGTGCGGTACATTTGGTTGTGACTGTGACGGTTCCTTCAGCTCTCTTACATTTAATTGATTAACCATCACACCTATTTGAGCTTATTGGACATAAGATTCCAAAACCATGCTTGTTAATATAGAATCAATATGGAATTGGGCGCCTTTTGCAGCTATAACAGTCTCCAATCTTCTAGGAAAGCTTTCTAAATAATTTTGGAGTGTGTCTGCAGGAATATGTGCCCATTCAACCCCCAAAAAAAATTGTCAGGTCTGGATCTAAGGTTTAGACGGTCTAATTTGGAATCGGTGTTTGAATTCATCCTAAAGGTGTTGGATGGGGTTAGGGTCAGGGCTCTGTGCAGCCACTCGCGCCCTCAGTTGTCTGCCTCTTGACAAGCAGGATGTAATAGCCTGCAACAGTAATAGAAAGGGACTGAGTACGAACTGTAGCTAAATAATTTATCATTTGTTGGTCAGTATTATTTGTGCCTACATTATTTGCAGGAAAATAAAGGCAGTACTATGTGTACCAACATCATTTCCTGAGAGTGACTAGAAAGGAGTATTATTTGTATCTACATTATTAAAAGGAAGGTGTCATGAATTTTTTTTATTTTTATCATATTGCTTTTTTTTAAATAAATTCTTTCTTTTAAAGACACAATTTTTGCATTAAAAGACACACCATAACATATATAACATTATAACATATATAACATTATAAAAGCAGTGCAACATAGGCAATCCCTTTCATGTATCCAAATTGCAATTAGGCAATTCCCGCATAATTAATGTTCAAAAGAGAAAAGTGCTCACGAAAGTAGTTCGCTGTTCAATACCAAGTCCCATTACCCGACATGACATACATAAAATAATAAATAAAGAAAAAGGAAAAAGAAACGATAAGACATACAAAGAAAACGTATCTCCAGCATAAGAGGTAGGGGGCACGTAGTATAATAATAATCAGTATATTCACCAGCTCATAAAGAAGCCCGTACCTCCCAAGCCAACTATCTCTCGGATGTAGCCACCGGCCAAAATACCACCTAACTTGAATGTCAGCCATACAGAGTGCGTACAGGTATTATGTGAGGGATTTCCTGGGTCTTAACCCCCCCTTAATGTAAATTTCAGATATTACTACCCCAAGTACCCTTAATGTATAGCCTGCCCCCCGGCCCCGGGATCCAAGTCACACCCTCTCTCCAGTCTCTTATGATAATCCCTCCATGGTTTCCAAACCCTCAGAAACAAGTCCCTTGAGAAGGTATGCCAACCCAAGAGTTCCTCCACTGAGTGAAGTTGATGAACCCTAGACCACCACATATCTATGGAAGGAGGTTCCTCGCTTCGCCACTTCAACGGTATCAATAGTTTAGCCGCAAAGACCATTAAGGTGGCCAAGTCCCTCCGTACAGGGGTAAAATCTCCAGAGGGAAGCCATAGAAGGATCAGGCCAGGCGACAATACCAAAGAGCCACCAACAACATCATTAATAGCCCTTTCCACCTGAGCCCAAAAAGGTTTGATTTTGGGGCAAAACCACCAGATATGAGACAAGGATCCAGGAGCCAACCCACATCTCTAGCAAACATTTGAAGCGAGAAGACGAATCTGATACAGATATGCCGGAGTTCTATACCAGCGAGTTAGCAATTTGTAGGAGTTCTCCTGATGCCTCACACAGCATGAGAACCCATGAGATCTGGATAGAATAAAGGAGACTTCTCTTTGTGAAAGAACAATGTTTAACTCCTTCTCCCAGGCCAGTAAAAAAGAGGGTTTGGTCGGGGTCAAATCTACAAGAAGGTTAGTATACATTTTTGACATAGCTCTGACGAGGGACTGTGGCATAAGAATATAATTCTCCATCCAGGTGGGATCCGGGTATGGAGCAGGAGCCGTAGCCAAGAACTTGCAGCATGCTGATTCAAAACCCCCCTGATGAAGAAATGTAACATTAGCAGCCCAAGTAGCCCCCCCTTTGTCACTGGAGTGCCCCAATAGCGCATATAAGTCCGGGGCAACCCTGCCAGCTGTAACCTCCCTAACCCGAAGAGAGTTCAGAAGAGGCCACAATGTCGACCCAAGAGAGGTATCCTTATCCGTGAAGTAGGGAAGGGCGCCCAATGGAGCTATCGGAGAAAGGCACCCCTTGGCCATGTTCAGTACCCTAGACCTCTGACAGACTTTAAGCATACCTCTCGTCATGTCACTAACTAAAATCGTTTTCGGCGGCAGCGGTAATTTAACCCTAAGTATAGGTATTCCTCCGAGAGGACCCGTTTCTCCAAATCCAGATAGCTATGGGTAAGAGATACATTAGCAAGTTGTGACCAACGAAGTAGTTGAATGGCTGTATAATATAACCCTATATCGGGTAAGGATAAGCCCCCCTGTTTCTTTTTTAGAATGAGTAACCTATGAGCCAGTCTGGGGCGTCTACCCTTCCACAAAAAATTTATAAATAGCCGCCTGAATCTATTGAAGTAGCTAACCGGAAGGTCTATGGGAATATTCTGCAATGGGTAGAGGATCTGAGGGAGTACATAAGTGGCCAATAGATTTTTTCTGCCAATCCAAGAAAGGAAGGGAATATTAATTTGAGACAAGAATTTTTGTATCTTCGATACAAGAGGGGCAAAATTCAGGGAAAATATATTTTTGGGGTATGCTGGGATATTAATGCCTAAATATTGGATAGCCGAAGATTGCCATTTAAATGAAGAAATGGATTTCAAGTGTACTAACTGATCATTTGGCAAAGAGATACCCAGGGCCTCAGATTTCCCATAATTAATTTTGAAATTAGATATATCTCCGAACTGAGCAAATACATCCAGAATCAGCGGGAGGGCAGTGAGTGGGTTCGTGACCATTAGCAAAAGATCATCTGCAAAGGCCGCCGTCTTATGAACTCGTCCCCCAACCCGGAGACCCCGGATGCCATTGGTCTGGCGAAATTTTAAAAGCAGTGTTTCCATCAGTGGCGTAACTACCGCCGTAGCAGCAGTAGCGGCTGAAACGGGGCCCGCTGCATGAGGGGGCCCGTGTCACCCGCCGGCACGGGCCCCCAACATGGCCGGAGGCTCCGCTAGCAGCCGCTATGGCTGCTACAGCGGGACACCACTGAACAGTACGGCAGAGCAGGGAGGTATCTCCCCGCTCTGCCATTAAGCAAAAGACATGTTTCCCCTATCCACAGGATATACACAGGACAGGGGATACATGTATGATCGCTGGCAGCGATAGGGAGAACGGGGGACTGAAAGTCCCCTGAAGTTCTCCATCACAAACCTCGGACATCCGGGGTCTGTGTCGGCAGCTCCGTAGAAATGAATGGAGCGCCGGTCCCGCTTGTGCGCATGCGTGACCAGCGCTCCATTCATTTCTACAGAGCTGCGCAGACGCCGGAAGTCAGAGGTTAGTCATGGAGAACTTCAGGGGGACTTTCGGTCCCCCATTCTCCCTATCGCTGCCAGCGATCACACATGTCGTCGAATTTTTTTGGGAGGGGGGACGCTGTACGGCGTTCCCTACAGGGGGGGGGCTGTATGGCGTTCCCTACAGGGGGGACGACGCTGTATGGCGTTCCCTACAGGGGGGGGACGCTGTATGGCGTTCCCTACAGGGGGGGACGCTGTATGGCGTTCCCTACAAGGGGGGATGCTGTATGGCGTTCCCTACAGGGGGGGAACGCTGTATGGCCTTCCCTAAAGGGGGGGGGGGGGCGCTGTATGGCGTTCCCTACAGGGGGGGCTGTATGGCGTTCCCTACAGGGGGGGGCTGTATGGCGTTCCCTACAGACCCCCCCTGTAGGGAACGCCATACAGACTCTCTGTAAGTAACGCCATACAGTCCCCCCTGTAGATAACGCCATACAGCCCCCTCTGTAGGGAAGGCCATACAGCCCCCCCGTAGATAACGCCATACAGACCCCCCTCTAGATAACGCCATACAGCCCCCTCTGTAGATAGCACCATACAGCCCCCCCCTGTAGATAGCGCCATACAGCCCCCCCTGTAGATAGTGCCATACAGCCCCCCCTGTAGGGAACGCCATACAGTCCCCCCTGTAGGGAACGCCATACAGTCCCCCCTGTAGGGAACGCCATACAGTCCCCCCGTAGATAACGCCATACAGCCCCCTCTGTAGATAGCGCCATACAGCCCCCTCTATAGATATCTACAAAGGGCTGTATGGCGTTATCTACAGGGGGGCTGTATGGCGTTATCTACAGGGGGGCTGTATGGCGTTATCTATGGGGGGCTGTATGGCGTTATCTACGGGGGGGCTGTATGGCGTTATCTACGGGGGGCTGTATGGCGTTATCTACAGGGGGCTGTATGGCTTTATCTACGGGGGGGCTGTATGGCGTTATCTACAGGGGGGCTTTATGGCGTTATCAAAAGGGGGGGTTTGTAAAAAAGGCACTATCTACAAGGGGGGGTTGTGTGACACCCAGGGGAGGGGGGGCCCCAGTCAAAAGTTTGCTATGAGGCCCAGTCTTTCCTAGTTACGCCCCTGGTTTGCATCATAATAACAAAAAGGGATGGGGACAAAGGACATCCCTGCCTGGTCCCATTCGAAATAGAAAAGGGAGTAGACATGGATCCGTTAACCTGAATCCTCGCAGAAGGTCCTCTATACAATGAGAAGATAGCATCTATGAATGTGGGTGGAAAATTAAATTTCAACAGAGCTCTCCTCATGTACTCCCAACAGACCCTATCGAAGGCTTTTTCGGCATCAGTGCCTAGCAGCACCATAGAACTCCTTGTTTTGCGAACTTGTAAGACCGCATGCAAAACTCTGCTCACATTATGCTTACCCTCTCGCCCCTTCACAAACCCCACCTGCTCATCTCCAATAATCAAGGGCAAAAGCGATTGCATGCGCGTCGCCAAAATATTTGCCCACCATTTAACATCACAATTTAATAGCGAGATGGGTCTATAGCTTCCACACAGCTCAGGGTCTTTCCCCTCCTTAGGAAGAATAGTAACAAACGCTTCCAGAGATTGTGTAGGGAGAAAAGATCCACCCAGTAGGGAATTACAAACTGCCGTAAATTTTGGGATCAGTTGTTTCCAAATTTTTTTATAAAAGGAGATAGGCAGCCCGTCTGGCCCCGGGCTTTTCCCTGAGGGAATAGAGTCCAAGGTCTTCCCCACTTCCTCTTCCGTGATAGGTGCTAAAAGCGCCTCACCTTGTATATCGGAGAGCTGAGGAGCTGAGATATCTGACAGGAAAGCGGTTATGCGTTCCTGCCTATCTAGTGTAGGAGGAAGGGCCCCCTCGGAGGAAGCATGTAAATTATATAGCTTGGAGTAAAAAGTCTGAAAGGCCTTAGCAATGTGCGGAGTTGAGGTCACTCGCTCACCTTGATCAGTTTTAACAGCTTCTATAAACACTTTGGACTGCCTCTGTTTAATTAACCTGGTCATCAACTTAGAGCCCCTATCCCCATGCATATATGTCTGACTACAGGCTACCCGATACGCCTTAGTGGCTTTATAATTAAGGAGGTCCCTAAGCTCTTGGCGTAGTGAGCACAGCAATTTGTAATCCATATGGGATCCCACCTGTTTATGCACTCTTTCAGTTTCGGATATTTGTGCCAATAAGCGTAAAATATGCTTAGACCGTTGTTTCTTAAGATGAGAAGCCAACGCAATAAGCTCCCCTCTCATATGGGCCTTATGTGTCTCCCAGAGAATGGGCCTGGAGATCTGTGGGGAATCATTAAATTGAAAAAATTCCTCTAACTTGGAGGCTAATGATGCACTATTTTCATCTTGTGCAATAATCTTGTCATTAAGTCTCCAGAGCCACTCCCGTTGAGGAACACATCCCAATTCCAAAGTAATGCATACCGGTGCATGATCCGAAACTGTAAGACTCCCAATATCAGCATGTTGCAAGTTTGGTAACAAAGATAAAGGAAGGAAAAAATAATCTATTCTATGATAGGTACAGTGGGGGGCAGAATAGAATGTATAATCCTTGACTGATGGGTTACCCACCCACCAAGCATCCACCAAGCCCAGTTTAGACAAGAGCATTTTGAGCTTGCGGAGCATCAAGGGTGATAAAGTTTGGACCAAAGAGGTGGAATCCATCGGCAAATCAAGAGATACATTAAAGTCTCCCCCCAAGATAAGTTGACCTTCAGTAAAGGACTGAAGGGATAGTAGGGTAGTCCGCAACCATCTACATTGCCCTACATTAGGGGCATACAGGTTAGCAAACGTAATCTTCATACCAAAAACCTGACCTTTTAAAAAAAGGTATCGACCGCCTTCGTCCAGCAGAGACAATTCTACATGAAACTGTACATTCCTATGGATAGCTATAGACACCCCCCGTGACTTAGATGAGTAAGTACTATGGAACCATTGCGAGTAAGTATGTACAGGTAGCGCAGGGATGTGTGCCGGCCTAAAGTGCGTCTCCTGTAGAAACAAAATATCAGGAGCCTGTACCTGTAAAGAACTAAAGACCCTGGATCTCTTCTGAGGAGAACCCAAGCCCCTCACATTAAATGAGCAAAACTTTAACCTACCCATCTATATGTCTGACCAAGAAACAACGCAGCAGGCGCTGAGACAGTAGACCAACATCCGAGAGACACCTCGCTCCAACCCCCCCAAAAAAAGAGGAGATACTAGAAAAATAGACACGTATAAGAAAAAGGAAATAAAAAATAAAAAATTAGTCAAATACATTCAAACACCGTATTGAAAATGATACAAACATATTCGCTCAGATTGTTAAAGGCCGTAGCCTAGCTAAAGTAGAGCATTAATGGGGTTTAAGGAGCATAACATCGGAAGTTGCTAAACTGGCCCGCAAAACAAGAAAACGGAAGGAGGGGAGGAGGGGGGGAGAGGGGGGGAAGGGCGAGGAGGGAAGGAAGGGAAAAAGGGAAAAAAGGGGGGGGAAAGAAAAAGAGGGGGGAGGAAGGAAGAAGGGGGGGAAGGAAGAAGGGGGGGGGGGGAAGGAAGAAGGGGGGGGGGAAGAAGGGGGGGGGGGGAAGAAGAGGGGGGGAGAGGGGAAGGGAAGGAGACAAATCCAAGTTAAGCGGCTATTTATTCACATAGTTAGGAATCAGTTATCAGACCTTCAGAGGAAAGCAACCCAAATCAACTGTAAAATTCCAGCTACAGTTCCACATTCGCCATTAATAGTAACCAGCACATAGTCCCATCAAGTAATCAGGGATTAGCCCCCGAAGATAGACGCTTCTTCATTTTGGGCGACTTGGAGTTTACCATGGGTTGCCATGGTCGGCGTGTTTTAGGCCTTGCGAGGTCCATGGCCACTGGCATCCAAGAGGGGACAACTATAGGATCCAAATCCAGCACCTGCCATGCTCACTCCAGATCTTCCGGCGTGCGAATGGTGATCTGTCTCCCCGCTCTCATAGTCGCCAGCCCAAACGGAAAGAGCCATCTTATCGGCAGCTTATGAGCCCGCAAAGCATCCGTGACTGGCTTTAAGATTCGGCGTTTCGCTAGTGTGCTAGCTGCAAGATCTTGATACACCGCAAGTTTAGTTCCTTCAAATACTATCTCAGTAGCCTCTCGTGCAGCTTTTAAAATGGCCGCCGTGTGCACAAAACTTAAAATGCCACATATGACATCTCGTGGAGGCTCTGTGTCAGCGGGTTTAGGCCTCAAAGCGCCCTGTGCACCCTCTCAACCACCAAGGAAGCCACTCGTTCCTCTCCGATCAAGGAGGTAAAAATCTGCAACACAGTACCTGCTAACGAGTCCACAGCCACCGATTCCGGGAGACCTCGTAGCCTGATATTCTTCCTCCTACTACGGTTCTCCTGGTCCTCCAGGTGTAAATATAGGGTATTCAAGTGGGCAGCATGCTCTTTCGCCGTGTTATGCTGAGTAACTTGTTGATCCATAATGGAGGCCTGCGTCTCCTCCAAGGCGAGGACCATGTGCCCAATGTGGTGCATGTCGGTCTTTATCTCCCGGAGATCGTTCATCACCGGAGTGAGAGCCTGCATCAGGGTCTCCTTAAGATAAGCTCTAGAGATAGGTTCAGCGTCCACCTCCCCTGCACAATCTGAGGGAGCATACGAGCTATCCGAATCCTCTGCCCTCTGTTCCTCGTGCGAGAGGTCCGGTGCCATCTTGGATCTCCCCGCTGAAGAAGCCCTCTTTTCCTGAAGAATTTATCCATCTCCGGCAGAGATTTAGGGTGCCGAGGGGTGCCCCCGTATCCTTGGCCTTATCCTTTCCCGTTTTTACCATATCTGATGGTAAGTGGTCGGTGTTATTCGTTAGTTTTGATGAGTGTGAGGTAGAGCTCCGGGATCACACCACCATCACTCAGCGTAGCAAGCTCCGCCCCTATCATATTGCTTTTAATATGATAATAACATAAATTTTATCAACTTTTTACTTTGTTCTTACTTTTACTTCTCTATGGGGGCTGCCATTTTTTTCATCTCTGTATGTGTCGATTAACGACACATACAGAGATGGAATACGGCACATACAACCCCATAGAGAATGCGAACGGGAGCCGTTCCATTCTCTGAAGCATACGCCGCCTGCGTGGGAGCCGCACATGCGCGGCTCCCACACAGACCAAAACGAAACTCGTTCGCAGAGTGAAATCCGGCGCCATTTTTATGTGGACGGAAGCCGCTGCCGGACAGTAAGATGACGACTTCCGGCCGCGGCTTCCGGCCATATGTTCAAGGAAGCGGAGGCGCAAGGAATAGGAGCGGAGGCGGTGGCAGGAGAAGGTAATTTATGTTCGTGTATGTGATGTGTGTATTATGTTTGTGTTATACTGTCTGCTGAGCACTGTATCTAATCCTCCTACACTGTGCAGTCGCTCAGAAAATGGCAGCACACAGTGTAGAAGGTTTGAATATTCAAACCCCTCCTAGGACACGAGAGAAAGTGTGTCTACCCCAAATTTGCAGCATAAAGCAATGAGGTTGCTTTACCACATTGACCATGCTGCAATTTTGGGAACTGCTCCCTCTAGTGACAAGCACATGGAAATTTTATAAATTAGAAAAAAAAATAAAAAAATATAACAATGTGTAATCACTTAAATAATAATTGTTTAACTAAAAAAAAATAATAATAATTCTAGCGACACATTCCCTTTGACAGAAAGACAGTGAGGCAGTACTATCTGTATCATTATCATTTACAGAGAGAGTCAGGGAGGCAGTACTATCTGTATCATCATTATCATCTTTTACAGGGAGAAACAGGCAGGTAGTACTATCTGTTCCAACATCATTTACAGGTCAAGTCAGGAAGGCAGTGCTATCTATGCCTGCATCATTCACAGGAAGAGACATGGAGGCAGTACTATCTATATCATCATCATTTACAGGGAGAGATAGGGAGGCAGTACTATCTGTATCATCATCATCATCATCATCATCAACAGGGCTTCCCTCCCTCCTCCTACTGAGTACACAACACAGCTTGCTTTCGTGATTAAGTGGCATCATCTCTTTGTGATACTTCCTCCTACTCATATCGAGAAAGACAGGAGATCCATGAGAAGAGACTACAGCCTGCGAGAGGTAAATATAAGGAAAGAGCGCTATGTGAAGTTTGGCATGTGGCTGCACTGTATATGGAGGAGAAACGGCTGGACTCTGTATTAGGGGCATGTGACTGCACTCTATAAGGGAGTATACGAGTGGACTTGGGAGGATATGGCTGCATTTATTATGACTGGCATGTGGCTGGCACTGTACTGGAGCTTTATGGTTAGCACTGTATATGGGGTAGGTAGTTTTTGCTGCATGAGGGGCTGTGGCTGAAACTTTATTTGCATTGTGTTGCTCTTTATGGTAGGTGGTCATTGAAAGCACCTCAACAGCAAGGGCACCAAAATTGTGCTACAAGCGTGCGTTAAGTCTTTCCATAACTACTATAATGGCAAACAACGGCGCATGCAAGATCACCCGTCTACTGTAAACAGTGGGAATGAAATTGTTCACAGTCCAGACAGTAATTGTAGAGGTTTAATCATCCATCCCAATGGTCATAATTATTTCAGGAGTGGGCAGTGGTCATTAATCATTGGTGTAAGAAAAGTGTAATGAAGCACCCAAAAATTGGGGCAACATACTGGATGTCACTCCAATCTAATACATGAGGGTGATTATGAGATCTATATGTCATCGAGCATTCTATAGGTATTTGTGTGGTTCACGACTTTTGACTCAATACGTAGGGATTGGGGGTATTGGTCTTCTTGCTTGGGACTTATCATTGTTACATTATTAGATTATATAAAGGGTCACATTTTGTTAGAACATAAGACATATAAAATAATGATCCGAATCGTAATGTTCTTCAAATAAATAATTGTGGTTCGGGTCAAGCAGCCATTGCTACTAAAAATAGGCATCCATTTAGTAACATCATGTACTGTATCTGTGACAGACATGAGAAATGTAACTAATATTCTAGTGTTGTAATATAAGTTGTGTTTCATTATTTAAATGATATCAATAAAAGAAACATTAGAAACAATATGTATAAGAAATATGTTTATTGAGCTGACAAATTCTGAAGAGATATGTCAAGAAGGACTTTAGTTGGCGGCAACGGTGCTGGAGATCCAGGAGTTGAAGTTGCAGACCTTGGTGTAGACACCGGGATAGTTCCTGAGGGCACAGCCATATCCCCAGGAGACAACACCCTGGAGCTGTCCATTGCAGACCACGGGTCCACCAGAGTCACCCTAAGAGGAAGAAAAATAGGGTCATATATTTGTACAAATTGTATATGTACTGAATCTGGAAACAATGACCAATACGATCCCCTCTTCTAATTCCATATGCAGCCTCTACATTTTCAAATTTGTATTTCCTTCACTATAAAATCTTGGAAATAATTGTTATGTTTCAAGTACAGAGCTTATCACTGCTATGGTTTACCCCCCAAGAGGGGTTTGGTTTTTAAATTCTAAAATAGTTCCTTGGGGTTGGGACATTTCGTCTCTGCTCCCTCCCATGCTTCTCCCATTAAGATGATCTCTAAGGGGAAGAGATGGCTATTATGGGTGGCCAAGTGGGGAATGTAGGGGATGAGTGGTTTAGTGTGGCCACTTAAGAACATGTTTTATATTGGGTCATGCTTTCTTAGTGTAATACAATATACAACTGTACAAAAAATATATCCAAAATATATATATATATATATATATATATATATATATATACACAAAAAATATATACAAAAGTTCAATATTAATGCCAATGAAAAACCCTAGACACTACCCAACAACCCATTCTTATAAGTATAAGGGATATGCATTTATTTGATTTGAGACTTAAGATTGTATCTTAAGTATAATATATTTATATTTAAAACTAAAAAATGTAGAATAACAGATGCAGGAGAGTTGAACTTGTCATTATAATGGTTTTGTGCACCTGGATGATTCATTGAGTTCAGAACATGAAGTAGGCTTACCAACAGTCCGACTGAAAACCATAACTAATTGTGACATCACTAGGAGTGAAGCCAAGAAACAACTTGACTTGCTATATAGATGAGGTCTTACAATATATTGGACTCAAGAAACTAAGAGTACAACCCAGCATGCATATGGGACAGAAGAATACAGTAACATTTACCTGGCAGGAATCCTTGCCACCTTCCAGATATCCGACACAGATCATGTTGCTGGTGATCTCTCCTGGGTAGGCGCTGTTACACTGGGCAGAAGTCAGGATTGGGGCACTCACGCACTGGAGGAGATCAGGGTAGTTGGCTATGGAGAAATAATATATATATTAAATACATCTTGGCAACTTATCTTTTGTAATAACTTTCCTCTAAGGTCGAAAATGTTAAACTTTCTATGTTTTTAAAATGTATTACGTATACATAATTCATAAGGACTACATGATTATGCCCAATAGAAGGGATTTTATGTGCCGTTCATACTGGCATCACCATTGTGGCCAGTGATTGTCAGCCAGGGTCACGTGTCAAATTGAAGTTAGTTGAAGGTAGAAGGACAGTAACAGAATTAAAATGTGCTATGAACTTACTTCCACTGCTCAGGGTATTTCCCCATCCGGTGATCAGACAACTGGAGCCAGCGGCGGCGCAGCCACTGGGGAGACCCACAGCCTGGACGTAGGCATTGAGGGTGGCGGGAGAGGCCAGCTTGATCAACATGATGTCATTGTCCAGGGTTCTGGAGTTGTAGCTTGCATGTCTAAGGACTTTGGCGGAGTTGATGAACTGCTCGGTACCTTCACTTGTAACAATGTTGTGTTCTCCCAGTCTGACCTGAACGCTCCTGGATGAGTGAACATTGGGGAGAGTTCAATGAGGAATATTTAACTTTTTTTTTCAGTGTTGGTCCATATTCTGTTTTTATAATATGGGCCATTGTTTCCTTTGCAATGAATATGTAGAAGTTCATAGGTGACAACGAGCATCAGTTTCCATTGCAAATTTCTACTATACTAGCAGGTGAGTTGGTCATGTAAAACAGTTGGATCTGTTGATGAAATTAATTCCAGGTGTATGAGGATGAAAGCCTATGACATGCTGCATGCTGCTGCACACAGTACAGTCTGCAGCCTCCCTGTTCCCTGTTACTTAGCCTGCATATTTGATTGATATAAATATAGCATCTGATCTGTCCACACCTCATTATGTCATGCCTGGGCAAAGTAACATGGGATGTGTAGTTTACAGAGCTACTTCCTGCGGGGAAGTAATTCCTATAATGAAGATGGTGGACAGAAGCAGGACAACATAGAGATTGAGATAGACACTTTTATAATACAGGATAGGTTAGAGGATGGTGGGAATAACTTAGTGTGTGGACTGGAGTTTGTCCTTGAGCATTATACTTACGCCTTGTAGCAGTGAGCAGCGGAGATCACCCACAGGCTGTTGATCAGGGATCCTCCACAGAAGTGATAGCCGGAGTTCAGAGACACAATGTAGGGGACGGAGTTCTTGGCGCAGGTGTAACCTCCGACAATCTTATCATCATCCTCAAAAGCAGCTGCGAGTGCAGAGAATATGGATTAGAAACAGAAGAATATAAAAGTTATAGCATCTGAAGCTTTCAGCCGCTCGAAAAAACACCATATGTTAAGGAAACTTACCAGCTGCTCCAAGGAGCACACAAATCAGAAGAAACTTCATGGTGGATAGGTCTCAGGTAGTGGTTTGATGGAGGTAACGATGGTATTTATATGTTTTACAGAGAACCCACCACCTCAGTAAAGCCAATGAGAGACCACGTCTGTTAATGTTTATAGAAGATATACATCCGAGAATAGTTTGTTCCTTCAGCTGCGTCCTTGACTACCCATTTTAGCCCCATATTCAAAGTATCCATAGATAGATTTTGGCAGGTGACTTTTAACAAAGTTATTCTCTCGTGTTCGATATCTTGATACATACGTTTATATTTATTTGCTGTGAATCTTTAGCCTGGTGAATCGATTCTACTATTTATAGTGGTGCACACATTGTTCAGTCTATCATCTCTACCCATAATATATGTCCGATATGTGCGATCCCACCTCTGAGACCTTCACCTAGCCGGAGAGCGGAATCCCCCAGCCCCTGTCCCACCCGAAAAGGTGCAGGCTGCCATATCCAGGCATGGAGTATAAATGTAGCGGTACAAGCATACTCTGCTGTTTCCATAATTTCTATAGACATGAATAAAGACAGCCAGGCACTTGCACGGCCACCGCTTCAATCTTTCTCTGCCTGGATGCAATGGACTGCGGCTGACTCATAGAGCAGGCCAGGGGTCAAAGATGGGAATACTCATTTAAAAGAAAAAGCAATGCTGCATAACTCACCCCACCCTGCTGGCATACCAAATAGATATATACCACTGCAGGACTGATCCAATTGCAATTCAGGAGTCTAGTAAAATAGAGCTACAACCCCTATAATATCTGTAGCAGCAGCATTACTTCTATACATTTTTCTGACAGAAAGAGGGGCACGAGGACTTAAATTTATTGTTATTCTTACATATTTATTGTTTTTTTCATTTTCACTTGGAATATTTTGCAATTTCAAGCCTTATAGGATAGCTAAATGATGACCCTAACAATTTTTGCCTGGTACTGTAGCCTGGTCCTTGCTCCTGTTGGAACTGTCAAAAGGAAGGGGAAATTTTGTACATCACATTAATGAATATGGCGTGCAGATAGTCCAACACTGTGTGATGAATTTGTGCCATATGCTCATTTAAGGGGGTTGCCACATTTACAAAACACAATTTAAGGTACCCTTTTAGGGAATGCTGAGTTAATAGAGGGGGTTCTCCATTCAGGATCTTCATTTATTAGACAGAGCAGAATGTACCTAGAAAAAGTGTCTCCCTCTCTTTCTCTGAAGGATCTAGCATATCCGAGCGTTACTTGGAGAGCCAATGGATTTAAATTAAAACTGTATAATACTTCAGTTTACCTGTGGTGGCGCTGCAGGGAAATTGGATGCTTGCTGCCAGGTGCTTCTTGTTACGAGCAGCAGGTCTGTTCCTGCACACTCGTCATCTCCCAGATGTTAAGCAGCAGCTAAGTGAAGTTGCAATAGCAACTCCTTCACAGCTGATACATCAGTGCATGTCAGATGAAGATACTCACTTAGCCACTGTGGCTCGATTAGAGTGACGACCTGACTGGCCTCACTCTCCTAAAGAATCTCTGGCCTCAGCATTCGGGTGTTGGTTATAGAATTTGCTAGGGTGTGTTTTCTTTTGCTACTCTGATTGTATGTTACCAGCCTGTTTTTGTGGTTTTCCAGCTCTGTATTGTATTTCCTCAGTCCTCTTTTGCTTCAGTAATTCCTCTTGTTTAGTTGTTCAGTTTTATTCTGTCTCAATTGTTCCTTATTATGCTTGCCTGGTTTTGGATTTGTTAGTTTTGTTTTAATTGCCTCTGGTTCTTAATGTTTTCCTGATACTGTGGTATAAACAGTGTCTGTAGATTAGGGACTCCATTAGGGATAGCTATTTGGAATGGGATTGTTAGTGGTGTTGTTTTAGGGTTCATGCTTAGGGAGAGCTGGTTAGATTTAGCTTGTTATCATCACCCATCATCCGCTTGGTATCATCATCTGGCTGTTAACATCATCAAACATTCAAGGTTACTGTCATCCGACAGTTATCATCGGTCTTTCTCCATTAGTTCCCATCATCCATCTGACATCATCACCTTGTTACGATCCTTATCTCCAATCGGTGAATCCCTGTCTCTGGTATTTCTGTTGCCAGTCAGTATTCTGATACGTGCTTCCTTCATCTGTCCGGTTGGTTCACGATTCGGCCCTTAGGTGGTGGCTAGGTTTACCGTCTTGTGGCCAGTCGACATCATTACACTTCTACATATTACAACTGTTCACTGGGTGTCTCAGCAGGGGGATAACCTGTGATCAGCTTATTGCCATTGGACCAAAAAGATGGTCCAAAGTGGAAATTAGATCTTAAGACTGACATGATGTGCCCATTAAAAAGTCTGCACTTATGTTGTGTAGCATTTATATTTAGATATGTGAAACTCTTTTCTCAATAGCTATAGCTGATGTCATTTTCTGAATTTAAAGACTCCAATCTTATTCCAGCTGATGGATGATCAGTCAACAATACATTATTCTATATTACACATTTTGTGGGATATCCCTTCAGGACTGAGACATTTTTTAATTTTAAATTGTCGTTTTTCACTCCCCACCTTCCAAGAGCCATAACGTTGTTATTTTTCCATTAATAGAGTGGTGTGAGGGATTGTTTTAGGCGGGAAGAGTTGTAGTTTCTATTGGTAGCATTTAAAGTACCATATAATGTACTGGGAAACTGAAAAAAAATATTTGCCAGCTGAAATTGGAAAAAACTGTGATTCCTTGATTGTTTTTTGGGTTTTGTTTTCACAGCTTTCACCATGCGGTAAAAACGACAACTTAACTTTATTTTGTGGCTCAATACGATTATGGTGATAGCAAATTGATATAGTTTTTTTTTATATTTTACTTCTTATAAAAAAAATGTTTTTTTAAATTTCACATTTTTTACGGCGTTCACCGTGGGTGTTAAATAACACTATATTGCAATATGTGCAGAGAAATAGTGGAGTACAAAGCCATATATATATATCTAAAAATATAACAAATTTTTATTAATCACAGAAATGAGACAGACATTTAAAAAGGTATGTAATGGATGGAAAGACTCTATAATATTACATGGTGTAACAGGAAAACAGACTATTCATATAGTTGTAGCAATAAAGTAATGCACTGGAATCCTTACAATAAGGATATGTGGGAAGGGTTGTGTATTATCCTATATGTGGCTGACCCCTCATGAAAGAACCCATCAAGTAATGGATGGGCGCCTTTTGCAGCTATTACAGTCTCCACTCTCCTGGGAATGCTTTCCAAATAATTTTGGAGTGTGTCTGTGAGAATATGTGCCCATTCAACCCAAATTTTTTTTTGTAAGGTCTGGAACTAAGGTTTATACTGTCTAATTTGGAATCAGTGTTCGAACTCATCCTAAATGTGTTGGATGGGTTTAGGGTCAGGGCTCTGTGCAGCCACTCGCGCCCTCAGTTGTCTGTCCCTTGACAAGCAGGATGTAGCCTAAAACCAATGTTCCCTCTAAGTCTTTGCAGCTCCTGAGCGGGACAGTTAGGGAGCAGGGCAATTCTCCATCAAAAGTGGGTGTTCTGATGACCAAAAGTAATACCCCCAGTAAACGCTAATATAGAGACTAATAGTCGTTCCTTTTGAATCGTGTTTGTCTGAATTATACTTCGTAAGACAAATGAATGAATTCATATGCCCTGTGTCACTACAACACTCTGATTATTTCTTTGGTTTAGATTACTTTGAGTACTTCATCAGAAATTACTCTCAATTAGATTAATCAATGAGACTAAATATTAATATATTATCTAAAGTCAAATGATATTCAAGTTATACTAAATTTATTAAATAATAGTGTCCATTCAACATTGTTTTTTTCTATTAGCTAGTCCATCTTAGCAATGTTATGCTTTACTCAAGGTAAAAATGCTCTCCGGAACTAGATAATACTTTTGGAATATCTTCTGGAAAGGAGCTGTTCTTCAGCACCCCGGGTGATACACACATTGGGAAATCCCACCATTTTAGTACTGGACAAATATTCCATTATCAGCTATGAACAGTGTACAACACATTATTGATACACTCCAAATAATATCTCTTCCAGAAGTATTCACATTTTTAAATGTTCTCTCATTATTACACACGCGCAGCACATTAGCCGTCCCTCTTGAACTATGTTTGACTACACTATACACCTGAAGACTAATGAATCAATTCACATGCTTCGTGTCACAAAAATATACTAATGATTTCCTTGGTTTAAATCAAAATAGTTTTTTTATGTGACATTCATTCATTAACATGTTATTGACTATGTTTGTATTATCCTAGCATGATAATCTTGCGAATTGTGATATTATATTGTAATTACAATACTAATTTTGCTACATGCAGCATAGGGTTAAATTTCTAAGTCCAGCCCCAGGTAGTCACCTGATTAAATGCCTTTGACTATATATATGTGAATTTATTTTAGTAAAGCAAGCTATGATTAAGGACCCTAGCGGTCTGAAACGCGTAAGCGTGGTCCCGGGATTCTTTGTTTTACCTTTGTTTTAACATGACCTGAAAAAAACTTGGAACTTTTAATTTTGAGTGCTGGATCCACCTTTACTACACACCATTATTGCTTTGATCACCTGCGGTCGACACAGGATAAGTTCAGGAGCATCTACAAGCACCTACAGCATTCGGATCAACTATACATCAATTTGCATCAGTTAAGCACAATGAAAAATGCATTGGAAATGCAACCATAGCATGGTAGTTATGAGGTGAGCGAAACTTTTAGTAAATCTCTTTTCTATTTTTTGCAAAAGTAATACCCCCAGTAAACGCTAATATAGAGACTAAATAAGAGAATAAGAAAACGTATTTTAAGTTCGTTTTAAATTACTTTTTTTAATGCTATAATATTACAAGTCCAGCAGTAAAATAGACATTTATAAACACCAATTATAGACATCAACGAAAGAATCTTTCATTACACCACTGCCCCTATAGATAGCACCACACAGACCGCCTGTAGATAGCTTCACACACATCCCCCTGTAGATAGCGTCACCCCCTGTTGATAGCATCACACGCAGCCCCCTGCAGATAGCGCCACATGCAGCCCCCTGCAGATAGCGCCACACGCAGACCCCTGCAGAAAGTGCCACACGCAGACCCCCCTGTAGATACTGCCACACAGCCCCCTATAGATAGTGCCACAGACACCTGTAGATAGTGCCACACAGACACCTGTAGATAGTGCCACACAGACCCCCTGTAGATAGTGCCACACAAATCCCCTGTAGATAGTGCCACACAGACCCCTGTAGATACTGCCACACAGCCCCCTGTATATAGTGCTACACAGCAATTCCCCCCTGTATATAGTGCTACACAGCCCCCTCTCCCCTTGTATATAATGCTACACAGCCCCCCTCTTCCCCTTGTTTATATAGTGCTACATAGCCCCCTTCCCATTGTATATAGTGCTACACAGGCCCCCATCTTCCCCTTGTGTATATAGTGCTACACCCCCCCTCCCCTTGTATATAGTGCTACACAGCTATTCCCCCTGTATATAGTGCTACACAGCCCCCTCCTCCCTTGTATATAGCGATGCACAGCAATCCCCCCTGTATATAGCGCCACACAGCCCCCTCTCCCCTTGTATATAGCGCTATACAGCCCCTCTCCTCCCCTTGTATATAGCGCTACACAGCCCTCATGTATATAGCGCTACACAGCCCCCTCCTCCCCTTGTATGTAGCGCTACACAGCCACATCCTCTCCTTGTATATAGTGCTACACAGCCCCCCTCTCCTCTTGTATATAGTGCTACACAGCCCCCCTCCTTCCCTTGTATATAGCGTTACATTGCCTCCTCTCCCATTGTATATAGCGCTACACAGCCCCCCTCCTCCCCTTGTATATAGCGGTACATTGCCTCCTCTCCCATTGTATATAGCGCTACACAGCCACCCTCTCCCCTTGTATATAGCGATACACAGCCCCCCTCCTCACCTTATATATAGTGCTACACAGCCCCCCTCTCCCCTTGTATATAGCGCTACACAGCCCCCCTTTTAGGTGTCACATATGATATATGAAGCAAAATGTATTGGAACTAGTCCGTACTTGTTTTTCTCATAATATGTATAAAAACTCTGTCATTCAGTAGAGCTGTAGATATCTTGACATACTGTCTCCTTATCGATAAGAATAAAAGAAGCGCTGTTCCCTTTATTCAGATGACTCCTCGATACTATTTTGATAAGAATAGGAAGTTCTCCTAACATTTTGGTTCTTCGAACCGGAATCCAACATCTCCGGATCCTAGTCTTCTCAAGGACTGTACACTGTGCATGGGGAGATTTATTCAATGAACTCACTAAATCTAAAGACCTCTGGCTGAATTGCCGTCAAACTGAGGCCAGTCAGACAGAGAGACGAGGGGGAGCGACGGATTCTAAAGAACGTAGAAAGGAGAATCGAGGATTCGAGTTTTCATCTGAATAAAGGTAATATAATTTTGTTTATATATGATTTTATTATTTTTCATATTTAGATGTTATAAAGTTATGTTATAAAAACCTAAGGTGGATCTTAGGTAGTAAGACAGGGTTAAGCACAGATCTTAATATAAAAACCTGAGAATAAGTTCATAGCCTATATGAGAAGGCTACAGGTGATAAATAACTCTGTGCAGCATGTAAAAGATAAAGTACTTGGAGATTTGGAGGATTAAGGATTATAGGGTATTAAGATCATTTGTTTAAAAAAGTTGAGTAAGGAATTGTGTATGGCCAGGTGTTAATTCTGTTAACTGGGCGTACTTTAAATGACAAAGTAAGTGATGATAGGTGCTTACAGTGTAAGTTGATATGAGAGCCAATTTTGTTGAAAAGGCTGGCAGCCATAAGATGGTCGTTTAAATGTGATGAATAGAATGGTTTATAGAAAGTTGAAAGAAATGATTGTTATAGATTATACATATATGAGAAGTATACTGATAAAGTAAAATAATAGGATAATAAGTATTGAAAACCGGTTGAATCTGTTTATTTGTATCTTTTGTCTTCAATGTTGAGACAGCCTTTCACTAAATCCTTGTTGTGGTCATATCAGGTGAGCGACATTACTGTCTTGGGACTGTGTTTTGGTAAGCGGCTCTATGCGTCTAGAGTGCAGCGAGCACTACAGTCCAGGGAGAATGACGTTTTGGTAAGCGGCCTTATTTATAAGGTGCAGCGAGCACTGTTATTCGTGAACTACTTGTAGTTCATGCCAAACTATAACTAAAATCCACATGAGACTCCTTGACTGTGAAGAATGAATGTATGAGGGTTAAATAAATAAATCCCTGTGTGTATAAGGGAGTCTAATTAGGAATGGTCCTAGGTAAAATTGTTACCAGGACAAATTCGTAGGAAAAATACTGTTAAAACACCTAGGGACATTAAGTATATAACTGATCAACATCAGCTTGAAAATGCCTTCAATGGGAGGGTGAAACGTTGCCTATATGTTGGGTGAATAAAATTTTTGGGGATTTTTATAATACTGGAGTGCTGCCTCTTTTTCTGGATTGTGACTGACTGATCAACATAATACTTGTGAATGTTGTTGTAAGCGTTATGTGTGTACTGTGACTTTGGTGCCTTGTGGTCACATATACTTAGATAGTATACACTCAACAATATATAATAGACCTTCAATATACTACGAAGAGATAACCCATGATATATCCACTATTATGATTAGTATTGTGATAATGGTAATTATTAGAGAAAGGAATGATAGGGAAAAATTAAGAAATTAAACTATTTGCTGATATATCAAAGTGGATAATGATGATGTGTCTTGTGCGAGAACAGAGCTGTACTGATTCTGTCGTGTGAGTTACCAGACAGGGAGTCACAGGAATTCCAACTGTTCAAATAACCATTTTATGTAATAAATTAACCTGTAACTTTACTGCATTATATTATATAGACACGTGCCAGTGGTATTGTGCACTTAGTTTCTCTATCTCCTGGTGCACATACATCATATTGGCTATATAAACTGCTGTAATTAATGATTTGATGTCCAATCTCCATAGAAATATTTTGGTTTAAATTATAGATTGCAGAACATGTCTAAAATTGTTATGCTAACTGTATGTTTACTGTTTGAAAGTATATGGTATAGTCTCTCTGTGTTTTACAGATTTACACTAGAACATGGGTCTGAGTTGAGACACTTTATTATAAACTCTGTGTGTGAAGTGGCGGGTAATCACTCCCGTCCGTGAATCTGGACAGCACTCTTGCACGTCCATGTTGTGACTATTATTGCGCACATGGTTAGGAGTGAGTTAGCGAGTTAACAATTGAGAAAAGAAAGATAGAAGTGTATGAATAACTTGTTTTATATACATAAGTTGTGCATCTTTTCTGTTGGGGTTATAAGCGTTTTCTACTTATGTTGTTTTCTCTTGTGATGTGGATGTATGGACTTTTCTCTCACTAACATGACTCAAATAAGTCGAGTCGTGTACCTCCCTTTAATTCCCTTTTATAAAGCAGACACTGAAACAGAGTTGGAATTTAATGGCCACAGCAGCCGTTTATTATTATCATAAATAACCATAACTTTTTAAATAACCATATAACATAACTTTTTGAATTCCCCTCCGAGGAATTCAACATAACATACTTAACCATATGACCCTCTCCGGGTCAACAAAAGAATGACAGGGGCAAGTCCTTGAAGCCACAAATAATTTTGTATTTACAGGCCATCTGCCCACCAATACCTTACCCCCAGCCGTAACCCGGCTCGGGGGCACCGATTACCTTTTTGCAGATGACCTCCACCATATATGTCACAGCCTTCAAAAGGGGTAACACCCTAAGAAGCCGATTTCCAACAAAATTGGGGGGGTGCATCCCGTGATGCATTCCCCCCCCACCACATTTTTCGACCTACTTCAAGGACTCCCCCCCCCCCGCAGCTGCAATGACAAAACCAAGATGAACACTTGACTTCTTCACACCAGTGTCCATCCCACCATATCTATATAAAACTTTTGACTTTCCAGGCTGGAAACCACCAGCCAACAAAACACCATCCAGTGACCATGATGAGACCCTCCAATCCAACATAGGGCGGGCGGGCGGGGACATGTTCCTGCTTCAGCGTCCTGGCGAAGAGAGGGAGAGAAAGCACAGGAAAAGGTACATCCCCTTACTTCCCCCCACCCCTTTTCTTACTAGCCCTCCCACTAGCTTATCCCCCACCCCCATAGGCCAATCCAACTCGTTACCCCTCCCATCTATTTCAGTCATGGAGGCCTCCCCTTATTCTGTTCTTTTGTCTGCAGTACGGCCTCTTCTATACAGTGAATGGGTAATAGAAGGACCTTTGAAAGGTGTGTGAATGTATGAGGCAAGTGAAGGGTTACTCCTGAACTGTCTGCATGTTATGAGGGACGGTAAAAGTCTCTGAATCCCATAAAAGGTCCGCTGTCTAGTTTAATGCTCTGTGTTACACTCAGTAGCAGGAGTTGGTAGAAAGTGAAGCAGGGAATGTTTGTGTACTGATTGATGGTTTGATTCTTTGTATCTATAAGGGTGCTTCTTCATTGTATGTTTCTGTGCCTGTGCTTGAGTTACTAATCTCTGACTGCTAGGCTATAGAAGCAAAGTGTGATGTGTAGTAGTAAGGTTTAGTACGGTGATATTGCCTGCCTATTAACCCTTTCATGCCGAAAATCAGTAGATACACGTCCTTTTCGCACATACCCCGTGCTGCCAGGGCGTGAATATACAGATCTCTGTTGCAGCCGGCATAGCGCTGTGAAAAGCGCTCGCACGCCGGCTGTGTCAGTGTCCCCGGCTCCCCAGCAACCTGTTCTCTAACAGCCGAACCGATTGGTTCAGCTACAGAGAATATTATCACTGGTATTAACCGCTTCCTGACTACCCACAGTAAATTGACGTCGGCGCTTGCTGGGCTCTGTGCAGCACCGACGTGAATTCACAGTGGGTGTTAAAAGCGCGATCCGGGTGTCTCAGATTAGTGCTGACACCCGGATCGCGCTGTTTACCCCTGTCTCTGGTCCCGGAGACATGACCGGGACCTGATTGGTTCAGGTCCCGATCATGTGATCGCAGGGAAAGTTTGTTGTTGTACAACCATCTTTCTCAAGGACCGATTGCGGGTGCTGCCGTCGGTTGCATGGCAAAACCGGAGGCCATACAACGGCCTCCGGTCTGCCATTCACGGAAGCCTATGAGGACCAGCTGGTCCTCATAGGCTTCCTGTCAGTGTGACTGTTAGGGTATGTGCACACACACTAATTACGTCCGTAATTGACGGACGTATTTCGGCCGCAAGTACCGGACCGAACACAGTGCAGGGAGCCGGGCTCCTAGCATCATAGTTATGTACGACGCTAGGAGTCCCTGCCTCGCTGCAGGACAACTGTCCCGTACTGTAATCATGTTTTCAGTACGGGACAGTAGTTCCACGGAGAGGCAGGGACTCCTAGCATCGTACATAAGTATGATGCTAGGAGCCCGGCTCCCTGCACTGTGTTCGGTCCACTACTTGCGGCCGAAATACGTCCGTCAATTACAGACGTAATTAGTGTGTGTGCACATACCCTTAACGTCACACTGACAGTTTATAATACATTACACTACCTATGTAGTGTAATGTATTATAGCAGCCATCAGTTCTGCAGGTCTTCAAGTAAAATAAGTTAAAAAAAAAAAGTAATAAAAATGTTTTATAAAAGTGTAAAAACAAGTTAGTTACAAAAACAAAAAATGCTTTTTTTCCTATAATAAGAATTTTATTAAGGGAAAAAAAAAATAAACCGTTAAAAAAGTACACATATTTGGTATGACCGCGTTCATAACGACCCAAACTATAAAACTATAATATTATTTTCCCCGCACGGTGAACACCGCAAAAAATAATTAAAAAAACAATACTAGCATCACTATCTTTTTGGGCATCACCCCTCCCAAAATATAGAATAAAAAGTGATCAAAAATTTGCATGTACCCCAAAATAATACCAATAAAAACTACAACCTGTCCCGCAAAAAACAAGCCCTTACACAGCTTTTTTGACTGAAAAATAAAAAAATTATGGCTCTCAGAATATGGTGACAAAAAAATAAATAATTTTATAGAAAAGTGATTTTATTGCACAAACGCCACAAAACATAAAAAAAACTATATACATATGGTATCGCCGTAATCGTATCGACCTGCAGAATAAAGTAAAATGTCATTTATAGCGCACAGTGATTACTGTAAAAAAAAAAAAAGGACAAAAAACATTGTCAAAATGTATGTTTTTTTGTCACTTTGCTTGCCAAAAAATCGAATAAAAAGTGATAAAAAAATCACATGTACCCTAAAATGGTACCAATGAAAACTACAGATTGTAACATAACAAATAAGCCCTTTCACAAATACCAAAGTTCTGCCGCTGAGAATATAGCGACAAAAATTGTGCAGAGTATCTAAAAGCGGATAAGATTGGGCACCATTTATCAGTGCGACACCGGCCACACAGCTATGAATTATTTATTTACCCCATTATTATACCCTCTTATTATGCCCTGATGTACTCTGCCCAGCTTACATATGGCACCACATTATAAACTGAAATACCAGCAAAACCCCAAACAGAACTATTACCAAGCAAAATCTGCGCTCCAAAAGCCAAATGGCGCTCCTTCCCTTCTGAGCTCTGCCGTGGGTCCAAACAGTAGTTTATTACCACATATGGGGTATTGCCGTAATCGTGAGAAATAGCTTTACAAGTTTTGGGTGCTTTTTATTCTTTATTGCTTGTAAAAATATATATTTTTTATATTTTATATTTTCATTTTCACAGACATATTCCAATAAATATAGCAAAAGACCTGTCGGTTCAAGATGCTAACTATACCCCTAGATAAATTCCTTGAGGTGTGTAGTTTCCAAAACCACTTTTGGGGAGATTCCACTGTTTTGGCATCACAGGACCTCTTCAAACCTGACATGGTGCCTAAAATATATTCTAAAAAAAGGAGACCCCAAAATGCTCTAGGTGCTCCTTTGCTTCTGAGGCCGGTGCTTCAGTCCATTATCACAATAGAGCCACATGTGGGATATTTTTAAAAACTGCAGAATCTGGGCAATAAATATTGAGTTGCATTTCTCTGGTAAAACCTTCTGTGTTACAGAAAAAAATGTGTTACAAATGAATTTCGGCAAAAAAAATGAAATTTGTAAATTTCACCTCTACTTTGCTTTAATGCCTGTGAAACGCCTAAAGGGTTAAGAAACTTTCTGAATGCTGTTTTGAATACTTTGAGGGGTGCAGTTTTTAAAATGGGGTGATTTATGGGGTCTATCTAGTACATAAGGCCCTCAAAGCCACTTCAGAACTGAACTGGTTCTTGACAAAATCGCCTTTTGAAATTTTCTTGAAAATGTGAGAAATTGCTGCTAAAGTTCTAAGCCTTGTAATGTCCAAGAAAAATAAAATAATGTTCAAAAAATAATGCAAATATAAAGTAGACATATGGGGGATGTTAATTATCAACAATTTTGTGTGGTATTACTATCTGTTTTACAAGTACATTACATTTAAAATTAGAAAAATTATAATTTTTGCAAATTTTCTTTGCATTTTGGTGTTTTTCACAAATAAGCTATGAATTTATTGACCAAATTTTTCCACTAACATAAAGTACAATATGTCACGAGAAAACAATCTCTGAATCGCTTGGATAGGCAAAAGTATTCCAGAGTTATTACACATACAATGACACGTCACATTTGAAAAAAATGGGGCTGGTCATTGAGGCATCGATGACCCTTGGTCCTGAAAGGGTTAAAAGTGGTCTGACAAGATCCATATTGTGTCCCGGACTTCCGTAGATGAGAGAGAAATTTGGGATTATGGTAAAACTCCACCGCAGGGGACACGGTGTGTGGCATATCCAGAAGGAAGTCGTATGATCATAATGATCTAGTCACATGGTAAGAAAGTATACAAAATGTGAAATGGGTGGAGAACTGTGCTTCCAGCTCTGCCTTTGGAGGGTACTCTAGATACTAAAGTGTTGAAAACTATTGCTTCGTATTGTAAGAATGATGTAGGAAACAATATGTATTATGAATGGTTGTATTTAGTTAATGAAGATATTAGAGCGATGCTCTTACAGCAACTATAACCCCACATGCTTCACTAATGTATTGTATGTCACCTAACATGATGATGATGATCTACTAACCATGATAAGCAGAATGCCAAAGCCTAGAAAAGGGGGAATATATCCAGTTAGTGAGTTACAGGAAGTAAAAGAAGGAAAGACATCAGGTGTTACAATTACTATAGGCAATGTCCCATAGCCAGATACTGTAGAAAGCCCAAGAAACAAAGAAAAGGGTGGTAATAATAATAATAATAAAATGTTGCCATTATATTGATCCTGCAGGCAACCTACATGTTAAAGCTAGTCTAACAAAAATAGCTGATTTCAGAGTTATAAATATAGCAGAAATTTAGTTTCCTTTCAGCATTTTAGCTCGCTGAAGATTATAGTTCTAAAAGAAATGGGAAGAAAAGGTGAAAGTGGGGGCAGCAGCTGAATGCAGTGTATGAGCATATTAGAAGGAATGTAAAATGCTGCTCGCTCTCTCTCTCTCTCTCTCCCCAGGGTGCAGCAAATTCCCCTGATATTGTCATCTGTGCAATGAAAGAACTGTTAGATAAGTGGTCCCCGAGCACTCCGCCGCTTGTCTATTGCAATATGTTGATAATTTGCTTTTGTCTTGTATCTCTGTTGATATATGTGCTCAGGAAACAGTCTCATTATTGTTGTAATTTTCCCATCTAGGTTTACTGCCATCCAGCCCCACACAACCATCACTATGCCTATGGTTGTAGAGAAAGGATGGGAAAAGGGGGTGGGATGCCAGACCCTTAATGTACGGACTTGCAAATGACAATGTCTTGTTTGATATGGAACATGGGCCTGATTGTCACAGTTTAATGCAACTTGACGCCCAAGGGTTACCAGGTGTCACTGATGTACCTTTGACTAACTGTGATGTTCAGTATTTTGTAGTCGGATCTAGATACTGGAATGGGCAGACAGGACATTTCACCACCGGTTATACAGTAGTCCAGGAAGGTAAGACAGTGCTGCAAAAGTTACTGCCATCCAGCAGCTCTGCCCAAGAGGCATAACTTATGGCACCCACAGAAGCATGAAAGTTGGGCACAAGTAAAAGGGTGAACGTCTATACAGACTCAAGGTACATCTTTGGAGTCACACACGATTTTGTCACAATATGGCGAGCAAGAGGCTTTCTGACTTCAGCAGGCAAACCAATCAAAAATGCTGATGCACTACGATAACTACTTGAGGCTCTAGCATTGCCTACAGAAGTAGCCATAATCAAAGTGCAAGTGCACACAAGACTAGACACCCCTGAAGCGAAAGGGAATGAACGGGCTAACCAAGCAGTAAAAGCACCTGCAACCCTCCCCGTGTTGGTAGTCCAAGAAATGGGCCCAGTCATGGAGGAATTGCTGTGTGCTTTCCAGACCCAAGCGCCGGCCCCTGAACAGAAATTGTGGCAGGAGGCAGAAGCTGTCAGAGGCGAAGGAGAGCCATGGCGTGTAAAGGGTAAAACGTGCTTACCACATAGTCTTTTTCTAATTATGTGCGCCCTAGCGCATTCCCCAGTCTACAACTCAAAAGGAGCCATGAGTAGCACAGTGTTACATCACTGGTTTGCCCCTGGATTTCAGAACGCAGCTGAAATCCCCAGCTGCTCGACATGTAGAGGGTTGCCTGACATGCATCAGACACAACCCCGGTAAAATGACAAAAACACCCAGTAAGCACATGCCACACCCTGATTATCCCTTCCAGCGACTGCAAGTGGACTACATACCGCTACGCAAGGTAGGTGTATATGAATATGTCCTCCTATTAACTGACGTGTTTTCAAACTGGCCTGAGGCATAGCCAGTAACCAAAACCACAGCTAAAAAACACTGCTAGGAAAATACTCAGTGAAGTAGTATGCCAATATGGGGTCTCTGAAGTAATTGAGAGCGACAGAGGAACCCACTTCACAGAAGAAGTACTAGGGCATATACTTACTAGCCTCGGCATCACACAGGCATTCCATACACCATATTACCCAAGAAGGTAAACATCTAGATGAAGGAAGAAAGTCAGTAATACTCCAAGCACCGAAACCTCTGACAAAAAGACAAATGATATCCTTTTTGGGTATGACTAACTTCTGCAGAAGTTGAATAGCCAATTATGCTGCTATTACAGGACCACTGATGTCTTTGATTTATGAGAAGGCATGTTTTCGGATAAAACCGGTTCTTGTAGGGTCTTCAGTACTTGGACTACCTGATTATTCAAAAACCCTTCATTCAAACTGTGGATTGTAAAAATGGATACATGACTTCAGCGCTAACACAGGAGTATGGAGGAAAGACCTCTAGCTTACTACTCATCAAAATTCGACCCAGTAGCTAGAGCCTTACATCCGTGTTCAATCAGTTGTAGCCGCCGCAGAAGCTATAAGAGCTTCCGTTACATTAGTGTTATTTATGATAGAAATAAGTACCACTTTAAATCCTTAGAACAAACAAATTAATGACCCTTGGTAGCTGGCGGGCACAGTATACATAAACACGGAAAAAGGCTGCCTGCAACAGCCAAACCCAATTTCCCAGCCACCACTAATATATAAAATAATAAATTGTACTTTATTAGCTACGTATAGCTGAACAGACCACACTTAGAATTAAAATTGTCACTAGCCGAGGTCGGACGCACAAATGTATTACCTGAATAAACAAGCATATGTTGTATGTTAACGTAGGAATGATTCTTCCCTATTCAGTTAAATTGTGAAACAACTAGTGAACAACAATAGGTCCGATCATCGGCAGTGTTTAAAATATTAACAGCCCCCCCCGACATGTTTCGCTACTAAGTAGCGTCCTCAGGGGTACACGGGGCTAATGGCGGCACGAAATAAAAATGATCCTAATATAGACACGCAAGATGACGCGTCCGAAGGTGTGTCGGGCCAGATGGCCTATGGCAATGGAGGAGACACAAATGCCTCTCAGCTGTATTTGGTTGACGAATGAACAACCGGATAAGATAGCTCAATCAGAGACCAGAGACGACGCATGCGCATGGGGGTGAAAGAAGGACTTAGTGCACTCAACCAACCTAGATTGAGACTCACCGAGTGAGTCACTAGCGCATGCGCAGATGCATAAAACAATGACTTAGTGCCAGAGGGGCTCACCATGTCTATCGATGTGCAACACTATGTGCAGCGGTACCCCTAAACGATACTCAACGAGCATATATCTACCAGTCAAGCCGGTGTGAGTGTAACTGAATAAGGAGGAGCCCATAATCCATCAAGACAAATATAAAGTGATTGAATGGATGTTTAACACTCGGTTGCCATATTACAATATAGATCATGACCAGGTTGATAAGTCCAAATCAATGTATCCGAATAATATCAAAAATCAGGGCACATGTGCACCAACATAAGTCAGGTTCAAGGAGTAACATCCCCATGCGTCTACACACATCGGGAAGTGTGGTAATTCCCCACGGCTAAGGGGGGGGGGGAGCGAAGGAAATGTCATTCACGACCAAAATGCACCTCAAAAACCTCCAATTGGGGATATGCCATATCTCTGAGGGTCGACACGGGATCAATAATTATGTACATAATGTCAGTGACAATAAGCCGCCTCCATCATGTGATCACAGCTATAATGAACGTAAATATGTCGATTAATCCAACCATTGGATCAGAAATAATTCTCATATTATTTTGTTATTCTGTTATTTATGTGATTCAAGAAAAGTTCTCCACAATTATGTAGAGAACGCAAATGGCAGATAAGTAATGTTCAATTTGTAAATAGTTTTTATATGTACATATGTGATTCTGCAGAGGTCCATTAGTATGGACAAAAACAACGGGAAAAATTCTCGATGTCTCACTGCAGAACTAGAGAAACGCACTGAAGTTAAAACCCTCATTCAGACCTAAGGGAGACATGGTATTAAGTCGGTGGATCCACCTCGCTTCCTCAGGTTGCTGAAATTTTGGGGTATAGCCCAAATCAAGATGGGACCTAGAGCGGGCAATTTGGACCGTAAACTCGTACAGGAGGAAGCGAGGTGGATCCACCGACTTAATACCATGTCTCCCTTCGGTCTGAATGAGGGTTTTACCTTCAGTGCGTTTCTCTAGTTCTGCAGTGAGACATCGAGAATTTTTCCCGTTGTTTTTGTCCATACTAATGGACCTCTGCAGAATCACATATGTACATATAAAAACTATTTACAAATTGAACATTACTTATCTGCCATTTGCATTCTCTACATAATTGTGGAGAACTTTTCTTGAATCACATAAATAACAGAATAACAAAATAATATGAGAATTATTTCTGATCCAATGGTTGGATTAATCGACATATTTACGTTCATTATAGCTGTGATCACATGATGGAGGCGGCTTATTGTCACTGACATTATGTACATAATTATTGATCCCGTGTCGACCCTCAGAGATATGGCATATCCCCAATTGGAGGTTTTTGAGGTGCATTTTGGTCGTGAATGACATTTCCTTCGCTCCCCCCCCCCTTAGCCGTGGGGAATTACCACACTTCCCGATGTGTGTAGACGCATGGGGATGTTACTCCTTGAACCTGACTTATGTTGGTGCACATGTGCCCTGATTTTTGATATTATTCGGATACATTGATTTGGACTTATCAACCTGGTCATGATCTATATTGTAATATGGCAACCGAGTGTTAAACATCCATTCAATCACTTTATATTTGTCTTGATGGACTATGGGCTCCTCCTTATTCAGTTACACTCACACCGGCTTGACTGGTAGATATATGCTCGTTGAGTATCGTTTAGGGGTACCGCTGCACATAGTGTTGCACATCGATAGACATGGTGAGCCCCTCTGGCACTAAGTCATTGTTTCATGCATCTGCGCATGCGCTAGTCACACACTCGGTGAGTCTCAATCTAGGTTGGTTGAGTGCACTAAGTCCTTCTTTCACCCCCATGCGCATGCGTCGTCTCTGGTCTCTGATTGAGCTATCTTATCCGGTTGTTCATTCGTCAACCAAATACAGCTGAGAGGCATTTGTGTCTCCTCCATTGCCATAGGCCATCTGGCCGGACACACCTTCGGACGCGTCATCTTGCGTGTCTATATTAGGATCATTTTTATTTCGCGCCGCCATTAGCCCCGTGTACCCCTGAGGACGCTACTTAGTAGCGAAACATGTCGGGGGGGCTGTTAATATTTTAAACACTGCCGATGACCGGACCTATTGTTGTTCACTAGTTGTTTCACAATTTAACTGAATAGGGAAGAATCATTCCTACGTTAACATACAACATATGCCTGTTTATTCAGGTAATACATTTGTGCGTCCGACCTCGGCTAGTGACAATTTTAATTCTAAGTGTGGTCTGTTCAGCTATACGTAGCTAATAAAGTACAATTTATTATTTTATATATTAGTGGGGGCTGGGAAATTGGGTTTGGCTGTTGCAGGCAGCCTTTTTCCGTGTTTACTTTAAATCCTTCGACCTTGATGCCTTCTGCTGAGGATGGTGGACCACATGATTGCCCATCCTCCATAGCAGAAAGAGTGTTACCAATATCAGATTTTAAAGATACTCCACTACCAAATAGTGATCTCAGACGAAGGCATTAGCGCCGAAACGCATGTTGGGGCGGACGTATGCTGTGCTCTCTACTCCTGCATCTATCATGGGTATGTTGCATCCCTGTAGCTTGCTTTGCACTTTTCTATGTACTATTACCTTACCTTTTCCTGTTGTTTATATGGACCTCATAACTTACTTCATTACCACCTCATATTAAATACGTCTATCTATTAGATCACTATATATTTGTGGTCTTTAGCATAGTCCATAGGTGAACACATTGGTAGGTGTGCCATTGGCACAATTTTCGCATTATTTGTTAACTTGTGAGATTCATGGCCAATTGTCCTCTTTTTAACCTGTCGGTTTATGGATTCTTTTATGTATTGTATGTCATTATGTTATTTCAATATATATTTTTTTCTGTTTTTGTATACTTTCTAGTTTCTTAGCATGTTCTTTTTCTAGGTTATATATATATATATATATATATATATTTTTGATGCTTTTTGGGTATACGCCCCAGGATCTAGCCCAGATTAATTACATGTATACTGATTGCTGCTTTGCACGTGTTGGGCTGTCGGATCCATGCTGTGTTTTTTGGTTAGGTTATATGCGATAGGAGCTGATGTTTCAGGTACTGACCCTATAGGGCATTTCCTTATTGAAGTTAAGGAAAAGGATGCAACTGAAAGTCCTTTAGCCCCAAAGATAGACCTACCCTCTATAGTCTATTTGGCCAACTTCACTTATGAAGATAAATTGGCATTAGAAACAGGTTACAGTGATAAAAATGAATGGTTTGCCTGGATAGGTTACACTGCAATCCAAAATAAAAGAACTAACTGTATCTCTTGTGCAAAAGCTTAGCCATATCTGGGTACTATACCTTTCAGGCTATCAGATAAGGAGAACCCACAAGGTTTGCAATGTGAGTTAACTTTATATAATGCATCATATAATCCAGGTGATTGATTATGTAAAACACTCTCTTTATTGTACCCACCTGTGGGAAGAGATGAAATCAGTGGCGTAACTACCACTATAGCAGCCGTAGCGACTGCTACGGGGCCCGCGGCATGAGGGGGCCCGTGTCGCCCGCCGGCACGGGCACCCACCATGGCCGGAGGCTCCGCTAGCAGCTGCTATGGCTGCTACAGCGCGACGCCACTAAACACTACGGCAGAGCAGGGAGGTATCTCCCCGCACTGCCATTAAGCAAAATAAATGTATCCCCTATCCACAGGATAGGGGATACATGTGTGATCGCTGGCATTGATAGGGAGAACGGGGGACTGAAAGTCCCCTGAAGTTCTCCATCACAAACCTCGGACTTCGGGGGTCTGTGTCGGCAGCTCTGTAGAAATGAATGGAGTGCCGTTCGCGCTTGTGCGCATGCGTGACCAGCGCTCCTTTCATTTCTATTGAGCTGCGCAGACCCCGGAAGTCCGAGGTTTGTCATGGAGAACTTCAGGGGACTTTCAGTCCCCCGTTCTCCCTATCAATGCCAGTGATCACACATGTATCCCCTATCCTGTGGATAGGGGATACATGTCTTTTGTCTTTTCACACTGTAGGTCGCATTTTTTTTTGGGGGGCGGGCTGTATGGCGTTACCTACAGGGGGGCTGTATGGCGCTCCCTACAGGGGGGGGCTGAAAGGCGTTCCCTACAGGGGGGGGGCTGAAAGGCATTCCCTACAGGGGGGGCTGTATGGCGTTCCCTACAGGGGGGGGGGGGCTGTATGGTGTTCCCTACAGGGGGGGGCTGTATGGCATTGCCTACAGCGGGGCTGTATGGCGTTCCCTACAGGGGGGGCTGTATGGCGTTCCCTACAGGGGGGGCTGTATGGCGTTCCCTACAGGGGGGGCTGTATGGCGTTCCCTACAGACCCCCCCTGTAGGGAACGCCATACAGACCACCTGTAGATAACGCCATACAGTCCCCCCTGTAGATAACGCCATACAGTCCCCCCTGTAGATAACGCCATACAGTCCCCCTGTAGATAACGCCATACAGTCCCCCCTGTAGATAACGCTATACATCCCCCTCTGTATATAGCACCATACAGCCCCCCCTGTTTATAGCACCATACAGCCCCCTCTATAGAAAATGCCATACAGCCCCCCTGTGGATAGCGCCATACAGCCCCCCTGTAGATAACGCCATACAGCCCCCTCTGTAGAGAACGTCATACAGCCCCCTCTGTGGATAGCGCCATACAGCCCCCCTGTAGATAGCGCCATACAGCCCCCTCTGTAGATGGCGCCATACAGCCCCCTTTGTAGATATCTGTATGGGGGATGTAGGGGCTGTATGGTGCTATATACAGAGGGGGATGTATGGCGTTCTCTACAGGGGGGCTGTATGGCGCTATCTACAGAGGGGGATGTATGGCGCTATCTACAGAGGGGGCTCTATGGCGTTATCTACAGGGAGATGTATGGCGCTACAGGGGGGGCTGTAAAAAAGGGGGGGGGGGTTGTGTGACTCCCAGGGGAGGGGGGAGCCCAGTCAAAAGTTTGCTATGGGGCCCAGTCTTTCCTAGTTACGCCCCTGGATGAAATCCCTCCCTCAGTAGTTGCTTATACAGGCAAATAAACCTGCTTTCTGAGAAATGGGCAAGGTCCCTGGAGGTTCCTTTGACCATAGAGTATACATAGATGAAATAGGAGTACCCCGAGGGGTGCTAAAAGAGTTTAAGGCCCAAAATCAGATGGCATCAGGCTTCGAGTCTATACTTTTCTGGTGGTCTACGATAAATAAGAATGTCGACTGGATTAATTATATTTATTACAATCAACAGAGATTTGTTAATTATACCAGAGATGCAATAAAGAGCATTGCAGATCAGTTGGGACCTATATCTTTAATGACATGGTGAAATAGATTGGCCCTGGATATGTACTAGCAGAAAAAGGGGGTGTCTGCAAAATGTTTGGTATTTTCTATTGTACTTTTATTCCCAAGAATACAGCTCCTGATCGTAGTATTACCAAGGCATTGGAAGGACTCAATTCCCTGTCCGAAGAGTTTGCAGAAAACTCTGGAATAAATGACTAGCTAGGCGTCTGGAAAAAAAAGGTTCAACCTGCAGAGGCGACAAGCCTATCTATGGAATAGTCACCGCAGGAGCCGTCACAGCAGGGACAGTAGATTTTTTATGACTGGCATGTGGCTGGCACTGTACTGGAGCTTTATGGTTAGCACTGTATATGGGGTAGGTAGTTTTTGCTGCATGAGGTGCTGTGGCTTAGACTTTATTTGCATTGTGTTGCTCTTTAGGGTAGGGGGTCATTGCAAGCACCTCAACAGCAAGGGCACCAAAATTGTGCTACAAGCGTGCGTTCAGTCTTTCCATAACTACTATAATGGCAAACAACGGCGCATGCAAGATCACCCGTCTACTGTAAACAGTGGGAATGAAATTGTTCACAGTCCAGACAGTAATTGTAGAGGTTTAATCATCCATCCCAATGGTCATAATTATTTCAGGAGTGGGCAGTGGTCATTAATCATTGGTGTAAGAAAAGTGTAATAAAAAAACTGGAAAAAACAAGAAGCACCCAAAAATTAGGGCAACGTACTGGATGTCACTCCAATCTAATACATGAGGGTGATAATGAGATCTATTTGTCATCGAGCATCCTATAGGTATTTGTGTGGTTCACGACTTTTGACTCAATATGTAGGGATTGGGGGTATTGGTCTTCTTGCTTGGGACTTATCATTATTAGATTATATAAAGGGTCACATTTTGCTAGAACATAAGACATATAAAATAATGATCCGAATCGTAATGTTCTTTAAATAAATAATTGTGGTTCGGGTCAAGCAGCCATTGCTACTAAAAATAGGCATCCATTTAGTAACGTCATGTACTGTATCTGTCACAGACATGAGAAATGTAACTAATATTCTAGTGTTGTAATATGAGTTGTGTTTCATTATTTAAATGATATCAATAAAAGAAACATTAGAAACAATATGTATAAGAAATATGTTTATTGAGCTGACAAATTCTGAAGAGATATGTCAAGAAGGACTTTAGTTGGCGGCAACGGTGCTGGAGATCCAGGAGTTGAAGTTGCAGACCTTGGTGTAGACACCGGGATAGTTCCTGAGGGCACAGCCATATCCCCAGGAGACAACACCCTGGAGCTGTCCATTGCAGACCACGGGTCCACCAGAGTCACCCTAAGAGGAAGAAAAATAGGGTCATATATTTGTAAAAATTGTATATGTACTAAATCTGGAAACAATGACCAATACGATCCCCTCTTCTAATTCCATATGCAGCCTCTACATTTTCTAATTGGTATTTCCTTTGCCATAAAATCTTGGAAATATTTGTTATGTTGCAAGTACAGAGCTCATCACTGCTATGGTTTACCCCCCAAGACTGTTTTTTTTTTAATTCTTAAATAGTTCCTTGGGGGCTGGGACATTTCGGCATTGCTCCCTCCCATGCCTCTGCCATTCAGCTGATCTCTAGGTGAAGAGATGGATATTATAGATGGCCAAGTGGGGGAATGTAGGCGGTGAGTGG
This sequence comes from Rhinoderma darwinii, assembly GCF_050947455.1. Taxonomy (NCBI): domain Eukaryota; kingdom Metazoa; phylum Chordata; class Amphibia; order Anura; family Rhinodermatidae; genus Rhinoderma; species Rhinoderma darwinii. Next base: position 10,145,082 of record NC_134697.1, read on the forward strand.
TTTAGTGTGGCCACTTAAGAACATGTTTTATATTGGGCCATGCTTTCTTAGTGTAGTACAATATACAACTGTACAATATTATAAATTATATATATACAAAAGCTCAATATTAAACCCAACGAAAAACACTAGACGCTACCCAGCAGCCTATTCTTATGATTATGAGGGATATGTGTTATTTTTATTTGAGACTTAAGATTGTATTGTGACAACAATTGGAGTTGGCCAAAAGACAAACTTGACTTGCTATATAGACGAGGTCATACAATATATTGGACTAAAGACACTAAGAGTACAACCCAGCATGCATATGGGACAGAAGAATACAGTAACATTTACCTGGCAGGAATCCTTGCCACCTTCCAGATATCCGACACAGATCATGTTGCTGGTGATCTCTCCTGGGTAGGCGCTGTTACACTGGGCAGAAGTCAGGATTGGGGCACTCACGCACTGGAGGAGATCGGGGTAGTTGGCTGTGGGGAAAAAATATATATATTATTTACATCTTGGCAACTTATGTTTTGTTATAACTTTCCTCTAAGGTCGAAAACTTTCTATATTTTTAAATATTTATTATGTATACATAATTCATGAGGACTACATGATTAAGCCCAATAGAAGGGATTTTATGTGCCGTTCATACTGGCATCACCGTTGTGGCCAGTGATTGGCAGCCAGGGTCACGTGTCTAATTGAATGTAGTTGAAGGTAGAAGGACAGTAACAGATTTAAAATGTGCTATGAACTTACTTCCACTGCTCAGGGTATTTCCCCATCCGGTGATCAGACAACTGGAGCCAGCGGCGGCGCAGCCACTGGGCAGACCCACAGCCTGGACGTATGAGTTGAGGGTGGCGGGAGAGGCCAGCTTGATCAACATGATGTCATTGTCCAGGGTTCTGGAGTTGTAGCTTGCATGTCTGAGGACTTTGGCGGAGTTGATGAACTGCTCGGTACCTTCACTTGTAACGATGTTGTGTTCTCCCAGTCTGACCTGAACGCTCCTTTAGAGACAACATTTTAATAAGATAATTTAGGAATTTTTTATTTGGTTGAATAATTTGCAATAAAGTTCATATAATTACTCAATTTCAATAATGTCCCTTTCCCCATATATGACCTAATATATTCTATTGACTATTTAAAGGGTTTTTGCAGTTTTATAAAATAAATCTTAATCACGATATAAATGAAGAGTTCTACAACTTTCTAATATACTTTATGATTCAATTCCGCACCATTTTTAAGATAAATGAGAACACTTATTTACATTCAGAAGCAGCAAACCTGTAGATACCTCGTCCTGCTCCCAGCTGAGAAGTGGATACAATTGTGTCCAGTTTATACAATGCTCTGTGAGGTAAACAGCCTGGACTCCAGACTGATACATTGTTGCGAACTACCAGAGAGATTTGTGCAGCTGCTGCTGATGTGTTTATCTCACAGAGCATTGTCTATTCTGGACAAAATGGTATCCACATCTCAGCTGAGAGCAGGATTAGCTATACATGGGTTTTCTGCCTCTGAATGTAAACAAGAGTGTTCTATTCACTGACTGCTATCAATTATCTTGAAAATGGTGAGGAATTTAAACACAAAGGGGGAGGTGTATTGAGATCATGTCCTTTTTAATAAAAAATCTGGCGTAAGATGCAACAAATTTTTATTAAGAGGCACACACCTCTTAATAAATTTGTCATATTTTTGCCGGCTGTGCTCCACTGAGTGAGATATATGCTAAATTACAGTAATTGCGTCAGACTGCGGGTGGCCATGTCCCGTTTGTTAAGCTTAAGTCAGGTTTTGAAAGCGCACGAATGGGGAAAATGACCCAAAAGTTGAATTTTTTCAAACTTTTGGGCAGTTTGCAACATTTCTATGCCAAAAAACGTTGTTATAGTCAAGTTGTGAAACTTTTTATCTATACAGAGATTGATATTTATTGATATAAATTATTGATATAAATCCAGAAAACCCATTTTGGCAAAAGGTCCAAGGCATCTTAAGAAAATTTCTAGCCATAGACATTACTCTTACTCCAGAACTAACACTACTTAACCTAGACATGTCGTATCAATATATAAATCGTAACTCTGCTTTACCACATCTTATAAGTGCAGCAAAGACCTTAATAGCTAGACACTGGAAAGAGGTTGATCCCCCTACAATAACTGAGTGGTTAAGAGAAATAAATATAATACAATCGTACGAAAAAACTAAATGGCTTTTGAACCAAGACCTAGACAAATTCCAACATATATGGGACAATTGGATACAATTTTATAAATCTGTAGATTTATCCTAATTAGCTAATACTACAGCCTGATCCCACATTTAGATAACCATCAAATTGTCTTCCTGAGGCAAGTCATCTACTCACAAGATTTTCCGTATATTGGTTCAAGGGATTTAATGCCACATGTTTTAAGGTCAACACCATATTGATTTCTCAATATAACATTATTATGCCGGATTGTATTGTTTGAGATGCATTATTATATTAATAGATGTTTCGCATTGTGAAGATGATCTGTTGCCCCCTCCCTTTTTTATTTTTGTACCCTTCCTTCCTTTTTGTTTGTTGGAAAACCCTAAAATAAAGAATTTACAAAAAAAAAAATCCAGAAAACCCCTTTATGATGAGTCCCAATTTGTAATGCGACAAGGGAATACAAGTGGTTGACAAGGAGCAATTTTATGCTAATCTGAAGAGAAACCTGGAATAAGGGATAAAAAGAATGAAAGTATTCCACTTAAACCCTTGCTTCCCCACTGCTTATCATCTCTTGGTCCGCTAAGACCACCAGAATATACACTTGTCCTGGCAAAGGAACTAGACTGACAATTGACGACTTGTGTTTCTCCGCTTTTCCAATGAAGAGCTCCTGCAAGTACGGTAGCACAGCCTAAGAAAATTCTTTAATCTAAACAGATCGTCCCATTTGACCTTTCAGTCTCCTTTTTTGGGTCCCGCTCTGAGAAGCCGAAAAAAAAACAACAACCCCCGAACCAATTTTGCAACAAACCAAAATGCTAATGAACAATTTAACAATATGTTAGTTTTATAAAAACCTAAATTTTACTTACGCCTTGTAGCAGTGAGCAGCGGAGATCACCCACAGGCTGTTGATCAGGGATCCTCCACAGAAGTGATAGCCGGAGTTCAGAGACACAATGTAGGGGACGGAGTTCTTGGCGCAGGTGTAACCTCCGACAATCTTATCATCATCCTCAAAAGCAGCTGTGATAGGCAAACATTTATCATTTTATTAAAACACAGTATTGTACCTTGAAGGGGTTGTCCAGGCATGGGGCGGTTTTTCATACTGATGACCTATCCACAGTATAGGTTATCAGTATAGGTCATCAGTATATGATCGGTGTAGGTTCGTCACCCGGACTCTGCACTGATCAGCTGTTCTGGCTACCTCCGCGCACCCGAAGTTTTGCAGTGGTCGGTGCCTGAAGCAGTTGTCTCTGGTCACATTCAGAAGTTAGTGGAGTTTTTGACGTATCCACAGGATATCTCACAAATGTCTGATAGATGGGGGTCCCATCTCTATGACCCCCACCTATGAGAAAAAGTAAGTTCTTCTGACACCATGCCCCATCCAGGCAGAGAATTAAACAGCTGAGCCAGAAGTGGGACCCCTTTATCTTATTGATATGCCATACAGATCTATGGTGGAAGGCCTGTGCTGGCCATGAGAACAGGATGTGAGCTACCTGGCAGGTAGATTAATACTACAACCACCAACCACTGCAGTTGGCAGTTGTCCAATTTCTTAAAAAGCCCGGTAAGTGGCTAATGCCAGTTCTTCTCTGTCGTCATGACCAGCAAAGGCTTTGGCAGCTAGTCTAATATAAATGGGGGAAAATTTCCAAACGGACAGCTTTAGGGTAAGTAAAACTTTGGTAAGCTCTATGGCACTGATCAAAAGTCAAATTTTCAGGTTTTTTTTGCACAGGTGGAGACCTCTGCGGCAGCTATAATAGAAGAGATGATGGTTGATACCCAACCAGTACTGAATAGATTATTTAATTCTAAAGAGAAATTTCCTTTAAAGGGAACCTGTCATGTTGAAATGCAGCCCAATCTGCGGGCCACAGGTTATAGTACAGGAGGAGCTGAGCAGATCGATATATAGTTTTGTGAAAAAGAAATTCAGTATAACTTGTAAATTACTGCTCCAAATCTCTTCTTATTTGCTCCATTCAGTGAGTGACAACCTTCCCTGTATGAGTGCCTGTCAATCACTGAGTAAGACCGCCCACTGGACTCCTAAGCATAGAATGAGCAGAGATTTAGATCAACAAATTACAAGTTCTATCGAATCTTTTTCCATAAAACTATATATCAATCTGCTCAGCTCTTCCTGCTCTATAACATGATGCACACAGATCAGACTACAAGTTCAACGTGACAGGTTCCCTTTAAATTTGGAAACGTTTGGTAGAGATGAAATCTAAAGCATCAACTAAATAGATCATGACTGGACATTCTACTTATTGAACCACGTGTAAGATTACTTACCAGCCGCTCCGAGGAGCACACAGATCAGAAGAAACTTCATGGTGGCAAGGAATACTGTACAAGCCAAAACCACAGGTATTTATATGCTTTAATGAACCCTCCACCTGTATGTTACACACCAATGTGTCAACATGGAGATATTTCTGTAAATGTGTATAGAATCTATCTATAGTGTGTAGTGATCGATTCACCAGAATATTTATTTTCCTGTTATCAGTGACCTTGAGCAGCAGTCTTACAAATTTGCACGTTCCAATATTTTCTTTTCATAACTTTCATTTCTTGCCTTATTTTCAAGTTAAAGTAACATTTTTCAAAGTTGTCAAAGTTTAATATTTAATAAAATAAATTAAAAATGTATTGTCAAGTGTGAAAAAGTTTTGCTGTTTGCATGGACTGGGAAGGCCCATGCAACCAGCTGTATTACAATGGCGATTGTGACATCTAAGGAGAGAGAGAGGACTCCCTCTGTCAGGCCATCAATGCCCCCGATGAGATTACAAAGTGCCAATGGGTTGAAATGGCAGCTAGTAGCCTAGCATATCGGTATTTGCCTAGTAAAGTTTAATTTTAAAAAAGTTTCCCCAAAAAATAAAATATATAACTCCCTATTTTTTTATTATAAAATATTTTATAATATTTTATACATATAAAATGTTATACATATATACACTGAATGGCCACTTTAATAGAGACACCCGTCTAGTAGCACGTTGGACCTCCTTTGGCCTTCAGAACCGCAGCAATTCATCATGGCATAGATTCCACCATGTGGTGAAATTGTTCTGCAGGAATATTGGCCATGTGGACAGGATCGATTTTCTACATAAAGTTTTCTTCTCCGTAGAGTTCACAGCCGGCATGAAGGGATGAACTTGGTCGTCCACATTGCATAGGTAAGTCCTAATGTTCAATGTCTTTCCACAGGTATCAGGGGACCCAGGGTGTGCCAAGAAAACCTTCCCTTACTCCACCATTACTTGACTTCTACCAGCCTAAAGTGTTCACACCTGACAAGACGGGTTCATCGGTTCATGCTGCTTACGCGAAATGTTTAACAACAAGAATGTCTATCAGGTATAGTAGTTGGTTAGGTGTCACCAGAACGGTTGTATTACAACACCTCCAGAATAATCTTACAAAACAGCAAACTCCATTTAATCATGAAAGAACACTTGAGAACAGGGAGTCTTTACGCCATAGTCATAGAAAAATATCCATCTTTATTCTTTTTTACATACAAAAATAGACATATACAATATATAAAAAACTCAACAAGGTTATAAAAAATTAAGGTCTATTTGTGGATCAATCACAAAAAAACATACAAAATGGGTAAGGTAACACTGCTGTACAGTACAGATTTCACTGCTATTCAACCCAGGATAATTTTGACAACCACAGTCTATGTAAGTTGGTAATGAGTAACAAACTATCATACACTGTAACCATCCATAGCCTTATGATGTTAAGTGCATATTCAATCCTTTTTAGTCCTCTGTATAATCATGGACACAGATCAAAAAGAAAAGGCAATAACCCGAGGAAATAAGGAATTAACAACTATGTCCACCTGGTAGCACCAGGGGAACCAGTAAAGGCAGTCTTACCCATGAAGTTGGGGATGAGAGTGGTCCACACGGTAGTTTAGGCACCCCGACGCGCGTTTCGCTGGTATCGCTTCCTCAGGGGGTGTGTACTGCTGTGTAATCTGTCCGTTTAAATAGTGTCAACAATCATCACTCAGTGTGTTCCGGTCTGTCCGAGTTCCCGGTCTACGGCGCGTGCGCGGGATTGCCTGAGACCACGAGATCTCCGTCTCCCGTCGTCATAAGACACTGCGCCTGCGTGCCCCCAGAGAAGCGTCTCCAGGGAAACAGCGCAGGCGCAGCACCCGCAACTAGAAGAGAGGAGACAGAGGGCGGGCACTCGGCATCACAGCGACACTCGCAACCCCAAGGAAAGCGGTATAGCAGTGGTGAGTCTGTCTGTGTCTGTCTGTGTCGATCACCTCAAACAGCGTTTCCCCATGCTCTGTGTCTAGATCAGAAAGGAAGAAGAAAAATGAAAATGAACACCCGACATAAGTTGGGTTCATATAGTAACACCATGTGTACAACCGAAGTTGAATTAAAGTGAAATACATTATACATTATTAACAAATAAACAGAGTATGAATATATAAATGTACACAGTGAAAATAAATACATTATTGACAGATAAACACAGTGTGAGTAAATAAATAAGACAATAAATGTAGAAATATATAATTCAAATAGATGTGAAAAAAGTGAAATAAACCTAGGATCAAAAAAAGTTATTAATTTATATCAGTGAGTTAGGTACATGAAAAATCATGTAAAAAGACATCAAGTAATGAATATAAAAAATAATGAGACATCAGTGAAAAATAGAAACAAACAAATATTATTATAGGCAATGTGCCGATACCCATATCAAGGACATGGGAAGGAAAAAAGGGGGGATAGTTGTACTTTAGTGACATACAGAGAACTGGACCAGAAACATAATCCTTTTGGGAGTAATTAATATAGAAGACATCTCTTCTTAGTAGCATCTTTCTCCAATGATCGACCAGACTCCCGACAGATTCTTATCACCAGTGCCACACCACAGACATCCAAAGGGTCAATTATATAAGGTATTACTCGAACTCTAAACATGGACACAAAAAGAGACAATTAATATCATATATCAAACAGTAAGTCTCGGACAGAGAACCACAGCTAGCTAAAATCACTTAAAAAACAGCAATGGACAATTAGAATATTATAAGAAAGCAGAAAAGCTCAATTGTTCATTAAGCCCAAAGGGGGTCAAAGTACCCAGGGTGGTAATCCATCTGCATTCTTTCTGCTCCAAAATCTTTTTTCGCATTACCACCTCTGACTCCACAATGCACCATGTCTATGCCCCATACCAAAAAGGTTTTGGGGTCACATCCATGGTATAGCTTAAAGTGTTTCGGGATCGTTTTTAGTACTGATAAATCATCAATTTCTTTGGCGGCCCTTATGTCTCGAACATGTTCCCGAATACGGATTCTAAGTTGTCTAGATGTTCAACCGACATAAGCTTTCGTTGCGTAGTAAATGACGTGAGTCGAACTACATGAAATGTAGTGTAAGATTTTAAACCGATGTCCGTTTTTTGTAGAGGTGAAGGCAGTTTTCCGTGCTATATTAGCACATGCCACACAGTCACCACAAGGGTACCAGCCTTGGACTGGACCTCTTTTTGAAAAGGGATTTGATTGAAAAGGTACACAATGGCTTTTCACCAACATGTCCTTAAGATTTTTGCTTCTTCTAGCCGTCATCTGAGGTCTTACTGGCAAGGATGTCCCAAAGGCAGGTTCTGTATTTAAAACTGGCCAGTGTTTTGTTAGACTAGATCTCATAGTTTGCCACTGGTTATTGTAAGTAGAGATAAATCTGATCTTGTTATTGGCTGTATTTTCTTTTTTTACTCCAGTCGGATGTAGTAATTTCTTCCTTTCAGTTTTTTTGGCCCGATTGTATCCTTGTTTGATACATCTGTGGCTATATCCTCTGTCTTGGAATCTACTTCTCAGATCACATGACTGTTTCTCAAAATTCTCATCAGACGAGCAGATCCGCTTCATTCTAAGGAACTGACCAACCGGGACAGCCTTCAGTGTGGAGTATAGATGTGATGATGATGATGCATGTAAAAGGGAGTTGACGGACGTCTCTTTTCTAAAGACGTCCGTCTGTAATCTCCCCTCCTCATTTGCCTCAATGGAGATATCCAAAAAATCAACCTTATGTCTATCAAGGGTGTATGTCAACTTTATATGAAATGAATTGGCATTCAGTTCACATATGAACTCTGTCAGTTGTTGTTGTTGTTCAGTACCCTGCCAGATAATGAACACATCATCAATATAACGCAGCCAGAATGTTGACCGTTCCGTTAGCATGATGCAACAGAAGTCTGGATTCATCTGACCAGACTATGTTTTTCCACCACTCAGTGACCACTCAATTTTTGCCCACTCGAGTCTTGTCTTTCTGTTTCCCAGCAATGGCACTCAATCCGATCGTCTTATGTTATAGTCCATCCGTGCTAAGCAACGACGAGTTGTGCGTTAGTTGGTGCACCAGCGTTGTATGCAGCTGCATTTTGCTTGCACCGCCTGTTCATCTGAACGTTTCTTGACACCCTCCTCTGACCCCTTTCATCGACGAGTTGTTGACGTTCACAGGATCCCCTTGTGCTGAGTGTTTTTTCTCGATCACATAATTCTCAGATTACTCTTGACATGGGTCCACAAGAAAAGCCCACAAGGTTGGCATTTTTTTTAAATACTGGCTCCAGCGCTGTATATATACGGTGCCGTGATGACATAGGCTCAGGAGCTCAGCCCGCACCATCAACAGTGGGTGTCAGCTGTGACATACAGCTGACACATAACCATCCATAATGGAAGCCGGCTCTGATCTCAGCTGTTTAACTCCTTAGATGGCGCAGCACCTAAGAGGTTTTACAAAGAGAGGGGGCTCCCTCTGCAAGCCCATCAGAGCCCCAAGATGCGATTGCAGGGTGCTAATTGGTTGCCATGGAAGCCTGAGGCCTAACAAAGACCCCTGGGTCTACCATGGACATGGGAATATTAAGCCCTGCTTGTTGGTACAATATTGGCCGTCATAATACACTGCACTACATCAATATTGCAATGTATTATGTAAGAGATGAAGCGATCGCATAGTAAAGTCACAGTGGGACTAAAAATATTGAGAAAAAAAAAAGCTTCATAAAGTATACTAAATAAAATATCCTTATTTCCCTTACAAAATGCTTTGTTAGAGGGAGGGGGAATAAAAAAAAAAATTATTCTAAATAGGTAACGCTGCTCGGTAACAACTGTACTATAAACTTCTCACGTTATTTATCCCTCACAGTGAACGCCGTAAAAATAAAAAAGTTTTTTCTTCATCCTGCCTCCCAAAAAAGGAATACAAAGTTAATCAAAATGTCCTAAGTACCACAAAATGGTGCTAAAAAAAAACCCCTACAACTCATCCTGTAAAATATGATCCGTCATGAACTTTCATCGACAAAAAAAATAAAAAAGTTATTGCTCTTGGAGTGCGGCGACTCGAAAACAAATTATTTCGTACAAAAAGGTGTTTTCATTGTGAAAAAGTAGTAAAACATGACGAAAACTGTATAAATTCGGTGTCGTCGTAATTGTATCAACCCTCAAAATAGAGTTATAATGTTATTTATACTACGTAGTGAACACTGTCAAATATGAATTTAGTTTTTTAAGGATTTAATATGGAATCTGCTCCATTTTCCATGAATGAGATTTGAAGTCAAGGTCACTGATAAAGCCTGACACTATCAATAACCAACGCAATACACATTAACAGGGTACCTCATTATTTACACAACTGCGCAATGTCCAGAATTTGGACGAACCATATAAATACCAACAAGGTTTCCAGCAAACCAGTCACTGGACATATCCCAACCATGAAGCTTCTCCTGATCTGTGTGCTCCTCGGAGCAGCTGGTGAGTCTCCTAGATGGGTCATTCCAAGTCTCATATACATCTTCTTGGTTCTAGACGTAAAATTCTATATAATGTATAGGTATGAAAATACTCATACATAATGTTTTACTTTTACAGCTGCTTTTGAGGATGATGATAAGATTGTCGGAGGTTACACCTGCGCCAAGAACTCCGTCCCCTACATTGTGTCTCTGAACTCCGGCTATCACTTCTGTGGAGGATCCCTGATCAACAGCCTGTGGGTGATCTCTGCTGCTCACTGCTACAAGGCGTAAGTACAGCTCTATGGAGGATGCTCTGTGACTGGTTGTGATTCGCTTAATTGTCGTTTTTCTATTGTTTACAATATACACCTATCCACATTCATCATCCTTTATATTATATCAAATTTTAATATTATTGTGATGCAAAAATTTGAAAATATCTAGTTTTTGTATTGTCAAAATTTACCAAAATTTTTGCTTTGTAGTCCCAAAATGTGTTCTTGTACAAAGTGAACTGATCAATGGAATAAGAGGTCTATGTTTGTTCTAGAGCTATTATATTCCCCCCCCCCCCCCCGATTATATACTTGAATTGGTAAATTTAGTTAGGAAACGTTCTTCATAATACATGATATACAGTTTATCTGTCGTCGCCTCAAAAGTGACTGGCTATGAAATGTGTAGATTTTACCAACTGTCCATTATTTCTGTCCATCCAGGAGCGTTCAGGTCAGACTGGGAGAACACAACATCGTTACAAGTGAAGGTACCGAGCAGTTCATCAACTCTGCCAAAGTCCTCAGACATGCAAGCTGCAACTCCAGAACACTGGACAATGACATCATGTTGATCAAGCTGGCCTCTCCCGCTACCCTCAACTCCTACGTCCAGGCTGTGGGTCTGCCCAGTGGCTGCGCCGCCGCTGGCTCAAGTTGTCTGATCACCGGATGGGGAAATACCCTGAGCAGTGGAAGTACGTTAATACTCAGTCCCTTACAATATCTATATACATATATATATATATATATATATATATATATATATATATATATATATATATATATATATATATATAAAAACAAAAACAATAGTTGGGTTAAATTTCATAATGGGAGCATAGCCTGCTCTCTTCTTCGTCTTCCCCTTTTTCCCACCGCAGCCTGCCTTGCTTGCCACAACAGGGGTTATGGGACCCCCATTCTCCCAATATGTGGAGACAAGTATTTATGTTTTCTACATATGTTTTCCTTTCTCCCTCTCTTTATTGAAATGAATGGCAGTGATAAGTGAGAGTGGTCGTTAGTTTCTGTAGCCTCCACCACTGGAGTGACCTCACACGTAGAGTCATATCTGCATTGAAAATAGGAACGGGACGCCATCTGTGACATGACATCTCTGGCTTGTTCTAAAAGGCAGCACTAAAAAAAAACTTGAATGGTCTAAATAGTTATCAAGTGAAAAGCAAATGTTGTAGGCACCAGATTAGCCACTGGCACCTGTTGCCGACTCATTGACCTTAAATAAAGCAGGTCCAGCATAAATTATTCATTTCTCTCCAGTTCATGCATTTCAATGATTGTAAACTCATCACAATTATTTGTCTCTTTATAGCCAACTACCCCGATCTCCTCCAGTGCGTGAGCGCCCCCATCCTGACCACTGCCCAGTGTACCAGCGCCTACCCAGGAGAGATCACCAGCAACATGATCTGTGTTGGATACCTGGAAGGTGGCAAGGATTCCTGCCAGGTAAATGTTAACATTTTTTATTCAAAGCATTTAAAGACCAATTTTTTGTACTGCTAGACCATTTCCACTGGTTCGACCTCAAGATTTCATAGATATCAGCTATATAATATCCTAATGTCTGCGAATTAAGCAAGAAGAGTCTCATGTCCTCTTTGTACAGTGTTAAATGGTCCAAAATGTATCATCAGTGGTAGATTATTTTAACAATGTTCCTCTTTTCCTCAGGGTGACTCTGGTGGACCCGTGGTCTGCAATGGACAGCTCCAGGGTATTGTATCTTGGGGATATGGCTGTGCCCTCAGGAACTATCCCGGTGTCTACACCAAGGTCTGCAACTTCAACTCCTGGATCTCCAGCACCGTTGCCGCCAACTAAAGTCTTTAAGGAAACCAATGTTGATATTATTCCGTCTCCTGTCATTAAACATCATGAGTTTTTTCATTACCTGGAGTTTTATGCAATAAATATTAAATAAACATATCTATTCATTATAAGAAACACAAGATTTCATTTTTGTTTTATAAAAAAATAAAATACAAAACAATGTAAACATTAGGAGAGAGCTCTACCTGCATTTGGGCCATTTTAGGCAGTGAGGAACCTAGAGGAGAGGTCTCCATAGCAGACATCAAAATGCACCCCCATTGTGATGCTGGGGCTTTCCACGAATGATCGAAGGGCCTGGTGTTCTTTCCAGCTATATACCAAGTCCATGACCATTGCACCAATTCCTCACGTTCTTTCTTGCTGACAATACAGTTCATCTGGAGATAAGAGTCCGCACAGGTTCTCTAAAAGGGTTGGGACCCCTCCCTCTCTCTCCAAGGACTGCCGTATGGTCTACCTATCTATGGTACTCTATATAAACCCATGGCTCTACTTGCCCCCAAAGTTGCTTTTACTTGAATGGTTCCATTACAGAGTACCCCTACTGTCCTCTACTAGGGCACAACGTAAGCCTGAAAGCTGAGCAGTGCTATCATGGGCCACCTAGGCACGTATACTCCACAGTTGTGTCCACCTTTACTTCTTCTTGAATTGCATTAAGTTATTCAATTTGTCATGATACCAATTCAACACGATCTTGCGACATCCAGTAAAAAAACATATGTATATGTTTTTCACCTAGGCATCTATGGGCGACGGATGCATCTGATGGATGCCATCGTCAACTATCCGTCGTCCATCTTTGTTCATATTTCGTGCCATACATCTCAGGATTTAGAGAAAAAGTAAAGGAGGACACCTCTTTAATCACATAATGTTACAATGATGACTACTCCCCTGCAGGATAGGACACCAGTAATAATGAGGCTTGTAAAATGCTAAGGTCTCTTGCACATGACCGTTGTACCACTCGGCACCGTTTTTGACGGCATCCGAGTGGCACCCGATAGTCTTCACTGACCCATTCACTTAAGCGGGTGACTCGGGTCCATGAAAAATTGTCCGGGTCTCCGATCTGAGGAAAGATAGAACATCTCCTATCTTTCCTCGGATTACTGACGGGACTCGGACGGCACACTCGGTCGTGTGCATGAGGCGTTAGATGTAGTAATACTGTAACTCATTGTTTATGTTTGGCCTTTGCCTGCACATTGTTTGCAGCTGACAATTTCACATTTTTACCACATTGGGAGGAGCTTAGTTTTGTGGACCGCCCACTGACATCTATGTAGGTAGAGGTAATCACCAAACGGCTGACTCAGAATGGTATAATTACACTACGTCTGCATTTACGTCGGATGTATACAGCATATCGGGAGGATTTCCAGCGTATACCTCCATAGGAATCCTCCGATGCATGCCATGGAATAGACGTACAGTGGTATACATTGTCCATTAGCACCCATGTAAAAAAAATATTTATTGGGCAGTATACGTTTTTTTTTTACTGGACGTCTACGTATGGAAATGAAAAGTCAACTCTGATATTCCACGGAGTTAAAAAAAAGGCAGTCATCTGGACATCACACGCCACACATCTCAGGATATGTGGAGATATGAGGAAAGGTAACGAAGGACACGTCTGTAGTTAGGTAATAGAAGAAGGGCATAGATATATGCCGGTACATTCAAGTTAAAAAAAATACAAAACAAAAATCCCCTTTGGGATAAAAAAATAAATGCTAAAATTAATTTAAAAATAAATTATGTTAAATAAAAAAATCTGTTAAAAAAATACACACAAATAATTTTTGTTTTTTTAAATAAATAAATATAAAATACTATACAGATATTTGGTATAGTCATGAATGTAACAATCTCAACAACAAATGTATAGCATCATTTATGATGACCCATGGATGCTTTAAAAAAAAAATAAAAAAAAAAATAGCAAATTCAAAATTAATATAAATTAAGCGATAATTTAAATGTGGCCAAAAATGTCACCTACATGAAGTACAAGTCAATCCTGCAAAAAACAGACTCTCATACAGCTACGTCCAACAAACAAGAATAACGAAATTGTACTGGTCCTCAAGGCCAAAATTTGCCCGGTCCTTAATGGGTTAAACAACAGCTAACTATCACTGCCTATTAACCTTAATCTAAATAAAGACCAACTCCACATGACTTTGGAAGAAAGGGCCACAAAGGCTTCTCTATTAATAACATACAGAACAAATTTGTATAGAAAATACCAATATATACGAAATAACATTATATAAATAACTACATATATATCTCAGTCATATAAACCATAGGAACGGGGTCTTTGAAGGTCCTCCAGATATTACCTCAAATGGGTTCAGGGGCTGCCGATCTGTCCTGTCACTGGATGCACTAAGGGTCTTTTACAGGGTAGATTGGAGGTTGCTTTGGAGAGTTATGGAGGGTTTGGAATCTGACAATTTATTAAATGGGTGCAATTTTTGTATCATGGCCCTCAGGCTTCGGAGAGTCGGGTCCGTGAAGTAAATGGGTTCGTGAAAACTATCGGGTGCCACTCGGATGCCGTGAAAAATGGCCCGAGTGGCACTCGGTCGTGTGCAAGAGGTCTTTATTTCAAAGAAATAATATTGCCAGCATATATGTCGCGGTCACAGGGTATGTGGACCCACTAGGCCGCTCCATAGTCTATATGAAAGTCAATAGTAGATAGTGACGCTTAGATACCTGAACTAGTCCAGATGGTGGCTGTGGCTTCAGCACAGATGGAGAGGGTTGCAGCAGTCAGCGCCAGACGTGGCAGGCAGTATCCGATGTGGCAGATGACACTGGACGTGGCAGAAGACACAGGACGTGGCAAACGACAGCAGGTGCAGTAGACACGACTCCAACACTGGAAGGCACAGGAACAAGAACAGTAAGGGATACAGGAACAGGTAACAGGGCACGGGTAACAACGGGAACGGGAAACACTAAGGGACCATTTATAAGACAGACTGGGATAAACTAACAACGCTCAGGCAAGGACCAGAAGGACTGGGGCCTTCTTATAGACCAGGAAATCATGGGCCGTTGATGATGATGATTTCCTGATGGGCGCGCTGGCCCTTTAAGGATGGGCACGAGCTTGCGCGCGCACCCTACAGGACACAGCAGAACGGAGTGGCAGTGAGTGCTGGTGTCTCCTAGGAAGGAGATGGGGACCAGCGCTCACGGATCCATGGCTGCGGGCGTCGGGAGTTGAGTAAACACACAATATACATTAATTATTTTAGCCTGACATATTCTGAACGACTTGTAGTTGAATTTCGGTTGTTGAAGGTTGTGGTTCTGGACAACAAAGCCATAAGTAAAAAAATGACAAATTACTGATCGATCTCGGGCTTAATTTGTGGCTTGGTCTTGGCTCCCATTGATACAACGCAGATCTGTAATTTGATACGAGCGACTTACAACTACAGCGCCCAACAAAAGAATCCCACACGGCCGAACAACTTTTCCACAGATATCTGTCTTCGGTCGGCATCGGTCACGCTCACTTGTGCCATAAAAAGGCACCAACAGTCGACAGACAATGGTCTAAATCTGTCATTTCAAAATCTGTAGTGTACGGCCAACTTAAGGCTCGCATCTCTCCAGTTATGCACATTGGTGAAATGGAGTCCACAACTGTAAAAGTGTCTTCCTGCTGTACTCTCAATAATTCTTCATACCATTTGGTAGCTTAGATCTTTTTCATGAATTTCAATAAGACGGTACGACTTACTCTCATAGAGCTATAAATGTATTCAATGAAACCAAAGAGTAGAATAGTAGCCGGAGTATTTAGTATCTCCATGTTTAATATCGACCTCCCGGTATGATTGGATATAAGATCCTGTCCACCATATATGGATATTTGAAAAATCCAGAAAAACTTCCATTCATCTCTACTGGTTGACGGTACAATCTTGACATCATTTTGTAATTAACTTTTTGATATTAGGTGGATGTTGATAAACATAACATTTTGGTCTACAACTGATCTATCAGGACTCTAATGTGGTCATTTCCGATCATTCAGTCTTCAACTTCTAGATGTTTGATGGGAGGTTCGATCCCCACCGATCTTGTTACATATCAGACCTTTTAGATGTGGTGTGTGATATGGGATTCTTTTGTAGTTCAAATTGTGTCTTTCTTTTAACTTATTAAAAAAAACTATAAATGACTATAAGACGCACCCAGCTTTTAGACATAACTTTTAGATTTTTATATCGATTGAGGGTTTATTTTTTGCGGGACAAGTTGTAGTTTTCATTGGCACCCAGTTTTGGTACATACAATTTTTTGATAATTTTTTATTCCATTTTTGGTAGCGCTAAGGTGACCAAAAAACAAAGATCCTGGTGCTTTAAATTTTATTTTTTTACGGCATTCACCGTGCGAGTTAAATAATGGTATATTGTAATAATTCGGACTTTTACAGATGCAGCGATACCAATTTTTTTTTTCTTGTGCATGGGGATAAATTGGAAACCTCTATTTTTTTGAACTTTTAATATTTTTTGTATTTTTTTTTACACTCTACAAATTTATCAAACTTTTTTTTTTAAACATTTTCTAAGCTCCTCTAGGGGACTTGAACCAGCGATCATTAGATTGCTTGTACAATACACAGATGAGTTAGGAAAACAGCGTAACTCGCTAAGCTACGCTGTTTCCGTAACTCCCATTATAGTGAATGGCAGTTACAGAAGCAGCGTAGCATGAAAGCTACTCTGTTTCCTTAACTACTATACAGTTCTATGGGAATTACAGAAACAGTGTAGCTTAGCGAGATACGCTGTTTCCGTACTCAACCATGTAATCATTATGTGTCCGGGGAGCACAAAAAACTGAGTTTAGGGGGCCCTGTTCTAGAGATAGGTGCGGGTCCAAGAGATGAGACCCACATCTATCTGACATTTATGACATATCTTGTGGATATGTCATAAATGTCCTTCATGGGAAGATCCCTATAAATGCCGCAGTCGCTATTGACTGCGGCATTTAAATAGTTAAACAGCCAGGAACAGATGTTCCTGGCCGTTAGGGCGGCGCGTAAAACACAGCTGACACCTGCAGTGTATCGCACTCCAAACATCATCCTCCCGCTCCATGATGTGCCGGCACGTCATGAGTCTGGAAGGGGGTTAATTAAGGAATCAGTCAGGGGGTCTGGCACTGCCGGGTCCCTTGACTGCCGACTATAAGAGGCAGGGAGTTTTAGAAAGATTTATTCTTGCTAAAAACTACGTCTTATAGTCCGAAAAATACGGCATATGCATTGTCAAGTGTGAAAAAGTTTTGCTGTTTGCATGGACTGGGAAGGCTCATGCAACCAGCTATATTACAATGACAAATGTGGCATCTAAGGAGTGATATGGGGCTCTCACTGTCAGGCCATCAGTGCCCACCGATGAGATTACAGAGTGCCAACAGGTTGAAATGGCAGCCAGGCACCTAACATATCGGTATTTGCCTAGTAAAGTTTAATTTAAAAAAAAAAGGTTCTTCCAAAAAATAAAATATATAACTCCCTATATTTTTATTTCAAAATATTTTATAATATTTTATAAATATAAAATGTTATACATATATACACTGAATGGCCACTTTATTAGAGACACCCGTCTAGTAGCACGTTGGACCTCCTATGGCCTTCAGAACTGCAACAATTCATCATGGCATAGATTCTACTAGGTGTTGAAATTGTTCTGCAGGAATTTTGTGGAATTTTGAGGAAAAGGATCACATCTCACAGTAAAGTATTCTACTGCCGTAGGGTTCACAGCCAACATGAAGGGATGAACTTGGTCGTCCACATTGCTTAGGTAAGTCCTAATGTTCAATGTCTTTCCACAGGTATCAGGGGACCCATGGTGTGCCAAGAAAACCTTGCCTACACAATTACCGCATCTCCACCAGCCTGAAGTCTTCACACCGGACAGGACGGGTTCATTGATTTATGCTGCTTGCGCCAAATTATGGCCATCCCGTTATCATGGTGCAACAGAAGTCTGGATTCATCTGACCAGCCAATATTTTTCCACTACTCAGTGATACCATTTTTGCCCACTGGAGTCTTGTCTTTCTGTTTCCCAGCAATGACACTCAACCATTCGTCCATCTGTGCGAAGCAACGACGAGTTGTGCATTCAGACACATAAGTTATAGCACCAGCATTGTATGCAGCTGCATTTTGCTTGCACCGCCTGTTAATCTGAACGTTTCTTGACACCCTCCTCTGACCCCTTTCATCGACGAGTTGTTGACGTTCACAGGATCCCCTTGTGCTGAGTGTTTTTTCTCGATCACATAATTCTCAGTTTGTTTAAATACTGGCTCCAGCGTTGTAAATATACGGCACAGTGATGGCATAGGCTCAGGAGCTCAACCAGCACCATCAACAGTGGGTGTCAGCTGTAACATACAGCTGACACCTCACCATCCATAATGGAAGCGGGCTCTGATCTCAGCTGTTTAACTCCTTAGATGGTGCAGCACCTGAGAAGTTGCAAGCCCATCAGAGCCCCAAGATGCAATTGCAGGGTGCTAATTGGTTTCTATGGCAGCTGGAGGCCCTGGGTCTACCATGGACATGGGCCTATTAAGCCCTTCTCGTCAGTACAATATTGGCCGGCATAATACACTGCACTACATCAATATTGCAATGTATTATGTAAGAGATGAAGCGTTCGCATAGTCAAGTCACATAGTGGGACTAAAAATGTTGAAAAAAAAAAAAAAAAGATTAAGAAAGTGTACTAAATAAAATATCCTTATTTCCCTTACAAAAGGGGGAATAAAACTTTTTATTCAAAATTGATAACGCTGCATCGGTAACAACTGTACTATAGACTTATAACTTTATGTATCCCTCACAATGAACACTGTAAAAATAAAAAAGTTTTTCTTCATCCTGCCTCCCAAAAAAGGAATTAAAAAAGTTAATCAAATAGTCCTAAGCACCCCAAAATGGTGCTAAAAAAAACCCAACTACAACTCATCCTGTAAAATACGCGCCCTCATGACGTTTTATCGACAAAAAATAAAAAAGTTATTACTCTTGGGGTGCGGTGACACAAAAACAATTGATTTTATACAAAAAGGTATTTCATTGTGGAAAAGTAGTAAAAGATGTCTAAAACTGTATAAATTCGGTATCGCCGTAATCGTATCGACCAACAAAATAGAGATATTATGTTATTTATACTACGTAGTGAACACTGTAAAATAAAAAAATCCAGTGTAAAATTGCTATTTTTCTTTTGCACTTCCAATACATTTACATTATACAAACCCCAAAATGGTTCTATTTAAAAATACGCCTCACACTAAAAAAAAATAAAACATGACTACATCGACAGCAAAAATAAAAAAGTTTTTGCTTTTGAAATGCAAATATGAATTTTGCTTTTTAAGGTTTTAATATGGAATCTGCTCCATTTTCCATGAATGAGATTTGAAGTCAAGGTCACTGATAAAGCCTGACACTATCAATAACCAACGCAATACACATTAACAGGGTACCTCATTATTTACACAACTGTGCAATGTCCAGAATTGGGACGAACCATATAAATACCAACAAGGTTTCCAGCAAACCAGTCACTGGACATATCCCAACCATGAAGCTTCTCCTGATCTGTGTGCTCCTCGGAGCAGCTGGTGAGTCTCCTAGATGCGTCGTTCCAAGTCTCATATACATCTTCTTGGTTCTAGACGTAAAATGCTATATAATGTAAAGGTATGAAAATACTAATACATAATGTTTTACTTTTACAGCTGCTTTTGAGGATGATGATAAGATTGTCGGAGGTTACACCTGCGCCAAGAACTCCGTCCCCTACATTGTGTCTCTGAACTCCGGCTATCACTTCTGTGGAGGATCCCTGATCAACAGCCTGTGGGTGATCTCTGCTGCTCACTGCTACAAGGCGTAAGTACAGCTCTATGGAGGATGCTCTGTAAATGGTTGTGATTCGCTTAATTGAAGTTTTTCTATTGTATACAATATACACCTATCCACATTCATCATCCTTTATATTATATCAAATTTTAATATTTTTCTGATGCAAAAATCTGAAAATATCTAGTTTTTGTATTGTTAAAATTTACCAAAATTTTTGCTTTGTAGTGCTAAAATGTGTTCTTGTACACCGTGAACTGATAAATGGAATAATAGGTCTATGGTTGTCCTAGACCTATTATATTTCCCCGATTATATCCTTGAATTGGTAAACTTAGTTAGGAAACATTTACAGTTTATCTGTCGTCGCCTCAAAAGTGACTGGCTATGAAATGTGTAGATTTTACCAACTCTCCATAATTTCTGTCCATCCAGGAGCGTTCAGGTCAGACTGGGAGAACACAACATCGTTACAAGTGAAGGTACCGAGCAGTTCATCAACTCTGCCAAAGTCCTCAGACATGCAAGCTACAACTCCAGAACCCTGGACAATGACATCATGTTGATCAAGCTGGCCTCTCCCGCTACCCTCAACTCCTACGTCCAGGCTGTGGGTCTGCCCAGTGGCTGCGCCGCAGCTGGCTCAAGTTGTCTGATCACCGGATGGGGAAATACCCTGAGCAGTGGAAGTACGTTAATACTCAGTCCCTTACAATATCTATATACATATATATATATATATATATATATATATATATATATATATATATATATATATATATATATATATATATATAAAAAAACAAAAACAATAGTTGGGTTAAATTTCACAATTTAAATTTCAGCGGAAGTACGTTAATACTCAGTCCCTTACAATATTGATAATAATGGCTACATTAAAAAAAAAAACAACAACAATAGTTTCGTTAAATTTCATAATGGGAGCATAGCCTGCTTTCTTCTTAGTCTTCCCCTTTTGCCCACCGAAGGTCCAGCTTAAATTTCATTTATCTCCAGTTCATGCATTTCAATGATTGTAAACTCATCACATTTATTTGTCTCTTTATAGCCAACTACCCTGATCTCCTCCAGTGCGTGAGCGCCCCCATCCTGACCACTGCCCAGTGTACCAGTGCCTACCCAGGAGAGATCACCAGCAACATGATCTGTGTTGGATACCTGGAAGGTGGCAAGGATTCCTGCCAGGTAAATGTTAACACTTTTTATTGAAAGCATTTAAAGACCATTTTTTTTGTACTGCTAGACCATTTCCACTGATTCGATCTCAAGCTTTCATAGATATCAGCTATATAATATCCCAATGTCTGCGAAATAAGCATGAAGAGTCTCATGTCCTCTTTGTACAGTGTTAAATGGTCCAAAATGTATCATCAGTGGTGGATTTATTTTAACAATGTTCCTCTTTTCCTCAGGGTGACTCTGGTGGACCCGTGGTCTGCAATGGACAGCTCCAGGGTATTGTATCTTGGGGATATGGCTGTGCCCTCAGGAACTATCCTGGTGTCTACACCAAGGTCTGCAACTTCAACTCCTGGATCTCCAGCACCGTTGCCGCCAACTAAAGTCTTTAAGGAAACCAATCTTCATATTATTCCGTCTCCTGTCATTAAAGATCATGAGTTTTTTCATTACCTGGAGTTTTATGCAATAAATACTAAATAAACATATCTATTCACTATAAGGAACTCAAGATTTCATTTTTGTTTCATAAAAAATTGAAATACAAAACAAAGTAAACATTAGGAGAGAGCTCTACCTGCATTCGGGTCATTTTAGGCAGTGAGGAACCTAGAGGAGAGGTCTCCATAGCAGGCATACAAATGCACCCCCATTGTGAATCTGGGGCTTACTACGCAAGATCGAAGGGCCTTTCCAGCTATGTACCATTTCCATGACCATTGCACCAATTCCGCACGTTCTTTCTTGCTAACAATACAGTTCATCTGGACATGAGAGTCCGCACAGGTTCTCTAGAAGGGTTGGGACCCTTCCCTCTCTCTCCAAGGACAGCCGTATGGTCTACCTATCTATGGTACTCTATGTAAATGCTTGGCTCTACTTGCCCACAAAGTTGCATTTACTTGAATGGTGCCATTACAGAGTACCCCTACTGTCCTCTACTTTGGCACAACGTTAGCCTGAAAGCTGAGCAGTGCTATCCTGGGCCACCTAGGAACGTATACTCTACAGTTGTGTCCACCTTTACTTCTTCTTGAATTGCATTAAGTTATACAATTTGTCATGATACCAATTCAACACAATCTTGCGACATCCAGTAAAAAGACATATATCTATATGTTTTTTTACCTAGGCATCTATGGGCGACAGATGGGATGCATCTGATGGATGCCATCGTCAACTATCCGTCATCCATAGATGCCTATGTAAAAAAACATATACGTTCAATGTATACATTTTTAGACTAGGTGGCTGTGACGTATATGTTTTTTAAAATGGGAGTCTTTAGGCAACATATGGCTTCCGTCAGAGGCATTCTCCGGAGGCATATGGTTGTTTTTTTTACATCTTTGTTCATATTTCGCGCCATACATCTTGGGATTTAGAGAAAAAGTAAAAGAGGACACCTCTGTAATCACATAATGTTACAATGATGACTACTCCCCTGCAGGATAGGACACCAGTAATAATGACGCTTGTAAAATGCTAAGGTCTCTTGCACAAGACTGTTGTGCCA
The DNA here is from genome assembly GCF_050947455.1 of Rhinoderma darwinii. Taxonomy (NCBI): domain Eukaryota; kingdom Metazoa; phylum Chordata; class Amphibia; order Anura; family Rhinodermatidae; genus Rhinoderma; species Rhinoderma darwinii. The sequence goes on from NC_134697.1 coordinate 10,167,956, forward strand.
CTCGGGCCATTTTTGACGGCATCCGAGTGGCCCCCGATAGTCTTCACTGACCCATTCACTTTAGCGGACGGTGCACACTGTCGTGTGCATGAGGCGTTAGATGTAGTAATACTGTACCTCATTGTTTATGTTTGGCCTTTGCCTGCACATTGTTTGCAGCTGACAATTTCACATTTTTACCACATTGGGAGGAGCTTCGTTTTGTGGACCGCCCACTGACATCTATGTAGGTAGAGGTAATCACCATACGGCTGACTCAGAATGGTCTACTCACCCTCCGTCTGCATCTACGTCGGATATATACAGTATATCGGGAGGATTTCCAGCGTATACCTCCATAGGAATCCTCCGATCCGTGCCATGGCATAGACGTACAGCGACATACATTGTTCATTAGCAACATGTAAAAAAAAAAATGATTGCCCGGTATAAGTTTTTTTTTACTGGACGTCTACGTATGGAATTGAAAAGTCAACTCTGATATTCCACGCAGTTAAAAAAAGGCAGTCATCTGGACATCACACGCCACACATCTCAGGATATATGTATATTTGAGGAAAGGTAACGAAGGACACGTCTGTAGTTAGTTAATAGAAGAAGGGCATTGGTATATGCCGGAACATTCAAGTTAAAAAATATACAAAACAAAAATCCCCTTTGGGATTAAAACAAATGCAAAAATTAATAAAAAAAATAATTATATTAAATAAAAACAATCAGTAAAAACATACACACAAATTCAGATTTTTTTAAATAAATATAAAATAATATAAACATATTTGGTATAGTCACGAATGTAACAACCTGAACAACAAATGTATAGCATCATTTATGATGACCCATGGATGCTTTAAAAAAAAAAAAAAAGTAGCAAAACAACTTTTTTTCTTCATTTTTGTCAAATTAAAAATTGATATAAATTAAAAGATAATGCAAATGTGCCAAAAATGTCACCTACATGAAATACAAGTCAATCCTGCAAAAAACAAACTCTCATACAGCTACGTCCAACAAACAAGAATAAAGAAATTGTACTGGTCCTCAAGGCCAAAATTTCCTCAGTCCTTAAGGGGTTAAACAACAACTAACTATCACTACCTATTAACCTTAATCGAAATAAAGACCAACTCCACATGACTTTGAAAGAAAGGGCCACAAAGGCTTCTCTATTAATAACATACAGAACAAATTTGTATATAAAATACCAATATATACGAAATAACATTATATAAATAACTACATATATATCTCAGTCATATAAACCATAGGAACGGGGTCTTTGAAGGTCCTCCAGATATTACCTCACATGGGTTCAGGGGCTGCCGATCTGTCCTGTCACTGGATGCACTAAGGGCCTTTTACAGGGTAGATTGTAGGTTCCTTTGGAGAGTTATGGAGGGTTTGGGATCTGACATAATTTATTAAATGGGTGCAATTTTTGTATCATGGCCCTCAGGCTCCGGAGAGTCGGGTCCGTGAAGTGAATGGGTCCGTGAAAACTATCAGGTGCCACTCGGATGCCGTGAAAAATGACCCGAGTGGCACTCGATAGTGTGCAAGAGGTCTTTATTCCAAAGAAATAATATCGCCAGCATATACATTAATTATTTTAGCCTGTCATATTCTGAACGACTTGCAGTCTAATTTCGGTTGGTGAAGGTTGCGGTTTTGGACAACAAAGCCATAAGTTAAAAAATTTCAAATTACTGATTGATCTCGGGCTTAATTTGTGGCTTGGTCTTGGCTCCCATTGATAGAATGCAGATCTGTAATTTGATATGAGCGACTTTACAATTACAGCGCCCAACAAAATAATCCAACACGGTTGATGAACTTTTCCACAGATATCTGTCTTCGGTCGGCATCGGTCACGCTCACTTGTGCCATGAAAAGGCACCAACAGTCGACAGACAATGGTCTAAATCTGTCTTTTCAGAAGTCCAAAATCTGTAGTGTATGGCAAACTTAAAGAGACTCTGTCACCACATTATAAGTGCCCTGTCTCCTACATAATGTGATCGGCGCTGTAATGTAGGTGACAGTAATGCTTTTTATTTTAAAAAATGATCTATTTTCACAACGTTAGGAGCGATTTTGGTTTATGCTAATGAGTTTCTTAATGCCCAAGTGGGCGTATTTTTACTTTCGACCAAGTGGGCGTTGTACAGAGGAGTGTATGACGCTGACCAATCGGCATCATGTACTCCTCTCCATTCATTTAGACAGCAGAATCGCGTTCTTACTAGAACATGATCTGCAGCCACATACACAGCGATTCTGCTTGATTAACATTAATCCAGTGTCCTGATAATGAATACACATGACCATCCAGCCTGGACGTCATGTGTACTCAGAATCCTGACACGTCTGAATCTTTTCTGTGAGATTCCAGCAACGGAAACGAAATCTCGCGAGATTACGGTGGTAAACGAGATTTCGTTTCCCGTGCTGTAAATCTCTGGTTTGCAAAGGGGTCTGTCCTTCTCTCCCACGGGCAAATTCGATCTTTTTACCACTATTAAAGATTTGGCTCTTTTCTCTAGAAAATTACTTTGTAAAAAGCACTTCGGTAGAAGGGATCATAGTATCCCCATGTGCTCACCGGTAGAGCAACAGGCATTTGATGCCCTCATTTCACTGCTAGAAGAACAGGAGGTCAAAACTGACCCCAGACTCCCCATGCATCTGTGCCGCCGTTCTCAATATTTCCCCCCTCTCGCGCTATGCCCCTCAGTGGACGTTTTTTTCAAATTGGTTAAAAAAGATCTAGAAACTATTTCTGACTTTGATACACCTCGTAATCTCAACTATAAGGAAAGGCAGGCTATTTTGGAGCTTAGAAAACTCAGAGATGTGATTATTAAACCAGTCGACAAGGGGGGCAATGTTGTATTATGGCCGGCACAGATGTATGAATGTGAGGCTTTTCGTCAACTCGACATGAGTCATTGCTATCACAGGTTACCATCGGACCCAACGCTAGTCTTCAAAGGAGAACTTGATAGCTTATTACAAAGGGGCGTGGATGCTAATATTATCCATTCTAAATTGAGGGAGGGCCTGTCTGTGGATTTTCCTATCAAGCCCACGTTCTATTTACTGCCCAAAGTGCACAAAAATGTTACCTGCCCCCCTGGTCGTCCGATAGTATCGGGGACTAGTGGCTTGTGTGAGAACATCTGCAGATTTGTGGATTTTTATCTACAGAAATGTGTGGAGACCCTACCGTCTTACATTAGGGATACCACAGATATGTTACAACGACTCGATGGGTTGCACCTTGAGGATGATATGTTTTTGGTTACGTGTGACGTGGAGTCCCTGTATACGTCTATATGCCACGACCACGGGATCCGAGCATCTAGACATTTCCTACAGATGACTAATCATGACCCGGACCTTATAGAGTTTATTTTAGGTCTCCTTGACTTTGCATTAACACACAATTTTTTTGTATTTAAGGATTGCCTCTTCCTACAGCTCCAGGGGACAGCAATGGGGGCCACTTGTGCGCCTTGATATGCTAACTTGTTCCTGGGGCTGTGGGAGAGAGACACTGTGCAACAAACTCCGGGTCATGATTCAGTGCTCCTGTGGTCGAGGTATATAGATGATATTTTATTTATCTGGCAGGGCTCCACGTCCAATCTAGAATCGTTTCTTGGTTCCCTAAATAGGAATGATATCAATATCAAACTCACGTGGCAGTATAGTCAAACTCGTGTTGATTTCTTGGATATCTGTATTTGTAGAGATGACAGTGGTTTCATTTCCACCGATATTTTTAGGAAAAAAACCTCCACAAATGCCCTCCTCCATGCTACATCTGCCCACTATCCGAAGGTCACTACATCTATACCTGTGGGCCAGTTTCTGAGGGCTAAGCGTATCTGCTCCAATGACAGCAACTTTGAGCGCCAAGCATTGGATCTGACGGCAAGATTTCAGAGTCGTGGGTATAGTCAGAGAGTCATTAAGAGAGGATATCTCAGAGCTAAAAACTCGACTCGCGATTAACTTCTGGTAAGTAGGCCCAAGAAGCCTAAAATAGATCAGAATGTTAGATTTATCACCACTTTTAATCCCCATTGGACTAAGATCCGTGATATCCTGCAAAAGCACTGGCGGGTACTTCTCACTGATCGAGATTTGGCAGGGGTTTTACCCAATTATCCCTCCATCACTTGGAGGCGATCCAAAAATTTGAAGGACCTCTTGACAGCTAGTCATTACATTCCTAGCGCTCCCCCTAATCCATTCGGGAGTAAAGGTCCCCCTTGGGGGTCGTATAACTGCGGTAAATGTTCCGCTTGCAAATATGTTCCACATACCTTCAACTTTTACAGCTCTAATAGAGGGAAAGAATATAAAATTGTTTATAATATTACGTGCAGCACAGTAGCTGTGGTGTATTTTGCCACTTGTCCTTGTGGTCTTATCTATGTAGGTATGACCACTAGGCAACTGAAGGTGCGGGTACTGGAACATGTTGGCAAAATCAAGTCGGCTTCCAATGCTTTGGATGTGGATAAACTCCAGCCTGTTGCGCGACATTTCCGCGAATTCCACTCCTGCAATCCTAGGGGTTTTGAGGTACGCGGTATTGATAGGGTCTCCCTGGGCTGCAGAGGTGGGGATGTACGTTTGGCTTTGCTAAGAAAAGAAATGAAGTGGATTACGTTATTAAATACTATAGCCCCATTTGGGTTAAACGAAGCCACTAGTTTCAGGTCTTTTTTGTAAACTCTTTAACCATGCGTGAATTTTAAAAATATTTGTCTAGGGTTTTTTTCTTGTCTTTTATTCTATTTTTTTTGTTACAGTTTATCCCCTCTAGCGAATGGGCATAGTGAACGGGTCTTTTCATTGGTGAAGATTTCGTTTGGCTACAATTGAAGATTTGAAGTAGAGAAGAAACACACATATATTTCTATACGATATATTTTTTACATGTTGTGTATATTCTTATATTTTCGTGTTATTACTGATATTTTTTGTATATAAGCGCTGTAGTGTGGAGTTCTATATGTATATACTTATACTATACTGCACAGAATTATGTCTCGAGTATACTTACTGTCATGATATTTGGTATGGTTATTTAGATTTGTGGTACTTACTATTTATTATTATTATATATTGTGTTTTTTATGTCACTTGTATATGTTTTCATGTATTTGTGTATTTATTTATACATATTTGTATATTTATTTTTTCACACTTTTGCAAAAATGTTGAATGTTATTTGTCTATGTTATTTTATATTTGCTATTTTATATTTATATATATATATATATTTATATATATATATATATATATATATATATATATATACCTATTTATACACATTTTTTTATTTTATATTTTATTTATTATACCCTATATTGCACATATAAAAATTTCTAATAATTTTTTCTTATTTATTTTTATTTTTATATTTATCATCATTATCCTGTTTTTGGTAATGTCCTCCTTTTTTTATTTCTATATAGTAAATTATTTATTACCTTAATCATCAGTATCCTTGGTGTATATATTTTCACCTTTTATCCATTAATTTATTATTTCTTTTTATTATTTATTATTTCTTTTTATTATTTATTATTTCTTGCACGTTTCACATATCACTATTAATTATCGTTATTTATTTCTTACTTTATGTATGTATTCTTCAACATATGTATTTTTATTGACATTTGTATAAATTGTTGCTTCTGCATTATTGTATCTATTTCAACTATATACAAATACTGTCAGCTGGCCCCTTCGCTGCATGAATTTCTTTTCCTTGCTATTGTGGGTTGTCTCTCCTGCGGTGTCTGCACAGACGCTCGACCGCGCACCTGTGGCGGGGCAGGCATCTGGGAGTGCCGCTTAGCGTCTAGGGTTGCCATGGTGGTGTTTACATCACGTGGCACCTGTCATATGACGCGCGGCGCGTCCTGTGATGCTTGCGCCGCCCGGTGGGCGTGTCGAGCGCCGATTTTCACTCACCGCAGGTGAGCCTAACTGTGTTTATTTACTATTTAAACCCCTAGATTTTTAATGTATGTAGCCTCCTGACGAAGTCGGTCACAGGGCGAAACGCGCGTCGAGGCGCTTGTTCACCCATCCACTCCATTGATCTCCCACGCTCTTCATCATGTCTCTGGGTATGTGCATAGGTTTCTTCAGCTTTTTGTTGCCTCCACATTATTGTGCTATTCCATTTAGTCGTGGCAGTCATATTTTTCTTGGTTATTTGAGCCGTCATATTATCTGCATACGTCTTCAGTTGCACTTTTTACGTACTACCATATATACTGTGTAGATTTTGTACGTACTACTACATGTACTATATACTTGCAGGCTACGTATATTTATATACTCTATACGTTGTTATCTTAGCTGATAGCATGGCACTATGTATGGGACTCACCACCCCATACCCCCGGGCTTACTAACTATTTATGTATACCTTAGCGTGTTATAGGTCATCAGTGGATGGTTGATTCTGTTGGTCTTGGTCTTTTTTCATCTGACCCTGTTGCATATGTCTCTGTGTTAATTGTATCATATCTCTTTTCATACTATTTGTCATTGTCATAATATTTAATAAAGATTTTTTGTACTTTTATCTTTGGAGTACATTACTTGTCTAAGGGTTATGTCCCATTTTGGTTCGTTTTTAGGTCTATATACTACAAGGGACCCCAGTATATGCCATCTTTGGTGTGAGGTTTTTGCTTAGGTTGTTTGCTGTGTTAAAGTAGCCATGTTTTTCTAATCCTGGATGACTCCTTTAACCCCTTGAGTACCCAGCTCATTTTGGCCTTGAGGACCAGACCCATTTTTTCAAATCTGACATGTATCACTTTATGTGGTAATAACTCCGGAATGCTTTTACCTATCTAATTGATTCTGAGATTGTTTTCTCGTGACATATTGTACTTTAGTTTAGTGGAAAAATTTGGTCGATAAATTCATTGCTTATTTGTGAAAAACACCAACATTTAGCGTAAATATGAAGAAATTATGATTTTTCCAATTTTAAATGCATCTGCTTGTAAAACAGATGGTAATACCACACAAAATAGTTACCAATTAACATCTCCCATATGTCTACTTTATGTTTGCATCGTTTTTTGAACATCCTTTTATTTTTCTATGACCTCACAAGGCTTAGAACTTTAGCAGCAATTTCTCATATTTTTAAGAAAATTTCAAAAAGCGATTTTTTCAGGGACGAGTTCAGTTCTGAAGTGGTTTTGAGTGCCCTATATATTAGAAACCCCCATAAAACACCCCATTTTGAAAACTGCACCCCTCAAAGTATCCAAAACAGCATTCAGAAAGTGTTTCAACCCTTTAGGCATTTTACAGGAATTGAAGGAAAGTAGAGCTGATATTTTCAAATTTCTTTTTTTTTTACAAAATTCATATGTAATACATTTTCTTCTGTACCACAGAAGGTTTTACCTGAGAAACGCAACTCAATATTTATTGCCCAGATTCTGCAGTTTTTAGAAATATCCCACATGTGGCCCTAGTGCGCTAATGGACTGAAACACAGGCCTCAGAAGCAAAGGAGCACCTAGTGGATTTTGGGGCCTCCTTTTTTCAGAATATATTTTAGGCACCATGTCAGGTTTGAAGAGGTCTTGTGGTGCCAAAACAGTGGAAACCCCCAAAAGTGACCCTCATTTTTTAAACTACACCCCTCAGGGAATTTATCTAGGGGTATAGTTAGCATTTTGACCCCACAGGTATTTTGCTATATTTTCTGGAGTTAGTCTGTGAAAATGAAAATCTACTTTTTTTCTGGAAAAACGTAAACATTTCTAATTTTTGCAAGAAATAAAGGAGAGAAAGCACCCCAACATTTGTAAAGCAATTTCTCACGATTACGGAAATACCCCATATGTGGTAATAAACTGCTGTTTGGACCCACAGCAGGGCTCAGAAGGGAAGGACCCCAATTTGGATTTTGGAGTTCTGATTTTACTGGAATAGTTTTCAGTGCCGTGTCACGTTTGCAACACACTGGAGGGACCTAAACAGTGGAATCCCCCCAAAAGTGACCCCATTTTGGAAACTATACCCCTCAAGGAATTTTTATAGTGGTATAGTTATCATTTTGACCCCACAGGTTTTTTGCTGAATTTATTGAAATGGGTCTGTGAAGATGAAAAGAGACTTTTTTTTGGAAAAAACACAGAATTTTCTAATTTTTATAAGGAATAAAGGAGAAAAAGCACCTCAACATTTGTAAAGCAATTTCTCCTGATTACGGAAATACCCCATTATGTGGTAATAAACTGCTGTTTGGACCCATGGCAGGGCTCAGAAGGGACGGAGCACCATTTGGATTTTGCAGCTCAGATTTTGCTGAATTGGTTTCTGGGGGCCATGTCGCATTTGCAGAGTCCCTGAAGTACCAGTACAGTAGAAATTCCCCAGATGTGATCCCAATTTAGAGACTATACCCCTGAAAGAATTAAATTAGAGGTGTAGTGATCATTTTGAGCACTCAGGTGTTTTATAGATTTTATTAGAATTGGTCCGTGAAAATGAAAACATTTTTTTTTTCCAATAACCTGTAGCTTTAGCTCAGAATTTTTCATTTCCACAAGGAATACAGGAGAAAAGACACCCCAAAATGTGTTACACAATTTCTCCTGATTATGGAAATACCCCATATGTGGTTGTAAACGGCTATTTGGACATACGGCAAGGGTCTAAATGGAAAAAGTGCAATTTCGTTTTTGGAGTGGAGATTTTACAAAATTTGTTTTTGACGCCATGTTGCATTGCGCTGAGGTACCAGTACAGAGTGAAAACTCCCGAGAAGTGACCCCATTTAGGAAACTACACCCCTCAAGGAATTCATCTAGAAGTGTAGTGAGCATTTTGACCCCCAAAGGTTTTGCAGAAATTAGTGCACAGTGGATGTTGCAGATTGAAAATTGACATTTTCCACAGATATGCTATTTCAGTGCCCAATGTGTTGTGCCCAGCTTGTACCACCGGAGACATACGCCCCATAAATTGTTAAGCGGTTCTCCAGAGTACGGTAATACCCCATATGGGGTCATAAACCGCTGTTTGGGCACACTGCCAGGCCCAGAAGGAGCGCCATTTGGCTTTTGGAGCGCAGATTTTGCTTGGTAGTAGTTTTGTTTAGTGTTTTACTGGTGTTTCAGCTTATAATGTGGGGGCATATGTAATCTGTGCGGAGTACATACATTTTTTGCGTGACACACTGTCGTTTTTATTGGTACCATGTTTGGCTACGCGCGACTTTTTGATCACTTTTTATTCCATTTTTTTGGAAACAACGTGACCAAAAAAGGAAATTCTGCCATTGTTTTTTATGGTATTTTTTTTACGGTGTTCACCGTGCGGGATAAATAATATGATATTTTTTTAGGTCAGGCCGATACGAACGCGGCGATACCTATTATGTCTAGTTTTTGTCTTTTTTTTCATTTTTTTTCTAATTATAAAGGGCTTGATCAGGGAAACAAGGCGATTATTGTTTTTATTACGTAAAACTTGTATTTATTTATTTATCTAAAACTTTTCTTTTACTTTTTTTTCACTTTTTATTTTACACATACTAGGGGACTGGAAGATCTGATCTTCTGATCCCCTGCACAATACACTGCACTACTTCTGTATGTACTGATGCAGTGCAGTGTATTATAACTGTCATTTTATAACTGACAGTTGAGCCTATTACGTCCTGCCTCGGGCAGGACCTAATAGGCTCCCGTACCTGGCAACCAGCAAGCCGTTGCTAGGCTTCCTGGTTGCCATTGCAACCATCAGAACCCCGCGATTTTTCGTGGGGGGGGGGGCAATGGGGTGCAGAGGGAGCCCCCTCCCTCTGTATCAATCACTTAAATGCCGCTGTCGCTATTGACAGCGGCATTTAAGGGGTTAAACTACAGCGATCGGAGAGGACAGTGATCGCTGTAGTTGCAGTTGGATGTCGGCTGTATATTACAGCCGACATCCGATGAAGATGGAGCGAGCACAGCTCCTGTGCCCGCTTCATCCTCAGGGCGTTACTATACGCCCATTTTCGGGAAGGGGTTAATAAAAATAGTGTTTTTTTTTTTACACCGCTTTCTCTGATCTCCTCACGTATCTCACAGAAGTGAGGAGATCAGAGAAAGTGACAGGAGCTTTCTCCTGCAGACGACGTCACAGACGGCTGTGATTGGTCAGCAATCGCCGGCATTGGGGACTGCTAATTGGTCCCCAGGCCGGTTGCAGAGACGGTTAGCTGTCAATGACAGCTGCCGCCGCTGTTCTGTCACTATGTGATTTCACATAGTGACAGTTTATTCCTGCGCCGTAATAGTACGTCGAAGGTACGCAAGGGGTTAAGGCTGAATGTGATGACTATTATCAGTTCAAGTGTTAGAAGATATACCAGAATCCATATCCAGACTTCCAAAATGAACAATCTCAACTTTAGCCTTCAAAAAAAGTTGCATAATCAAATTCATTTCTGGGTGCAAGAAGACTAATATTAACCTCTTCCCGCTGCAGCCACTTTTGACCTTCCTGACAGAGCCTCATTTTTCAAATCAGACATGTCTCACTCTATCCACTATCCAATCGATTCTGAGATTCTTTTCTCATCACACATTGGACTTTATGTTACTGGCAAAATTTGCTCGATACATTCAGTATTTAATTGTGGAAAAAGACCAAAATGTAGCTAAAAATGTCAAAAATTAGCATTTTCTAAATTTTAATGTATTTTCTTGTAGGACAGGCAGTTAAACCACACAAAATAATTGCTAATTAACATTTCTCATAGGTCTACTTTAGATTGGCATCATTTTTTGAACAGCCTTTTATTTTTCTAGGACGTTACAAGGCTTAGAACTTTAGCAGCGATTTCTCACATTTTCAAGAAAATTTCGAAAGCCTTTTTTCACAGGGACCAGTTCAGTTGTGAAGTGGCTTTGAAGGCCTTATATATTAGAGACCCCCAATAAGTTACCCCATTTTAAAAACTGCACCCCTCAAAGTATTCAAAACAGCACTTAGAAAGTTTCTTAACCCTTTAGACGTTTCACAGGAATTAAAGCAAAGTAGAGGTTAAATTTACAAATTTCATTTTTTTTTGTTGCAGAAATACATTTTTAAGAAAACACAGAAAGTTTTACCACAGAAATGCAACTCAATATTTATTGCCCAGGTTCTGAAGATTTAGGAAATACCCCATATGTGGCCCTAGTGTGCTAATAGACTAAAGCATAGGCCTCAGAAGCAAAGGATTTTGGGGCCTCCTTTTTATTTGAATATATTTTAGGCACCATGTCAGGTTTAAAGAGGTCTTACGGTGCCAAAACAGTGTAAATACCCAAACAGTGACCCGATTTGGGAAACTACATGCCTCAAGGAAATTATCTGGGGATATAGTGAGCATTTTGACGCCACAGGATTTTTGCAGAAGTTATTGTAATTACAATTAAATTCAAATCTCCATTTTTTCGAATGTAGGTTTAGCTAATTTTTTTTCATTTCCACAAGGACTAAAGGAGAAAAAGCATGCAACATTTGTAAAGCAATTTCGCCCAAGTAAAACAATACCCCACATGTGGTCATAAATGGCTGTTTGGACACACGGCAGGGCTAAGAAGGGAAGGAGCGCAATTTGGAGCTCAAATTTGGCTAGAATGTTTTGCGGAACCATGTCACATTTGCAAAGCCCCTGAGGGGACAAAACATTGGAAACCCCCCAAAATTAACCCCACTTGGGAAACTACACCCCTCAAGGAAATTATTTAGGGGTATAGCGAGCATTTAAATAAACAATACAATTACTAATCCATGGATGTGTGATATACTTTGTGTAACGTCTATGGCCACGGCCCGTCGTTCAGACTCACCCCTCGATGGCCGTGGCCATGGTCCTGTGTCTTCTCTTCAGCGTCGTCCCCCAGTAAGGCACTGGCACTCACTTCCTGGTAGTGAGTCTGTCTCCCGGTGGGCGTGCTTGCACGGCCTTAAAGGGCCTAGTGCGCGCATAATTGCAGGAAGTCTGCAATCAAGCCCAGAATGCCACTGGACTATAAAAGGGGCTCTGCTCTTTGCCTGAGCGTTGTTCATTATCCTAGTTTGTCTTGCAAATGGTCTCCTAGTGTCTTCCAGTTTCCAAGTGTTACCTCTTCCTGTATCCAGTTTCCCGTGTTATCTGGATCAAGTACCATGCTGAAGCTGTTGTCGTGTTGTGTTGCATTCCACGCCTGTTCTGCTACGCCACGCCTGACGTATGGTCCCAGCCGAGCCTTCCTTTGCTGCTGTCTGAGTTGCCACAGGTACCCTCCCTGGACTATAGACTCTGTACTACACATGTTTGGTCAGCTGCCGTCCCGCTACGCGGTATGGCCCAGTGGGTCCACACCCCGCATCATGACAGTACGCTCAGGCCGTGGACCCCATTAGTCAATTCAAGGGCATGTCACCCTCCCAAGCAATACAGGCGGACCTGCAGGATCTCCGAGCAAGACAGGACCAACTTCTCTTGGCAGTGGACTCCATGGCTCAGCAGCTAGGGGCACTAGCTGCATCCCTTCCTGCTTCTATACAAGCTCCTCAGATCTACCCTCCTGCAACACCTCCTGGCAATTTCGGTTTGGATCCTTGATTCTCGCTGCCATTACATACTCGATTCTATAGAGAAGCAAGTACGTGCCGGGGGTTTCTGAACCAATGCTTTATCCATTTTACCCTGCACGCCCGAGCATTTCCGTTGGAGGGAACAAAGATTGCCTTCATCGTGTCTCTGCTTGCCGGGAAGGCCCTGGCATGCGCAAACCCTATCTAGGAACGTCAGGGACCCGAGACCCAAGACTTCCAGGGGTTCGTGCAGTTATTCCGGACTGTTTTCGAGGAGCCAGGACGAGTTTCATCGACAGCCACTGCTATCTTTAACCTTCGCCAGGAGGACACCTCTGTGGGCGAATACACCATCCAGTTCTGGACCCTGGCAGGAGAACTGTCTTGGAACAATGGGGCTTGGGTGGCATCCTTTTGGCATGGCCTATCGCCCGAGATCAAGGACGAACTGGCTGCTCGAGATCTGCCACCTGCCTTGGACGACCTGATTCTCCTTGCCACTCGGGTGGCCATAAGGCTGAGGGAGAGATCTCATGAGGTTCGTCAGGAGAGACGGTTTAGTAGACAGGCGCCCAACTTCCAGCACCCCTTTTGCCTCCTTCTACTGCTTTGCCAGAGGTTCCAATGCAAGTGGATCGGATAAAATTGTCCATCCAGGAGAAACAGCGCAGGCGCACCTCTGGACTCTGTTTTTATTGCGGCCTCGCTGGCCATGTCGTGTATCTGTGTCCTCAGAAGCCAAAAAACCCCAATGGCTAGGTTTAGTTGGAGAGACGACCCTGGGCACTACTGCATTTATTCGTGAACTCTCCTCCAAACTGTTCATTCCCGTGACCATCATGGCTGGGGAAAGGCCCCAACCAGTCTCTGCCTACCTGGACTCCTGCTCTGCAGCCAATTTTATCTGCCAAGACCTTGTTGATCTCCTTCAGTTGCCCACTGTTCTGCTGGAAAGGCTGTTGATCATTGCCTTGGTAGATGGACTGCCATTGCTTGTTTTGTCTGTGACTAAGCCATTGAGACTTCAAGTGGGAGCCCTTCATTCTGAGCTCATCTCCCTGTTTGTCCTGTCCAAGGCCGTCAACCCCGTGCTGCTGGGTTTGCCTTGGCTCAGTTTCCACGCCCCAGTCCTGGATTTGAACTCTGGAGAGGTTCTCCAGTGGGGTCCCAAGTGTCTTGACCGCTGTCTGGGTCATATAAATCCACTGCAGCCTCCTTCGCTTCAGTCATTGGCAGGGTTGCAAACTTGTTACGCTATGTTCTCTGATGTCTTTGATAAGAAGGAAGCTGAGACCTTACCGCCACATCGAGCATATGATTGTCCGATCGACTTGGTTCCTGAGTCATCCCCTCCATGTGGTAGAGTATACGCTCCCTCCTTGCCAGAGACCCAGTCTATGTCTGCCTACATCAAAGAGAATCTGGAGAGGGGCTTCATTCGTAAATCCTTATCCCTGGCCAGAGCTGGGTTTTTCTTTGTCAAGAAGAAAGATGGATCCCTCCAACCCTGCATTGACTACTGAGGCCTCAACTAGATCACGGTGAAGAACAGGTACCCATTGCCTTTGATTTTGGAACTGTTTGATCGCATACGGGGGGTAAATTTTTTTATAAATTGGACCTGCGGGGGACCTACAATCTGATCCAGATTCGTCAAGGTGACGAGTGGAAGACTGGCTTTAATACTCGTGATGGGCACTACGAATACCTAGTTATGCCCTTCGGCCTGTGTAACGCCCCCATGGTGTTTCAAGAATTTGTCAATGACATTTTTTGTGATCTCCTTTATGTTTGTGTTGTGGTGTATCTCGATGACATTTTGATTTTTTCCTCAGATCCAGTAATTCATCAGAGTCATGTCCGCCATGTGTTGCTTCCTTTAAGACAGAATCATATTTATGCAAAGCTGTAGAAGTGCGTATTTGAAAAGAAGTCTCTACCCTTCCTGGGCTATATCATCTCCGATCAGGGTCTCAAGATGGACACTGTCCTGGAGTGGCCACGCCCCCAAGGCTTAAGGGCCATACAGCGCTTCCTGGGATTCGCCAACTTCTACTGGCTGTTCATTCCCAACTTCTCGTCTTTGGCAGCTCCCATCTCTACCCTCACTAAAAAGGGTATGAATGCCAAAGTGTGGACTCCGGAGGCTGAAGCCACATTTGAATTCTTAAAAAAAGTCTTCATGTCGACCTCTATTCTTCACCCTGTTGTATCCCTACAGTTCTCATTAGAGGTGGACGCTTCCTCTGTTGGTGCTGGTGCACTGTTGTTCCAGAAAGGTTCAAAGGGCAAGACTGTGGTATGTGGCTACTGTCTAAGCTGGTTTCTTCCGCAGAGCGCAACTATTTGATTGGGGATCGGGAGTTACTGGCCATCAAGCTGTCTCTGCAGAAGTGGACACCTACTGGAAGGCGCAGTCCATCCTATCCTGGTCTTCACGGATCACAAGAACCTGACCTACCTACAGACGGCCCAGTGGTTGAATCCTCGTCAAGCCAGGTGGTCGTTGTTCTTTGCTCGGTTCCGGTTCGAACTCCACTACCGACCTGCCGACAAGAATGTGATTGCCGATGCCTTGTCTAGGTCATGAAACAGAGGACACTGTGAAGTCCCCACAGAATATTATTGACCCTTCCTGCATCTTCTCTGTGAATCCTCTGCAAGTTAGAGACATTCCTCCGGGAAGGACTTTTGTGCATCTGGCAGACAGAGGAAGAATCCTTCGCTGGGGTCACAGTTCCAAGTTGGCAGGTCACGCGGGTGCTCATAAGACCCGAGACCTAACTGCCTGTGAGTTCTGGTGGCCCACGCTGCCCAAAGACGTCATGACTTTGTCTCCTCTTGTACGCTATGCGCAGCAAATAAGGTTGCCCGCTCCAGACCGGCTGGTCTGCTCCAACCACTGCCTGTGCCCGTTGCTCCCTGGCAGCATGTCGCAATGGACTTTGTCACGTACCTTCCTCTCTCCGCAGGTTGCAGTGTGAACTGGGTGGTGGTGGATTGATTTTCTAAAATGGCTCATTTTGTTCCCTTGACTGGTCTGCCTTCTGCTGCATGATTAGCTGACCTCTTCATTCAACACATTTTCCGACTGCACGGATTGCCTCTGCATATTGTCTCGGACCGAGGGGTCCAGTTCACCTCAAAGTTTTGGAGAGCAAAACTCCTCGGTGTAAAGTTTGACTTCTCTTCGGCCTATCACCCCCAATCCAATGGGCAAGTCGAGAGGGTTAACCCAATTATGGAGAACTATCTGCGTCACTTTGTTTCCAGACGGCATGATGACTGGGTGCAGCTGCTCCCATGGGCAGAGTTCTCCTATAATAACCACACTAGTGAGTCCACCACCTCCAGTCCATTCTTCATAGTCTACGGCCAACATCCTCGTATACCTCTTCCTGTCTCTACTATGTCCCAGGTGCCTGCAGCTGACTCTACCTTCAGGGACTTTCTGAAAATATGGCAACAGACTCGATCGTCTATCCTGCTGGTGGTGGACCGCATGAAGAGAAAGGCAGATACAAGAAGATGGGCTCCTCCTCAGTTTCTTCCAGGTACGAAGGTCTGGTTGTATTCAAAGAATATCTGGCTGAGGGTGCCGTCCTGCAATTTGCCCCTAGGTTCCTCAGACCCTTTAAAATCTTGCTACAGATTAACCCGGTGTCTTACAAGCTGCGGCTGCCCCCTACCCTCAAGATCCCCAACTCCTTCCATGTCTCCTTGCTGAAGCCCGTGGTCTTGAGCCGCTACTCCAGGACTCCTAGTTCCGCAGTGGCCCCTGGCGGTTTGTCAGGGACTTTCGAAGTTAGGGAGATTCTGGCCACCAAGAAGATGGGAGGAAGGACATTTTATTTGGTTGATTGGAGGGGGTTCGGTCCAGAAGAGAGGTCTTGAGAGGAGACCATCGATGCCCATGTCCTCGTGAGGAAGTTTCTCTTCACCCCCCTGGGCATCGTGTAAAGATGGCCTGCTGTTATGTACAGCAGCCATCTTTAATACAGAACCGTCTAATTTTACACAATAATCGCTTCCCCGTTTGTCGTAAGCATGCAACATTTTGCGGGAAGTCCTGCTTTCCATGACGTATAATTATGACAAATGCCGGGAAGGGGTTAATAAGCACACAGATCAGGAGAAGCTTCATGGTAGACTTAGATGAAGTAGTGGACCTTGGTAAAGTATTGAGCTGTAATTATATTCAAAGACTCACACTATCTCCACGTGATTTCTGCCTCCTGATCGGAAAATATAGTTAAAAGTGTCTCTATTGGGAGACTTGAACCTTCTTATCATCTATGACCTTGTTTTCAGTCTATTTCTATAGTCAATACCTTGAAGCAAGCACGGGGAACTGAACCACCGGTGTGTATAGTGAGCGATCACCGAGGGTTCCAATGTTATTTCAATAAAGGATCCACAAACGCTGAACTTCCTCATGTCATTAAATGGTTTATTATACGAGTGTATCCAATCAAAAAGTTACAATGCAAACGAGGTCGCAGGTACAGAATCATTCATAACTTTATATCATGGAAATAAAAAGAGTAGAAAGAAAAAACATACAACATATATTAGTATAAAGGTTGTCATCTTCTTCTACAGTAGCTCACAAGTCCCTTTCTGGTACCAGGCATAGCTACAGGAGGTACAGAGGTCATTCCTGGACCGTAGTGCCTGAGGGGCCAAAAAGCCCTTCTACCTCATAAGACAACACCAGTGTTATAATTGGCACATAGTAAGATACTCCTCTGTTCAGATATAAATGCTGAAGTTGAGCCCCGTTGGATATTAACGGATTCCCGACCCATGACGAAAATGAACGTTATGGAGCGGGGGGGGTTGATGTTTGGAGCAGGCTCACGCGCTCAGCCCGCTTGATACACTGCAGGTGTCAGCTGTGTCTTACAGCTGACACACTGCTCTAACAGCCTGGAACAGTGATCGTGCTGTTCCTGGTAGTTTATCTAGTTAAATGCCATGGTCAATAGCGACCGCGGCATTTAAACCGTTAAAAGGAGGGGGCAGCCCCCTCCGATAGCCCAATGGCCACTGAACGCGATGGGGGGGGGGGGCGCCAATGGTTGTTATGGCAACCCGGGGGCCTAATGAAGGCCCCAGGTCTGCTTTCTCTCTGCCACTGTTGAGCCATGCCTCCGGCAGGGCTTGGCAGAAGCCTGTAAAAATGACAGTATGCTGCATCTAACGATTCAAGCCTGTAAAAATGACAGTATGCTGCATCTAACTGGTTCAAGTCACCTAGAAGGACTAATAAAATGTGTAAAAAAAAGTTAAATACATTATCAAGAGTGTAAAAAAAACTTCAAATATAGTAAAAGTTGAAAAAAAAACTCCTTTCCCATTTTTCCCCAAGCACAATGTAATAAAGAAACAAAATTGGTTTCACAGTGTCCATAAAAGTCTGAAATATTACAATATAGCAGTTGAGGTGTGTATTATAGTGTTCTGCAGCATCTGAGGTGTGTATTATGATGTTCTGCAGCAGTTGAGGTGTCTATTATAATGTTCTGCAGCAGTTGAGGTGTCTATTATAATGTTCTGCAGCAGTTGAGGTGTGTATTATAATGTTCTGCAGCAGTTAAGGTGTGTATTATGATATTCTGCAGCAGTTGAGGTGTGTATTATGATGTTCTGCAGCAGTTGAGGTGTGTATTATAATGTTCTGCAGCAGTTGAGGTGTCTATTATAATGTTCTGCAGCAATTGAGGTGTCTATTATAATGTTCTGCAGCAGTTGAGGTGTCTATTATAATGTTCTGCAGCAATTGAGGTGTTTATTATAATGTTCTGCAGCAGTTGAGGTGTGTATTATGATGTTCTGCAGCAGTTGAGGTGTGTATTATAATGTTCTGCAGCAATTGAGGTGTTTATTATAATGTTCTGCAGCAGTTGAGGTGTGTATTATGATGTTCTGCAGCAGTTGAGGTGTCTATTATAATGTTCTGCAGCAGTTGAGGTGTCTATTATAATGTTCTGCAGCAGTTGAGGTGTGTATTATAATGTTCTGCAGCAGTTGAGGTGTCTATTATAATGTTCTGCAGCAGTTGAGGTGTCTATTATAATGTTCTGCAGCAATTGAGGTGTTTATTATAATGTTCTGCAGCAGTTGAGGTGTCTATTATAATGTTCTGCAGCAGTTAAGGTGTGTATTATGATGTTCTGCAGCAGTTGGGGTGTGTATTATGATGTTCTGCAGCAGTTGAGGTGTGTATTATAGTATTCTGCAGCAGTTGAGGTGTGTATTATGATGTTCTGCAGCAGTTGAGGTGTCTATTATAATGTTCTGCAGCAATTGAGGTGTTTATTATAATGTTCTGCAGCAGTTGAGGTGTATTATGATGTTCTGCAGCAGTTGAGGTGTGTATTATAATTTTCTGCAGCAGTTGAGGTGTGTATTATAATGTTCTGCAGCAGTTGAGGTGTGTATTATATTGTTCTGCTGCAGTTAAGGTGTGTATTATAATGTTCTGCAGCAGTTGAGGTGTCTATTATAATGTTCTGCAGCAGTTTAGGTGTGTATTATAATGTTCTGCAGCAGTTGAGGTGTCTATTATAATGTTCTGCAGCAGTTGAGGTGTGTATTATAATGTTCTGCAGCAGTTGAGGTGTCTATTATAATGTTCTGCAGCAGTTGAGGTGTCTATTATAATGTTCTGCAGCAATTGAGGTGTTTATTATAATGTTCTGCAGCAGTTGAGGTGTGTATTATGATGTTCTGCAGCAGTTGAGGTGTTTATTATAATGTTCTGCAGCAGTTGAGGTGTGTATTATAATTTTCTGCAGCAGTTGAGGTGTGTATTATATTGTTCTGCAGCTGTTGAGGTGTGTATTATGATGTTCTGCAGCAGTTGAGGTGTCTATTATAATGTTCTGCAGCAGTTGAGGTGTATTATAATGTTCTGCAGCAGTTGAGGTGTTTATTATAATGTTCTGCAGCAGTTGAGGTGTGTATTATGATGTTCTGCAGCAGTTTAGGTGTGTATTATAATTTTCTGCAGCAGTTGAGGTGTGTATTATAGTATTCTGCAGCAGTTGGGGTGTGTATTATAATGTTCTGCAGCAGTTGGGGTGTGTATTATAATGTTCTGCAGCAGTTGAGGTGTGTATTATAATGTTCTGCAGCCGTTAAAGTGTGTATTATAATGTTCTGCAGCAGTTGAGGTATGTATTATAATGTTCTGCAGCAGTTGAGGTGTCTATTATAATGTTCTGCAGCAGTTGAGGTGTCTATTATAATGTTCTGCAGCAGTTGAGGTGTCTATTATAATGTTCTGCAGCAGTTGAGGTGTGTATTATAATGTTCTGCAGCAGTTGAGGTGTCTATTATAATGTTCTGCAGCAGTTGAGGTGTCTATTATAATGTTCTGCAGCAATTGAGGTGTCTATTATAATGTTCTGCAGCAGTTGAGGTGTTTATTATAATGTTCTGCAGCAGTTGAGGTGTGTATTATGATGTTCTGCAGCAGTTGAGGTGTCTATTATAATGTTCTGCAGCAGTTGAGGTGTGTATTATGCAGCAGTTGAGGTGTGTATTATAATGTTCTGCAGCAATTGAGGTGTTTATTATAATGTTCTGCAGCAGTTGAGGTGTGTATTATGATGTTCTGCAGCAGTTGGGGTGTGTATTATAATGTTCTGCAGCAGTTGAGGTGTGTATTATAATGTTCTGCAGCAGTTGAGGTATGTATTATAATGTTCTGCAGCAGTTGGGGTGTGTATTATAATGTTCTGCAGCAGTTGAGGTGTGTATTATGATGTTCTGCAGCAGTTGAGGTGTGTATTATAATGTTCTGCTGCAGTTAAGGTGTGTATTATGATGTTCTGCAGCAGTTGAGGTGTATTATAATTTTCTGCAGCAATTGAGGTGTTTATTATAATGTTCTGCAGCAGTTGAGGTGTGTATTATGATGTTCTGCAGCAGTTGAGGTGTATTATAATTTTCTGCAGCAATTGAGGTGTTTATTATAATGTTCTGCAGCAGTTGGGGTGTGTATTATGATGTTCTGCAGCAGTTGAGGTGTGTATTATAATGTTCTGCAGCAGTTGAGGTGTGTATTATGATGTTCTGCAGCAGTTGAGGTGTGTATTATGATGTTCTGCAGCAGTTGAGGTGTGTATTATAATGTTCTGCAGCAGTTGAGGTGTTTATTATAATGTTCTGCAGCAGTTGAGGTGTGTATTATAATGTTCTGCAGCAGTTGAGGTGTCTATTATAATGTTCTGCAGCAGTTGAGGTGTTTATTATAATGTTCTGCAGCAGTTGAGGTGTGTATTATGATGTTCTGCAGCAGTTGAGGTGTGTATTATGATGTTCTGCAGCAGTTGAGGTGTGTATTATGATGTTCTGCAGCAGTTGAGGTGTGTATAATATTGTTCTGCAGCAGTTGAGGTGTGTATTATAGTATTCTGCAGCAGTTGGGGTGTGTATTATAATGTTCTGCAGCAGTTGGGGTGTGTATTATAATGTTCTGCAGCAGTTGGGGTGTGTATTATAATGTTCTGCAGCAGTTGAGGTGTGTATTATAATGTTCTGCAGCAGTTGAGGTGTGTATTATAATGTTCTGCAGCAGTTGAGGTGTGTATTATGATATTCTGCAGCAGTTGAGGTGTGTATTATGATATTCTGCAGCAGTTGAGGTGTCTATTATAATGTTCTGCAGCAGTTTAGGTGTCTATTATAATGTTCTGCAGCAGTTTAGGTGTGTATTATAGTATTCTGCAGCAGTTGAGGTGTCTATTATAATGTTCTGCAGCAGTTGGGGTGTGTATTATAATGTTCTGCAGCAATTGAGGTGTCTATTATAATGTTCTGCAGCAGTTGAGGTGTCTATTATAATGTTCTGCAGCAATTGAGGTGTGTATTATAATGTTCTGCAGCAATTGAGGTGTCTATTATAATGTTCTGCAGCAGTTGAGGTGTCTATTATAATGTTCTGCAGCAATTGAGGTGTGTATTATAATGTTCTGCAGCAATTGAGGTGTCTATTATAATGTTCTGCAGCAGTTGAGGTGTCTATTATAATGTTCTGCAGCAGTTGAGGTGTCTATTATAATGTTCTGCAGCAATTGAGGTGTTTATTATAATGTTCTGCAGCAGTTGAGGTGTGTATTATGATGTTCTGCAGCAGTTGAGGTGTCTATTATAATGTTCTGCAGCAGTTGAGGTGTGTATTATGATGTTCTGCAGCAGTTGAGGTGTTTATTATAATGTTCTGCAGCAGTTGAGGTGTGTATTATGATGTTCTGCAGCAGTTGGGGTGTGTATTATAATGTTCTGCAGCAGTTGGGGTGTGTATTATAATGTTCTGCAGCAGTTGGGGTGTGTATTATAATGTTCTGCAGCCGTTGGGGTGTGTATTATATTGTTCTGCTGCAGTTAAGGTGTGTATTATGATGTTCTGCAGCAGTTGAGGTGTCTATTATAATGTTCTGCAGCAGTTGAGGTGTCTATTATAATGTTCTGCAGCAGTTGAGGTGTCTATTATAATGTTCTGCAGCAGTTGAGGTGTTTATTATAATGTTCTGCAGCAGTTGAGGTGTGTATTATGATGTTCTGCAGCAGTTGAGGTGTGTATTATGATGTTCTGCAGCAGTTGAGGTGTGTATAATATTGTTCTGCTGCAGTTAAGGTGTCTATTATAATGTTCTGCAGCAGTTGAGGTGTCTATTATAATGTTCTGCAGCAGTTGAGGTGTTTATTATAATGTTCTGCAGCAGTTGAGGTGTGTATTATGATGTTCTGCAGCAGTTGAGGTGTGTATAATATTGTTCTGCTGCAGTTAAGGTGTGTATTATGATGTTCTGCAGCAGTTTAGGTGTGTATTATAATTTTCTGCAGCAGTTGGGGTGTGTATTATAGTATTCTGCAGCAGTTGGGGTGTGTATTATAATGTTCTGCAGCAGTTGGGGTGTGTATTATAATGTTCTGCAGCAGTTGGGGTGTGTATTATAATGTTCTGCAGCAGTTGAGGTGTGTATTATAATGTTCTGCAGCAGTTGAGGTGTCTATTATAATGTTCTGCAGCAGTTGGGGTGTGTATTATAATGTTCTGCAGCAGTTGGGGTGTGTATTATAATGTTCTGCAGCAGTTGAGGTGTGTATTATGATATTCTGCAGCAGTTGAGGTGTGTATTATGATATTCTGCAGCAGTTGAGGTGTCTATTATAATGTTCTGCAGCAGTTGAGGTGTCTATTATAATGTTCTGCAGCAGTTTAGGTGTGTATTATAGTATTCTGCAGCAGTTGAGGTGTGTATTATAATGTTCTGCAGCAGTTGAGGTGTGTATTATAATGTTCTGCAGCAGTTGAGGTGTCTATTATAATGTTCTGCAGCAGTTGAGGTGTCTATTATGATATTCTGCAGCAGTTGAGGTGTGTATTATGATATTCTGCAGCAGTTGAGGTGTGTATTATGATGTTCTGCAGCAGTTGAGGTGTCTATTATAATGTTCTGCAGCAGTTTAGGTGTCTATTATAATGTTCTGCAGCAGTTTAGGTGTGTATTATAGTATTCTGCAGCAGTTGAGGTGTGTATTATAATGTTCTGCAGCAGTTTAGGTGTCTATTATAATGTTCTGCAGCAGTTGAGGTGTGTATTATAGTATTCTGCAGCAGTTGAGGTGTCTATTATAATGTTCTGCAGCAGTTTAGGTGTCTATTATAATGTTCTGCAGCAGTTGAGGTGTGTATTATAATGTTCTGCAGCAGTTGAGGTGTCTATTATAATGTTCTGCAGCAGTTGGGGTGTGTATTATAATGTTCTGCAGCAGTTGAGGTGTCTATTATAATGTTCTGCAGCAGTTGGGGTGTGTATTATAATGTTCTGCAGCAGTTGAGGTGTCTATTATAATGTTCTGCAGCAGTTGAGGTGTTTATTATGATGTTCTGCAGCAGTTGAGGTGTTTATTATAATGTTCTGCAGCAGTTGGGGTGTGTATTATAATGTTCTGCAGCAGTTGAGGTGTCTATTATAATGTTCTGCAGCAGTTGGGGTGTGTATTATAATGTTCTGCAGCAGTTGAGGTGTCTATTATAATGTTCTGCAGCAGTTGGGGTGTGTATTATGATGTTCTGCAGCAGTTGAGGTGTCTATTATAATGTTCTGCAGCAGTTGAGGTGTTTATTATAATGTTCTGCAGCAGTTGAGGTATGTATTATAATGTTCTGCAGCAGTTGAGGTGTGTATTATGATGTTCTGCAGCAGTTGAGGTGTCTATTATAATGTTCTGCAGCAGTTGAGGTGTCTATTATAATGTTCTGCAGCAGTTGAGGTGTCTATTATAATGTTCTGCAGCAGTTGAGGTGTTTATTATGATGTTCTGCAGCAGTTGAGGTGTTTATTATAATGTTCTGCAGCAGTTGGGGTGTGTATTATAATGTTCTGCAGCAGTTGAGGTGTCTATTATAATGTTCTGCAGCAGTTGGGGTGTGTATTATAATGTTCTGCAGCAATTGAGGTGTTTATTATAATGTTCTGCAGCAGTTGAGGTGTGTATTATGATGTTCTGCAGCAGTTGAGGTGTCTATTATAATGTTCTGCAGCAGTTGAGGTGTCTATTATAATGTTCTGCAGCAGTTGAGGTGTTTATTATAATGTACTGCAGCAGTTGAGGTGTTTATTATAATGTTCTGCAGCAGTTGGGGTGTGTATTATGATGTTCTGCAGCAGTTGGGGTGTGTATTATAATGTTCTGCAGCAGTTGAGGTGTGTATTATAATGTTCTGCAGCAGTTGAGGTGTGTATTATAATGTTCTGCAGCAGTTGAGGTGTGTATTATAATTTTCTGCAGCTATTGTGTTTATTATAATGTTCTGCAGCAGTTGGGGTGTGTATTATAATGTTCTGCAGCAGTTGGGGTGTGTATTATAATGTTCTGCAGCAATTGAGGTGTTTATTATAATGTTCTGCAGCAGTTGAGGTGTGTATTATAATGTTCTGCAGCAGTTGAGGTGTCTATTATAATGTTCTGCAGCAATTGAGGTGTTTATTATAATGTTCTGCAGCAGTTGAGGTGTGTATTATGATGTTCTGCAGCAGTTGAGGTGTCTATTATAATGTTCTGCAGCAGTTGAGGTGTTTATTATAATGTTCTGCAGCAGTTGGGGTGTGTATTATGATGTTCTGCAGCAGTTGAGGTGTCTATTATAATGTTCTGCAGCAGTTGAGGTGTCTATTATAATGTTCTGCAGCAGTTGAGGTGTGTATTATAATGTTCTGCAGCAGTTGAGGTGTGTATTATGATGTTCTGCAGCAGTTGAGGTGTGTATTATGATGTTCTGCAGCAGTTGAGGTGTGTATAATATTGTTCTGCTGCAGTTAAGGTGTGTATTATGATGTTCTGCAGCAGTTGAGGTGTGTATTATAATTTTCTGCAGCAGTTGAGGTGTGTATTATGATGTTCTGCAGCAGTTGGGGTGTGTATTATAATGTTCTGCAGCAGTTGGGGTGTGTATTATAATGTTCTGCAGCAGTTGGGGTGTGTATTATAATGTTCTGCAGCAGTTGAGGTGTGTATTATAATGTTCTGCAGCAGTTGGGGTGTGTATTATAATGTTCTGCAGCAGTTGGGGTGTGTATTATAATGTTCTGCAGCAGTTGAGGTGTGTATTATATTGTTCTGCTGCAGTTAAGGTGTGTATTATGATGTTCTGCAGCAGTTTAGGTGTGTATTATAATTTTCTGCAGCAATTGAGGTGTTTATTATAATGTTCTGCAGCAGTTGAGGTGTATTATAATTTTCTGCAGCAATTGAGGTGTTTATTATAATGTTCTGCAGCAGTTGGGGTGTATTATAATTTTCTGCAGCAATTGAGGTGTTTATTATGATGTTCTGCAGCCGTTGAGGTGTGTATTATAATGTTCTGCAGCAGTTGAGGTGTCTATTATAATGTTCTGCAGCAGTTGAGGTGTCTATTATAATGTTCTGCAGCAGTTGAGGTGTCTATTATAATGTTCTGCAGCAGTTGAGGTGTCTATTATAATGTTCTGCAGCAGTTGAGGTGTCTATTATAATGTTCTGCAGCAATTGAGGTGTTTATTATAATGTTCTGCAGCAGTTGAGGTGTTTATTATAATGTTCTGCAGCAGTTGAGGTGTGTATTATAGTATTCTGCAGCAGTTGAGGTGTGTATTATAATGTTCTGCAGCAGTTGAGGTGTATTATAATGTTCTGCAGCAATTGAGGTGTTTATTATAATGTTCTGCAGCAGTTGAGGTGTGTATTATGATGTTCTGCAGCAGTTGGGGTGTGTATTATAATGTTCTGCAGCAGTTGGGGTGTGTATTATAATGTTCTGCAGCAGTTGAGGTGTATTATAATTTTCTGCAGCAATTGAGGTGTCGATTATAATGTTCTGCAGCAGTTGAGGTGTGTATTATAATTTTCTGCAGCAGTTGAGGTGTATTATGATGTTCTGCAGCAGTTGAGGTGTTTATTATAATGTTCTGCAGCAGTTGAGGTGTATTATGATGTTCTGCAGCAGTTGAGGTGTCTATTATAATGTTCTGCAGCAGTTGAGGTGTGTATTATAATTTTCTGCAGCAGTTGAGGTGTCTATTATAATGTTCTGCAGCAGTTGAGGTGTGTATTATGATGTTCTGCAGCAGTTGAGGTGTGTATTATATTGTTCTGCTGCAGTTAAGGTGTGTATTATGATGTTCTGCAGCAGTTGGGGTGTGTATTATGATGTTCTGCAGCAGTTGAGGTGTGTATTATAATGTTCTGCAGCAATTGAGGTGTTTATTATAATGTTCTGCAGCAGTTGAGGTGTGTATTATGATGTTCTGCAGCAGTTGAGGTGTGTATTATAATTTTCTGCAGCAGTTGAGGTGTGTATTATGATGTTCTGCAGCAATTGAGGTGTTTATTATAATGTTCTGCAGCAGTTGAGGTGTGTATTATGATGTTCTGCAGCAGTTGGGGTGTGTATTATAATGTTCTGCAGCAGTTGAGGTGTGTATTATAATGTTCTGCAGCAGTTGAGGTATGTATTATAATGTTCTGCAGCAGTTGGGGTGTGTATTATAATGTTCTGCAGCAGTTGAGGTGTGTATTATGATGTTCTGCAGCAGTTGAGGTGTGTATTATAATGTTCTGCTGCAGTTAAGGTGTGTATTATGATGTTCTGCAGCAGTTGAGGTGTATTATAATTTTCTGCAGCAATTGAGGTGTTTATTATAATGTTCTGCAGCAGTTGAGGTGTGTATTATGATGTTCTGCAGCAGTTGAGGTGTATTATAATTTTCTGCAGCAATTGAGGTGTTTATTATAATGTTCTGCAGCAGTTGAGGTGTTTATTATAATGTTCTGCAGCAGTTGAGGTGTGTATTATGATGTTCTGCAGCAGTTGAGGTGTGTATTATGATGTTCTGCAGCAGTTGAGGTGTGTATTATAATGTTCTGCAGCAGTTGAGGTGTTTATTATAATGTTCTGCAGCAGTTGAGGTGTGTATTATAATGTTCTGCAGCAGTTGAGGTGTCTATTATAATGTTCTGCAGCAGTTGAGGTGTTTATTATAATGTTCTGCAGCAGTTGAGGTGTGTATTATGATGTTCTGCAGCAGTTGAGGTGTGTATTATGATGTTCTGCAGCAGTTGAGGTGTGTATAATATTGTTCTGCAGCAGTTGAGGTGTGTATTATAGTATTCTGCAGCAGTTGGGGTGTGTATTATAATGTTCTGCAGCAGTTGGGGTGTGTATTATAATGTTCTGCAGCAGTTGAGGTGTGTATTATAATGTTCTGCAGCAGTTGAGGTGTGTATTATGATATTCTGCAGCAGTTGAGGTGTGTATTATGATATTCTGCAGCAGTTGAGGTGTCTATTATAATGTTCTGCAGCAGTTTAGGTGTCTATTATAATGTTCTGCAGCAGTTTAGGTGTGTATTATAGTATTCTGCAGCAGTTGAGGTGTCTATTATAATGTTCTGCAGCAGTTGGGGTGTGTATTATAATGTTCTGCAGCAGTTGAGGTGTCTATTATAATGTTCTGCAGCAATTGAGGTGTGTATTATAATGTTCTGCAGCAATTGAGGTGTCTATTATAATGTTCTGCAGCAGTTGAGGTGTCTATTATAATGTTCTGCAGCAATTGAGGTGTGTATTATAATGTTCTGCAGCAATTGAGGTGTCTATTATAATGTTCTGCAGCAGTTGAGGTGTCTATTATAATGTTCTGCAGCAGTTGAGGTGTCTATTATAATGTTCTGCAGCAATTGAGGTGTGTATTATGATGTTCTGCAGCAGTTGAGGTGTCTATTATAATGTTCTGCAGCAATTGAGGTGTCTATTATAATGTTCTGCAGCAGTTGAGGTGTCTATTATAATGTTCTGCAGCAGTTGAGGTGTTTATTATAATGTTCTGCAGCAGTTGAGGTGTGTATTATGATGTTCTGCAGCAGTTGAGGTGTCTATTATAATGTTCTGCAGCAGTTGAGGTGTGTATTATGATGTTCTGCAGCAGTTGAGGTGTTTATTATAATGTTCTGCAGCAGTTGAGGTGTGTATTATGATGTTCTGCAGCAGTTGGGGTGTGTATTATAATGTTCTGCAGCAGTTGGGGTGTGTATTATAATGTTCTGCAGCAGTTGGGGTGTGTATTATAATGTTCTGCAGCCGTTGGGGTGTGTATTATATTGTTCTGCTGCAGTTAAGGTGTGTATTATGATGTTCTGCAGCAGTTGAGGTGTCTATTATAATGTTCTGCAGCAGTTGAGGTGTCTATTATAATGTTCTGCAGCAGTTGAGGTGTCTATTATAATGTTCTGCAGCAGTTGAGGTGTTTATTATAATGTTCTGCAGCAGTTGAGGTGTGTATTATGATGTTCTGCAGCAGTTGAGGTGTGTATTATGATGTTCTGCAGCAGTTGAGGTGTGTATAATATTGTTCTGCTGCAGTTAAGGTGTGTATTATGATGTTCTGCAGCAGTTTAGGTGTGTATTATAATTTTCTGCAGCAGTTGGGGTGTGTATTATAGTATTCTGCAGCAGTTGGGGTGTGTATTATAATGTTCTGCAGCAGTTGGGGTGTGTATTATAATGTTCTGCAGCAGTTGGGGTGTGTATTATAATGTTCTGCAGCAGTTGAGGTGTCTATTATAATGTTCTGCAGCAGTTGAGGTGTGTATTATGATATTCTGCAGCAGTTGAGGTGTCTATTATAATGTTCTGCAGCAGTTGGGGTGTGTATTATAATGTTCTGCAGCAGTTGAGGTGTCTATTATAATGTTCTGCAGCAGTTGAGGTGTTTATTATAATGTTCTGCAGCAGTTGAGGTGTCTATTATAATGTTCTGCAGCAGTTGAGGTGTTTATTATAATGTTCTGCAGCAGTTGAGGTATGTATTATAATGTTCTGCAGCAGTTGAGGTGTGTATTATGATGTTCTGCAGCAGTTGAGGTGTCTATTATAATGTTCTGCAGCAGTTGAGGTGTCTATTATAATGTTCTGCAGCAGTTGAGGTGTCTATTATAATGTTCTGCAGCAGTTGAGGTGTTTATTATAATGTTCTGCAGCAGTTGAGGTGTTTATTATAATGTTCTGCAGCAGTTGAGGTGTCTATTATAATGTTCTGCAGCAGTTGAGGTGTTTATTATAATGTTCTGCAGCAGTTGAGGTATGTATTATAATGTTCTGCAGCAGTTGAGGTGTGTATTATGATGTTCTGCAGCAGTTGAGGTGTCTATTATAATGTTCTGCAGCAGTTGAGGTGTCTATTATAATGTTCTGCAGCAGTTGAGGTGTCTATTATAATGTTCTGCAGCAATTGAGGTGTTTATTATAATGTTCTGCAGCAGTTGAGGTGTGTATTATGATGTTCTGCAGCAGTTGAGGTGTCTATTATAATGTTCTGCAGCAGTTGAGGTGTCTATTATAATGTTCTGCAGCAATTGAGGTGTTTATTATAATGTTCTGCAGCAGTTGGGGTGTGTATTATGATGTTCTGCAGCAGTTGAGGTGTCTATTATAATGTTCTGCAGCAGTTGAGGTGTTTATTATAATGTTCTGCAGCAGTTGAGGTGTTTATTATAATGTTCTGCAGCAGTTGGGGTGTGTATTATGATGTTCTGCAGCAGTTGGGGTGTGTATTATAATGTTCTGCAGCAGTTGAGGTGTATTATAATTTTCTGCAGCTATTGTGTTTATTATAATGTTCTGCAGCAGTTGGGGTGTGTATTATAATGTTCTGCAGCAGTTGGGGTGTGTATTATAATGTTCTGCAGCAGTTGAGGTGTCTATTATAATGTTCTGCAGCAATTGAGGTGTTTATTATAATGTTCTGCAGCAGTTGAGGTGTGTATTATGATGTTCTGCAGCAGTTGAGGTGTCTATTATAATGTTCTGCAGCAGTTGAGGTGTTTATTATAATGTTCTGCAGCAGTTGAGGTGTTTATTATAATGTTCTGCAGCAGTTGGGGTGTGTATTATGATGTTCTGCAGCAGTTGAGGTGTCTATTATAATGTTCTGCAGCAGTTGAGGTGTCTATTATAATGTTCTGCAGCAGTTGAGGTGTGTATTATAATGTTCTGCAGCAGTTGAGGTGTGTATTATGATGTTCTGCAGCAGTTGAGGTGTGTATAATATTGTTCTGCTGCAGTTAAGGTGTGTATTATGATGTTCTGCAGCAGTTGAGGTGTGTATTATAATTTTCTGCAGCAGTTGAGGTGTGTATTATGATGTTCTGCAGCAGTTGGGGTGTGTATTATAATGTTCTGCAGCAGTTGGGGTGTGTATTATAATGTTCTGCAGCAGTTGGGGTGTGTATTATAATGTTCTGCAGCAGTTGAGGTGTGTATTATATTGTTCTGCTGCAGTTAAGGTGTGTATTATGATGTTCTGCAGCAGTTTAGGTGTGTATTATAATTTTCTGCAGCAATTGAGGTGTTTATTATAATGTTCTGCAGCAGTTGAGGTGTATTATAATTTTCTGCAGCAATTGAGGTGTTTATTATAATGTTCTGCAGCAGTTGGGGTGTATTATAATTTTCTGCAGCAATTGAGGTGTTTATTATGATGTTCTGCAGCAGTTGAGGTGTCTATTATAATGTTCTGCAGCAGTTGAGGTGTCTATTATAATGTTCTGCAGCAGTTGAGGTGTCTATTATAATGTTCTGCAGCAGTTGAGGTGTGTATTATAATGTTCTGCAGCAATTGAGGTGTTTATTATAATGTTCTGCAGCAGTTGAGGTGTTTATTATAATGTTCTGCAGCAGTTGAGGTGTATTATAATGTTCTGCAGCAGTTGAGGTGTATTATAATGTTCTGCAGCAATTGAGGTGTTTATTATAATGTTCTGCAGCAGTTGAGGTGTGTATTATGATGTTCTGCAGCAGTTGGGGTGTGTATTATAATGTTCTGCAGCAGTTGGGGTGTGTATTATAATGTTCTGCAGCAGTTGAGGTGTATTATAATTTTCTGCAGCAATTGAGGTGTCGATTATAATGTTCTGCAGCAGTTGAGGTGTGTATTATAATTTTCTGCAGCAGTTGAGGTGTATTATGATGTTCTGCAGCAGTTGAGGTGTTTATTATAATGTTCTGCAGCAGTTGAGGTGTGTATTATGATGTTCTGCAGCAGTTGAGGTGTCTATTATAATGTTCTGCAGCAGTTGAGGTGTGTATTATAATTTTCTGCAGCAGTTGAGGTGTCTATTATAATGTTCTGCAGCAGTTGAGGTGTGTATTATGATGTTCTGCAGCAGTTGAGGTGTGTATTATATTGTTCTGCTGCAGTTAAGGTGTGTATTATGATGTTCTGCAGCAGTTGGGGTGTGTATTATGATGTTCTGCAGCAGTTGAGGTGTGTATTATAATGTTCTGCAGCAATTGAGGTGTTTATTATAATGTTCTGCAGCAGTTGAGGTGTGTATTATGATGTTCTGCAGCAGTTGAGGTGTGTATTATAATTTTCTGCAGCAGTTGAGGTGTGTATTATGATGTTCTGCTGCAGTTAAGGTGTGTATTATAATTTTCTGCAGCAGTTGAGGTGTGTATTATAGTATTCTGCAGCAGTTGGGGTGTGTATTATAATGTTCTGCTGCAATTGAGGTGTTTATTATAATGTTCTGCAACAGTTGAGGTGTGTATTATGATGTTCTGCAGCAGTTGAGGTGTCTATTATAATGTTCTGCAGCAGTTGAGGTGTTTATTATAATGTTCTGCAGCAGTTGAGGTGTGTATTATGATGTTCTGCAGCAGTTGAGGTGTGTATTATGATGTTCTGCAGCAGTTGAGGTGTGTATAATATTGTTCTGCTGCAGTTAAGGTGTGTATTATGATGTTCTGCAGCAGTTTAGGTGTGTATTATAATTTTCTGCAGCAGTTGGGGTGTGTATTATAGTATTCTGCAGCAGTTGGGGTGTGTATTATAATGTTCTGCAGCAGTTGGGGTGTGTATTATAATGTTCTGCAGCAGTTGGGGTGTGTATTATAATGTTCTGCAGCAGTTGAGGTGTCTATTATAATGTTCTGCAGCAGTTGAGGTGTGTATTATGATATTCTGCAGCAGTTGAGGTGTCTATTATAATGTTCTGCAGCAGTTGGGGTGTGTATTATAATGTTCTGCAGCAGTTGAGGTGTCTATTATAATGTTCTGCAGCAGTTGAGGTGTTTATTATAATGTTCTGCAGCAGTTGAGGTGTCTATTATAATGTTCTGCAGCAGTTGAGGTGTTTATTATAATGTTCTGCAGCAGTTGAGGTATGTATTATAATGTTCTGCAGCAGTTGAGGTGTGTATTATGATGTTCTGCAGCAGTTGAGGTGTCTATTATAATGTTCTGCAGCAGTTGAGGTGTCTATTATAATGTTCTGCAGCAGTTGAGGTGTCTATTATAATGTTCTGCAGCAGTTGAGGTGTTTATTATAATGTTCTGCAGCAGTTGAGGTGTTTATTATAATGTTCTGCAGCAGTTGAGGTGTCTATTATAATGTTCTGCAGCAGTTGAGGTGTTTATTATAATGTTCTGCAGCAGTTGAGGTATGTATTATAATGTTCTGCAGCAGTTGAGGTGTGTATTATGATGTTCTGCAGCAGTTGAGGTGTCTATTATAATGTTCTGCAGCAGTTGAGGTGTCTATTATAATGTTCTGCAGCAGTTGAGGTGTCTATTATAATGTTCTGCAGCAATTGAGGTGTTTATTATAATGTTCTGCAGCAGTTGGGGTGTGTATTATGATGTTCTGCAGCAGTTGAGGTGTCTATTATAATGTTCTGCAGCAGTTGAGGTGTTTATTATAATGTTCTGCAGCAGTTGAGGTGTTTATTATAATGTTCTGCAGCAGTTGGGGTGTGTATTATAATGTTCTGCAGCAGTTGGGGTGTGTATTATGATGTTCTGCAGCAGTTGGGGTGTGTATTATAATGTTCTGCAGCAGTTGAGGTGTATTATAATTTTCTGCAGCTATTGTGTTTATTATAATGTTCTGCAGCAGTTGGGGTGTGTATTATAATGTTCTGCAGCAGTTGGGGTGTGTATTATAATGTTCTGCAGCAGTTGAGGTGTCTATTATAATGTTCTGCAGCAATTGAGGTGTTTATTATAATGTTCTGCAGCAGTTGAGGTGTGTATTATGATGTTCTGCAGCAGTTGAGGTGTCTATTATAATGTTCTGCAGCAGTTGAGGTGTTTATTATAATGTTCTGCAGCAGTTGAGGTGTTTATTATAATGTTCTGCAGCAGTTGGGGTGTGTATTATGATGTTCTGCAGCAGTTGAGGTGTCTATTATAATGTTCTGCAGCAGTTGAGGTGTCTATTATAATGTTCTGCAGCAGTTGAGGTGTGTATTATAATGTTCTGCAGCAGTTGAGGTGTGTATTATGATGTTCTGCAGCAGTTGAGGTGTGTATAATATTGTTCTGCTGCAGTTAAGGTGTGTATTATGATGTTCTGCAGCAGTTGAGGTGTGTATTATGATGTTCTGCAGCAGTTGGGGTGTGTATTATAATGTTCTGCAGCAGTTGGGGTGTGTATTATAATGTTCTGCAGCAGTTGGGGTGTGTATTATAATGTTCTGCAGCAGTTGAGGTGTGTATTATATTGTTCTGCTGCAGTTAAGGTGTGTATTATGATGTTCTGCAGCAGTTTAGGTGTGTATTATAATTTTCTGCAGCAATTGAGGTGTTTATTATAATGTTCTGCAGCAGTTGGGGTGTATTATAATTTTCTGCAGCAATTGAGGTGTTTATTATGATGTTCTGCAGCAGTTGAGGTGTCTATTATAATGTTCTGCAGCAGTTGAGGTGTCTATTATAATGTTCTGCAGCAGTTGAGGTGTCTATTATAATGTTCTGCAGCAGTTGAGGTGTGTATTATAATGTTCTGCAGCAATTGAGGTGTTTATTATAATGTTCTGCAGCAGTTGAGGTGTTTATTATAATGTTCTGCAGCAGTTGAGGTGTATTATAATGTTCTGCAGCAGTTGAGGTGTATTATAATGTTCTGCAGCAATTGAGGTGTTTATTATAATGTTCTGCAGCAGTTGAGGTGTGTATTATGATGTTCTGCAGCAGTTGGGGTGTGTATTATAATGTTCTGCAGCAGTTGGGGTGTGTATTATAATGTTCTGCAGCAGTTGAGGTGTATTATAATTTTCTGCAGCAATTGAGGTGTCGATTATAATGTTCTGCAGCAGTTGAGGTGTGTATTATAATTTTCTGCAGCAGTTGAGGTGTATTATGATGTTCTGCAGCAGTTGAGGTGTTTATTATAATGTTCTGCAGCAGTTGAGGTGTGTATTATGATGTTCTGCAGCAGTTGAGGTGTCTATTATAATGTTCTGCAGCAGTTGAGGTGTGTATTATAATTTTCTGCAGCAGTTGAGGTGTCTATTATAATGTTCTGCAGCAGTTGAGGTGTGTATTATGATGTTCTGCAGCAGTTGAGGTGTGTATTATATTGTTCTGCTGCAGTTAAGGTGTGTATTATGATGTTCTGCAGCAGTTGGGGTGTGTATTATGATGTTCTGCAGCAGTTGAGGTGTGTATTATAATGTTCTGCAGCAATTGAGGTGTTTATTATAATGTTCTGCAGCAGTTGAGGTGTGTATTATGATGTTCTGCAGCAGTTGAGGTGTGTATTATAATGTTCTGCAGCAGTTGAGGTGTGTATTATAATTTTCTGCAGCAGTTGAGGTGTGTATTATAGTATTCTGCA
Source organism: Rhinoderma darwinii (assembly GCF_050947455.1). Classification (NCBI taxonomy): domain Eukaryota; kingdom Metazoa; phylum Chordata; class Amphibia; order Anura; family Rhinodermatidae; genus Rhinoderma; species Rhinoderma darwinii. The sequence goes on from NC_134697.1 coordinate 10,202,749, forward strand.
GCAGTTGGGGTGTGTATTATAATGTTCTGCTGCAATTGAGGTGTTTATTATAATGTTCTGCAACAGTTGAGGTGTGTATTATGATGTTCTGCAGCAGTTGAGGTGTCTATTATAATGTTCTGCAGCAGTTGAGGTGTCTATTATAATGTTCTGCAGCAGTTGAGGTGTCTATTATAATGTTCTGCAGCAGTTGAGGTGTATTATAATGTTCTGCAGCAGTTGGGGTGTGTATTATAATGTTCTGCAGCAGTTGGGGTGTGTACTATAATGTTCTGCAGCAGTTGAGGTGTGTATTAGGGCGGGTTCACACATAGCGGAATTTCACTTAAATTCCGCTGCGGACACTCCGCAGCGTTAATCCGCAGCGGAGCCGTTTCTCCATTGACTTTCACTTTAATTTAGCAGTGTTCGTTTACACGATGCGTACAATTCCGCTGCGGAGCATAGGCTGCGGAGCGGAATTTGGTGTCCGCAGCATGCTCTGTCTGTTGCGGAGCAGTGGCGGACTGGTTGCGGACTCATGGCGGAATTTCTCCATTGACTTCAATGGAGAGTCAAAATTCCGCAATGAAGTCCGCAGATCTTATGTGTGCTGCGGAGCGTATTGTTTTTACTACCATGACATTTCTTCATTCTGGCTGGACCTATGTATTTCTAGGTCTACAGCCAGACTGAGGAAGTCAATGGGGCTCCCGTAATGACGGGAGCGTTGCTAGGAGACGTCTGTAAATAGTCACTGTCCAGGGTGCTGAAAGAGTTAAGCGATCGGCAGTAACTGTTTCTGCACCTGGGACAGTGACTACCGATCTCAATATACAGCAACCTGTAAAAAAACATATAAGTTCATACTTACCGAGAACTCCCTGCGTCTGTCTCCAGTCCGGCCTCCCAGGATGACGTTTCAGTGTAAGTGACGGCTGCAGCCAATCACAGGCCAAGCACAGGCTGCAGCGGTCACATGGACTGGAGCGTCATCCAGGGAGGTCGGGCCGGATGCCGAAAGAGGGACGCGTCACCAAGACAACGGGCGGTAAGTATGAATTTCTTTTACTTTCACTAGGGAAAGTGCTGTCCCTTCTCTCTATCCTGCACTGAATAGGGAGAAGGGAAGTACTTTTCCTGCAGTCCGCAGCGGCCAGTCCGCATCAATTTTCTGCACATTTTGTGCAGATCCGCTGCAGAATCTGCAACGCAGATTCTGTGCGGCATTGATGCGGACAGTTGCGGAGGAATTCCGCCATGTGTGGTCATGCCCTTATAGTATTCTGCAGCAGTTGAGGTGTGTATTATAATGTTCTGCAGCCGTTGAGGTGTGTATTATAATGTTCTGCAGCAGTTGGGGTGTGTATTATAATGTTCTGCAGCAGTTGGGGTGTGTATTATAATGTTCTGCAGCCGTTGAGGTGTGTATTATAATGTTCTGCAGCAGTTTAGGTGTGTATTATAATGTTCTGCAGCAGTTGGGGTGTGTATTATAATGTTCTGCAGCAGTTGAGGTATGTATTATAATGTTCTGCAGCAGTTGAGGTATGTATTATAATGTTCTGCAGCAGTTGAGGTGTGTATTATGATATTCTGCAGCAGTTGAGGTGTGTATTATAATGTTCTGCAGCCGTTGAGGTGTGTATTATAATGTTCTGCAGCCGTTGAGGTGTGTATTATAATGTTCTGCAGCAGTTGGGGTGTGTATTATAATGTTCTGCAGCAGTTGGGGTGTGTATTATAGTATTCTGCAGCAGTTGAGGTGTGTATTATAATGTTCTGCAGCCGTTGAGGTGTGTATTATAATGTTCTGCAGCAGTTTAGGTGTGTATTATAATGTTCTGCAGCAGTTGGGGTGTGTATTATAATGTTCTGCAGCAGTTGAGGTGTGTATTATAATGTTCTGCAGCAGTTGAGGTATGTATTATAATGTTCTGCAGCAGTTGAGGTATGTATTATAATGTTCTGCAGCAGTTGAGGTGTGTATTATGATATTCTGCAGCAGTTGAGGTGTGTATTATAATGTTCTGCAGCCGTTGAGGTGTGTATTATAATGTTCTGCAGCAGTTTAGGTGTGTATTATAATGTTCTGCAGCAGTTGAGGTGTGTATTATAATGTTCTGCAGCAGTTGGGGTGTGTATTATAATGTTCTGCAGCAGTTGAGGTATGTATTATAATGTTCTGCAGCAGTTGAGGTGTGTATTATGATGTTCTGCAGCAGTTGGGGTGTGTATTATGATGTTCTGCAGCAGTTGAGGTGTGTATTATAATGTTCTGCAGCAGTTGGGGTGTGTATTATAATGTTCTGCAGCAGTTGAGGTATGTATTATGATGTTCTGCAGCAGTTGGGGTGTGTATTATAATGTTCTGCAGCAGTTGGGGTGTGTATTATAATGTTCTGCAGCAGTTGAGGTGTGTATTATAATGTTCTGCAGCAGTTGAGGTATGTATTATAATGTTCTGCAGCAGTTGAGGTGTGTATTATAATGTTCTGCAGCAGTTGAGGTATGTATTATAATGTTCTGCAGCAGTTGAGGTGTGTATTATGATGTTCTGCAGCAGTTGAGGTGTGTATTATAGTATTCTGCAGCAGTTGAGGTGTGTATTATAGTATTCTGCAGCAGTTGAGGTGTGTATTATATTGTTCTGCAGCAGTTGAGGTGTGTATTATAGTATTCTGCAGCAGTTGAGGTGTGTATTATATTGTTCGGCAGCAGTTGAGGTGTGTGGTATGATATTCTGCCGTCTCTGCTAAGTATATCATGAGCATCTAATTGTTCTAATTATGGAGAGTTATTATTAACATTATTAGCATTATTTGATGTTTGGTGGGGGCTCTTTTTTGATGTTCGTCCAGTTGGCCAAATTCCCTAGAAACTGCTCTGGGCACAGTCAAGATAGAACAGCCTGGGCCCTCTCCAAACTTGGGACTTGGGACAGGAAAACATATGTAACCATTACATATTAAATTGGAAAACACCAGGTTAAAATTATGTGGAGTTATTAGTGAACAACAAAATGAACTGAAGTAACCAGTGCCAGGCAGCTGCTGCCAAGGCATAATAAAAAGATCATGGATTTAATAGGTTTAAGTTGAAATGTCTTTTTTTTAAACCTTATTTACTGTGCTAAAGAGTGTCTCAGACCAAATGACTATTTAGCTGGATCAATGATAAGATACCAGAACCCAACGAAAATAAAAAATAAAGTGATCAATAATAAGCCAGGTTTTGGATAGTTTGATTTAGTCAAAAACTTAGAGGAAACATAGCATGTGTTATTTTAATAATTTCCCAATGTATGTTGTTAGTTATCTTATAGGTTAAAAAAAACTAATGTTTTAAAATTAACTCTTAGATAACACGACCTTCAACTTTACACTATGCCATCTGGTTTGATGTAAAGTTTTTCAGGGAAGGGAGGAGTCAGCTGACAATATGGTAATTACTGTGGGTATAAAATCCAGTTAGTAATATCAGCTTTTACTCTTGATCATTTGGCATCATGAAATTCCTCCTGATCCTCGTGCTCCTCGGAGCAGCTGGTGAGTGCTAGAAGTGGTAGACTTCTTATTCTACTCATTTACTATCCCTCCAGTTTCCAGCTAATTGGCCTTTGATTTATTTGTCATAAAATGCTAAAACATATAACATGGTCCTCTGTCTTCCTCTCAGCTGCTTTTGAAGATGATGATAAGATTGTCGGAGGTTACACCTGCGCCAAGAACTCCGTCCCCTACATTGTGTCTCTGAACTCCGGCTATCACTTCTGTGGAGGATCCCTGATCAACAGCCTGTGGGTGGTCTCTGCTGCTCACTGCTACAAGGCGTAAGTTACCTGAATGCTTAACCTTCCAACCTAGTAAAATCTCAATATCCCTAGTATTCTAGATCACCCCATAATATAATTATTTATTTAAGTTTCTTACATGCTTAAACCTATCCAACTTAGACTAATTTGATTTTCAGTTTCATGCAATGATCCAGAATTAGGATTTACAATCCCATAACTACATAAATGTACATAATACTGGTTTAGAACATGCTAAAGTAATGACTTTTCCACAGTGACCACAAGGTCATGGTGTATTGAAACAGAGCAGCGACATCTGGCGGCACATAGCTAGAGACTTCTTGACATAGGTAGAAACTTAAAGCTGAATATGTCCCTTTTATAGAGCAGTTTAGTTTTTAGAAGGTAGACATATATCTACAGACGGTTATTTTTGAAGGTTATGATCATTTCTGGGGTTATTCTACTCTATTATATTCTATTACATGAAAAACAGAAACATAGTAACATAAATCTCCTTTCTACAGTACAATGTTCTACCATATATACTGGACTAGTCCACCCAAAACATTCTCTGCAGTGATATTGATAGTTCTCTACATATTTGGATACTGTACTGATGTCATATGGATAATGGTGGACATAATCACAGAGGAACTAAAAGTGTAACTTAGAATCTGTTTGAGGAGCCTAAATAAATGTCTAAAATATACTAGGGGTAAAGAAATACAATGCTGTGAAATAGTCACAAATACGAGCACTCCATGTCTCAGTATTTGAAATCCACCTATAGTACAATGTCCGTCTTTCTTACTTTACAATTATATTTTTTCAGGAGCGTTCAGGTCAGACTGGGAGAACACAACATCGTTACAAGTGAAGGTACCGAGCAGTTCATCAACTCCGCCAAAGTCATCAGACATGCAAGCTACAACTCCAGAACCATAGACAATGACATCATGTTGATCAAGTTGGCCTCTCCCGCCACCCTCAACGCCTACGTCCAGGCTGTGGGTCTGCCCAGTGGCTGCGCCGCCGCTGGCTCCAGTTGTCTGATCACCGGATGGGGAAATACCCTCAGCAGTGGAAGTAAGTCATGAGTTAGAAAAGGAGATATACAAACCCTTGGACATTTTTGTTTATTGTCTTAGTCTCTCAAAACATAACAAAAAGATCCTCTAGTAATAGACGGTAATTATTTTTTTTTTTTGCAGCCAACTACCCTGATCTCCTGCAGTGCGTGAGCGCCCCCATCCTGACCACTGCCCAGTGTACCAGCGCCTACCCAGGAGAGATCACCACCAACATGATCTGTGTTGGATATCTGGAAGGTGGCAAGGATTCCTGCCAGGTAATGTGTCATTATCGTTTTCCAAAATTCTAACAAATTACTGAGGAACATAAACATTGACTAGACACCCCCTCCTTACATTAACCCCTTAATGACCGGGCCATTTTGCACGTTAATGACCAAGGATTATTTTTTGTTTTTCCACGGTCGCATTCCAAGAGTCGTAACTTTTTTTTTATTTCGTCGACATAGCCGTATAAGGGCTTGTTTTTTGCGGGACGAGTTGTATTTTGTAATTGTACCATTTTTAGATGCTTATAACATATTGATTAACTTTTATTAACTTTATTTTAGGAGAGAATTGAAAATAAGCAGCTATTCCAGCATTAATTTTCACGTTATAAATTTACGCCGTTTACTATGCAGCGTAAATAACATGTTCACTTTATTCTATGGGTCGGCACGATTACGGGGATACCAAATATGTAAAGGTTTTATATGTTTTCCTACATTTGCACAATAAAAACCCTTTTAGAAAAAAATTACTTGTTTTTGCATCGCCGCATTCCAAGAGCCGTAACGTTTTTATTTTTCCGTCGATGTGGCCGTACGTGGGCTTGATTTTTGCGGGACAATGTGTAGTTTTCATTAGTACTATTTTGGGGTACATAGGACTTATATATTAACTTTTATTTTATTTTTTATGGGGGGAATGGGAGAAAAGAGAGAATTTTGCAGTTGTTTTTTGCGTTTTCTTTGGACGCTGTTCATCCGGCGGTTTAATTAATGTGTTCATTTTATTGGTCAAGTTGTTACGATCACGGGGATACCATATATGTGTATGTGTGATTTGTTTTGACAGTTTTACTAAATAAAACCACTTTTTGGGCCAAAAAAGTAGTTTTATTTGACTTTGACTGTAATTTTTTTTATTTTTTTTTTCACAAACTTTATTTAACTGATTATCATTTTTTTTTAGTCCCACCAGGGGACTTCACTATGCGATCTGTTGATCGCATATATAATGCTTCGGTATACTTAGTATACCAAAGCATTATTGCCTGTCAGTGTAAAACTGACAGGCAACAGGTCATGCCTCTCTCATCGCCTAACAGGCAGATGCTGAAGACAGACCTGGGGGTCTTTGTTAGACCCCCGGCTGTCATGGAAACCCGACGGCGACCCGCGATTTGTTTGCGGGGGCGCCGATCAGGTGACAGAGGGAGCTCCCTCCCTCTGTCAAACACATTAAATGCCGCTGTCACTATTGACAGCGGCATTTAATGGGTTAAACTGCCGGAATCGGAGCGTGCTTCGATTCCGGCAGTTGCAGCAGGAGCCAGGCTGTGTATAACAGCCGTGCTCCTGCCGCTGATCGCGTGGGTACAGTCTCAGTACCCGCGCCATCACAGGACGGATATATCCGTCCTCCTGCGCGAACTAGCAGCTGCTGAGGACGGATATATCCGTCCTTCGGCGTTAAGGAGTTAAAGTGAATTTCATACACATTCAATTGAGTTATTTTCCCATTAAAAATATGTCTTGGTCCAGTTTCTGTATCTCATGTCCTTCTTCTTGACGTAATAAAACTTTTTGATGTGTCTAGAGGCCGGTTCCTATTGTCATTTGATAAGTTCCTTCACAGTTACCAGAAATATATGACATCTTTGAGTGACACCACATGAGGAAGTCTCCTCTAGTTCTTGTACTTACTATCTAGACATACGATACCCCATTAGTATTATGAAAGTTCTGTAAAAATGTTAAAAATTCTTTATATGTTCTCGAAGTGTTTTTATTGTAAAAAAAATATTCGTTTAGTATTTTAAATTTTACAATTTCCTTCCTCTATAGGGTGACTCTGGTGGACCCGTGGTCTGTAATGGACAACTCCAGGGTATTGTCTCTTGGGGATATGGCTGTGCCCTCAGGAACTATCCCGGTGTCTACACCAAGGTCTGCAACTACAACTCCTGGATCTCCAGCACCGTTGCCGCCAACTAAACATCTTCTTTCTTATACAGCAGTTCCCTTCTTTTTTTCATTCTACGCTACTATATTGTCATTTACAACTTTATAGCAGTTAGTATTTCAATAAAAAAGTAAACCCAACCCCAGATTCTCTTCTTCTGTCTCGAATAAGAAGCTTAGCCAGCAGTGTGGAAAAGCAGAGGGGAAAGTTGGCCGACTTCTTGGCTGAATAGGAATAAATAGGATTATAGAAGAAAACCTGGCACTCCAAAGAATTTTTACTTTTGAAAAATAATTTTATGTGTAATCCACAGACTTAAACAGTGTGACGTTTCGGTCGGAACAATAAGGCTATGTTCACACGGAGTATTTTGGGGGAGGAATATCTGCCTCAAAATTCCGTTTGGAACTTTGAGGCAGATATTCCTCTCCCTGCACGCCGATTTTCGCAGCAATTATCGCGCCGTTTTTCGCCCGCGGCCATTGAGCGCCGCGGGCATAAAACAGCGAGAAATACGCTTTCTCCTGCCTCCCATTGAAGTCAATGGGAGGTCCGAGGCGGATGCGCCCGAAGATAGGGCATGTCGCTTCTTTTTCCCGCGAGGCAGTTTTACTGGGAAAAAGACGCCGACGCCTCCCATTGAAATCAATGGGAGGCGTTCTCGGGCCGTTTCTGCCGAGTTTTGCGACACGGTTTCCGCGTGTGAACATATCCTAAGACCTTTCTCAAACAGTCTGTACAATTAATATAAAAAATATGTATAAACAACTAATATCAACATTAACCATGTCATTATAATAAAAACAGAGAATATCCAAATGGTAATATGAATATAGCCAAGTGCTCTGCATGATGCATTATATATGAACATAATTTAGACAAAACTTCTCATAAATTGTAAATATTTTGAGTAATATCTTTTTAGTCAAAGAGAAACTAGAATAAGACAAGTATGAGCAACATTCATTAGAATGGGCTATGTATACATTATAGCAGAAAAAAAAAATATTGCTGCATCGGAAAAACAACAACAAATATCATTTATTAACCTTACCGGATTGCGTTGGTAGAAACAGCAAGAGCTGTGCTATTATAGCGCAGCTCTTGCTGTTTCTACCAACGCAATTTACATTTTACTTATCAGTAGTACGTCCTTACCTCAAATAATGTGTGCAGTTCTAGGGTCCTTTCTCCAAAAATACATTAAAGCGCTTGTCTAAATTATAACAATAGGGGTCTATGTGTGCAACCACATGCCTGAGCCTTTCATGCTTCTCAGATTCATACGGCTCATTTTCCAGAACCAACTTAATCTTAATTGACTATAGGGCCCTCCCTTAGGTTCTGAACGCTGCATATTTATCACATTCATTATCAGACCATGCTCCCCTGGTGGTGACCCTTGACTGGGGAGTCACCCTCTACTTGCCCCCCTACAAACATGAAAGAGTACTTGGACAATGTTCCACTTTCTTTTTTAGATGAAAACCGCTCGGAATACTTATCAGGACCCATATCGATAGACGAGGTTAAAGAGGCCATGTCTTCCCTGCAGATCTCCAGATCCTCTGGACTAGACAGTCTCCCGGCTGAATTTTATAAAGCACATGCCACATGTTTGACCCCACTAACTCCCTAAGTCATTAAATTACTAGCCAAGGTGCTGGGCCGTAGGGTAAACATAGTTATCCTCGACATAATACTCTCTGACCAAACTTGTTTTATACCAGGTCAATATAATGCACTCAATTTAAGGTGCCTATTTCTCAATTTACAGTCTAAGAGTGGTTTCAGCCTCCTAGTATACCTGGACGTTGCAAAAGCCTTCGATGCGGTTGAATGGCCATTTTTTTTTAAGGGATTCTTGGTCAAGTTTTGCCTTCTGTGTTTATTAAATGGGCTTAACTACTCTACTACAATCCAACTGCTAATGTTTTGATTAATTGACGCCCGTCTCACCAGTTCCACTTTAAACAAAGTACCGGCAAGGTGGCCTTCTCTCCCCTCTATTATCCGCCAATGTTATAGAACCTTTAACAGCCATGATAAGTAAGAAAGGGGACATAGGGACTTTGGTAAAATACTTTGATTGAAAAAGTGGTATTATATGCAGCCGATACCTAGCTACTCCTGATAGTCCATTGAAACAGTATTGCACTTAATTTGGTCCTTTTTTCGGTCTGAAAATTAAAGGAAATACATTTTGTATTCTACCCATGGATGGCTGGGAACCCACTAGGCTGGCAAAGTCCCAACCTCTTCAATAGGTTAATTCAATGACATATCTGGGAGACGGGAGTCCAGGTCAGTGCTGGACTTCTACAAACAGAAGTTGATACTTCAGTGTAAGAGCTAAGACACGCACGTGGTCCAAACTCCTTCTTACCGTACCAGCTAGAGTCCGTCTAGCCAAGATGGTGCTCCTTCCCAAAATTCTTTATACAGTACTGTAATCTAAGACATACATACATCTCGCTATATTAAACAACTTCATAGCATCATTACCACTTTTATATAAACCATTAAAAGGGCAAGAATACAATTTTCGAACCCTGCATAGAACATGGCGAGTGTAACGTCTATGGCCACGGTCCGTCGATCGGTCGTTAACCCCGACGGCCGTGGCCATGGACAGCTTACCTGACTGCAGTGTCGTCCCCCAGTCAGGCGCCGGCACTCTCTTCCGGGTTCCGAGTGTCTCCGGCGGGTGCGTGCGCCCGCGCGTGCACGGCCTTAAAGGGCCAGTGCGCGCGTTTTGCAAAATAACTGCAATCTGGCCCAGGATGCCCTGGGCTATAAAAAGGGCTCTGCCCTCTTACCCTTTGCCAGAGCGTTGTTAGTTTTCCCGTTGTTCGTCTTGCTTATGGTCTCCCAGTGTCTTCCAGCCTCCCAGTGTACCTTGCTCCTGTATTCCGTATCCCGTATCCTGTGTCCATGCTACCTAGTGCTATTGCCGTGCTGTGCTACCTACCGTGCTGTGCTACAGTCTACGCTACCCTGCTACGCCTCACCGAACGACTTCCCACCGCCTGGTTCTGGACGTGTCCGCCTCGCCACTGCCTACGATTGCCTCAGGTACTCTAGCTGAACCATTGAACTGTGTACCTTCCGGTTTGGCCAGCTGCCATCCCCGCTACGCGGTACGGCCCAGTGGGTCCACACCCCGCATCGTGACAGTACGCTCTGGCCATGGACCCCGCTGGCCAATTCAAGGGCTTGTCACCCTCCCAAGCCATGCAGGCGGATCTGCTGGATCTCCGAGCTAGGCAGGACCAGCTCCTCGTGGCCGTGGACTCTATGGCACAGCAGCTAGGGACGCTAGTTGCCTCCATTCCTGCTTCTGTGCAAGTTCCTCAAGCCGACCCTCCTGTTGCTCCTCCTGGCAGTTCCTGTACGGACCCTCGGTTCTCGCTGCCATTGCCCTCTCGGTTCGATGGAGACGCCAGTGCTTGTCGGGGGTTCCTGAACCAATGCCACATTCATTTTACCCTGCACTCTCGGGCATTTCCGTCAGATGGAGCCAAGATCGCATTTATCATCTCCCTCCTGACTGGCAAGGCCCTGGCATGGGCTAACCCTATCTGGGAACGTCAGGGACCCGAGACCCGAGACTTCCAGGAGTTCGCACGAATTTTCCGAACCGTTTTTGAGGAACCAGGACGAGTCTCATCAGCCGCCACTGCCATCTTCAACCTTCGCCAAGAGGACAACTCCGTGGGCGAGTATACTACTATTCAGTTCCGGACTCTGGCAGGAGAGCTATTCTGGAACAATGAGGCATTTGTGGCATCCTATTGGCATGGTCTGTCGCCCGAGATCAAGGACGAACTGGCTGCTCGAGACCTGCCTCCCGCGTTGGACGACTTGATTCTGCTTGCCACACGGGTTGACATAAGGCTGAGGGAGAGATCCCATGAAGTTCGTCAGGAGCGCCGGCGTCCTAGACTGGCACCCAACTTTCAGCAACCCCTCTTGCCTGCTTCTATCGCTTTGCCTGAGGTTCTGATGCAAGTTGACCGACTAAAATTATCGGTCCAGGAGAAACAGCGCAGGCGCACCTCTGGACTGTGCTTATATTGTGGCCTCGCTGGCCACATCGTGCGTCTGTGTCCTCACAAGCCAAAAAACCCCAGCGCCTAGGCTTGGTTGGAGAGACAACCCTGGGCGTCAACACATTGAAGCAAGAACTCTCCTCCAAACTATTTTTTTTTGTAACTATTATTGCTGGCGAGAGGTCTCATCAGGTCTCCGCATATCTGGACTCCAGCTCTGCAGCCAACTTCATCTGCCAGGATCTTGTGGATCTCCTACAGTTGCCCACTATCCCGCTTGAAAGGCCGTTGATCGTTGCCTCGGTGGATGGACTGCCATTACCAGACCCAGTTGTGTCCATAACCAAGCCGTTGAAACTCCAAGTGGGAGCCCTTCATGCTGAGATCATCTCTCTGTTCGTCCTATCCAAGGCCGTCAACCCCGTGCTGCTGGGGTTGCCTTGGCTTCGTCTGCACGCCCCCGTCCTGGATTGGAACTCTGGAGAGGTTCTCCAGTGGGGCCCGAAGTGTCTTGACCGCTGTCTGAGTCACATCCAGTCGCCACAGCCCGCTCCTCTTCAGTCGTTGGCAGGTTTGCCCCTCTGTTTCTCTATGTTCGGCGATGTCTTCAATAAAAAGGAGGCCGAGACCTTGCCGCCACACCGGGCATATGACTGCCCAATCGACCTGATTCCGGAATCGTCTCCTCCTCGTGGTAGAGTGTATCCTCTCTCCTTGCCAGAGACCCAGTCCATGTCGGCTTTCATCAAGGAGAACTTGGAGAGGGGTTTCATTTGTAAATCTTCATCCCCGGCCGGAGCAGGGTTCTTCTTTGTTAAAAAGAAAGATGGATCATTACGACCTTGTATCGACTACCGAGGTCTAAACCAGATCATAGTGAAGAACAGGTATCCTCTGCCTTTAATTTCTGAACTGTTTGATCGCATACGGGGGGCAAAATTTTTTTCTAAACTTGACCTGCGGGGGGCCTATAATCTGATCCGGATTCGTCGAGGTGACGAGTGGAAGACTGCCTTTAATACTCGTGATGGGCATTACGAATACTTAGTCATGCCCTTCGGCCTGTGTAACGCTCCCGCAGTATTCCAAGAATTTGTCAATGACATTTTTCGTGATCTCCTGTATGTTTGTGTTGTGGTGTATCTCGATGACATTCTGATTTTTTCCCCAGACCCAGTAACTCATCAAAGTCATGTCCGCCAGGTGTTGCTCCGTCTAAGAGAGAATCGACTTTACGCCAAATTGGAGAAGTGTGTGTTCGAGAAGAAGTCTCTATCCTTCCTGGGCTATATTATCTCAGATCAGGGTCTCAAGATGGATCCCCAGAAGGTAAAGGCCGTCCTGGAGTGGCCACGCCCCCAAGACTTAAGGGCCATCCAACGCTTTCTAGGATTCGCCAACTTCTACCGACTCTTCATCCCCAACTTCTCATCTTTGACATCACCTATCTCCACCCTCACTAAGAAAGGTATGAATTCCAAGTTGTGGACCCCGGAGGCTGAAGCCACATTTGAATCCTTAAAGAAAGCCTTCACATCTGCCTCCATTCTGCACCATCCGAACGTGTCCTTGCAGTTTTCGTTAGAGGTGGACGCCTCCTCGGTGGGTGCTGGTGCACTGTTGTTCCAGAAAAGACCGAAAGGCAAGGCCGTGGTATGCGGTTACTATTCCAAGCTGTTTTCTCCCGCAGAGCGTAACTACTCGATTGGGGACCGGGAGTTACTGGCCATCAAACTGGCTCTGCAGGAGTGGATACACCTACTGGAAGGCGCGGTTCACCCTATCCTGATCTTCACGGATCACAAGAATTTGACCTACATACAGACGGCCCAGCGGTTGAATCCTCGTCAAGCCAGGTGGTCGTTGTTCTTTGCTCGGTTCCGGTTCGAACTCCACTACCGTCCCGCCGACAAGAATGTGAGGGCCGACGCCTTGTCTAGATCTTTCGAAACCGAGGACGCCGTGGAATCTCCACAGAATATCATTGACCCATCCTGTATCTTCTCTGTGAATCCCCTGCAAGTCAGAGACATTCCTCCGGGTAGGACTTTTGTGCGTCTGGTTGACCGAGGAAGAATTCTTCGCTGGGGTCACAACTCTAAGCTGGCAGGTCACGCGGGTGCTCGTAAGACCCAAGATTTAATCACCCGTCAGTTCTGGTGGCCCACGCTGCCCAAAGATGTCATGGACTTTGTCTCCTCTTGCACAGTATGTGCAGCAAATAAAGTTGCTCACTCCAGACCTGCGGGCTTGCTCCAACCACTGCCTGTGCCCGTTGCCTCGTGGCAACATGTCGCTATGGACTTCGTCACGGATCTTCCTCCTTCTGCGAGTTGCAGTGTGATCTGGGTGGTGGTGGATCGATTTTCCAAGATGGCTCACTTCATCCCGTTGACCGCTCTGCCGTCTGCTACGCGGTTGGCTGACCTCTTCATACAGCACATCTTCCGTCTGCACGGATTGCCCCTGCATATTGTCTCGGACAGAGGTGTCCAGTTCACCTCGAAGTTTTGGAGAGCACTCTGCGGGCTCCTTGGTGTGAAATTGGACTTCTCTTCGGCCTATCATCCCCAGTCCAACGGGCAAGTCAAGAGAGTTAACCAGATTATGGAGAACTACCTACGTCACTTTGTGTCCAGGCGCCATGATGATTGGGTGTAGTTGCTCCCGTGGGCAGAGTTCTCCTATAACAACCACACCAGTGAGTCGACCACATCCAGTCCATTTTTCATCGTCTACGGCCAACATCCTCGTATACCTCTTCCTGTTTCTACAATGTCCCAGGTGCCTGCAGCCGACTCCACCTTCAGGGACTTTCTACAGATATGGCAACAGACCCGATCTTCTATCCTCTTGGCGGTGGACCGCATGAAGAGAAAGGCAGATACAAGAAGACGGGTTCCTCCGCAGTTCCTTCCAGGGACTAAAGTCTGGCTGTCTTCTAGGAATATCCAGCTGAAGGCGCCGTCATGCAAATTTGCCCCGAGGTTCCTTGGTACCTTTGAAGTCCTGCTACAAATTAACCCTGTATCCTACAAGCTGCGGCTCCCCCCCACTCTCAGGATCCCTAACTCCTTTCACGTCTCCCTGCTAAAACCGGTGGTCCTGAACCGCTACTCCAGGACTCCTAGTCCCACAGTGGTTCCTGGCGGCCCATCTGGGACTTTCGAGGTAAAGGAGATTCTGGCTACCAAGAAGGTGGGAGGAAGGACATTTTATTTGGTGGACTGGAGGGGGTTCGGCCCAGAAGAGAGGTCTTGGGAGCCAGAGGAGAACATCGATGCCCCTGTCCTTGTGAGGAAGTTTCTCTCTCGCTCTGGTCCCAAGAAGAGGGGGGATACTGTAACGTCTATGGCCACGGTCCGTCGATCGGTCGTTAACCCCGACGGCCGTGGCCATGGACAGCTTACCTGCATGCAGCGTCGTCCCCCAGTCAGGCGCCGGCACTCTCTTCCGGGTTCCGAGTGTCTCCGGCGCGTGCATGGCCTTAAAGGGCCAGTGCGCGCGTTTTGCAAAATAACTGCAATCTGGCCCAGGATGCCCTGGGCTATAAAAAGGGCTCTGCCCTCTTACCCTTTGCCAGAGCGTTGTTAGTTTTCCCTTTGTTCATCTTGCTTATGGTCTCCCAGTGTCTTCCAGCCTCCCAGTGTACCTTGCTCCTGTATTCCGTATCCCGTATCCTGTGTCCGTGCTACCTAGTGCTATTGCCGTGCTGTGCTACCTACCGTGCTGTGCTACAGTCTACGCTACCCTGCTACGCCTCACCGAACGACTTCCCACCACCTGGTTCTGGACGTGTCCGCCTCGCCACTGCCTACGATTACCTCAGGTACTCTCGCTGAACCATTGAACTGTGTACCTTCCGGTTTGGCCAGCTGCCATCCCCGCTACGCGGTACGGCCCAGTGGGTCCACACCCCGCATCGTGACAGCGAGAGAGGGAGTGGTTGGCGCTTTCAGACATTCAATATATATATAAGGCTGCGCTACAGTGCTTGGGAATAAGTGACTGGGGCAGAAGAGGATGGAGGCGCAGCCTTATATAGTGGATCGAGCGGGTTCCCCAGCAGCATTTAAAAGAAACAGGATCCTGACCTGTCCACAGAGTTTAAGGCAGCACAGAGTATTTCAGGAAATGAGCGTGCGGATCTTGTGCGGGGTGGTGACTTGCCAATCATGTGAAGGTGTTATTGAGGACAGGAGTGGAGGAGAGGTAACAGACTGAGAGCTACGTAATGGTAAGAGCAGAGTTCACAGCAGCACAGAATATTTCAGGAGAGGAGCGTGTGATTGGCTGCAGAGGCCGCTGCATCCTGTGATTGGCTGCAGAGGCCACGGCAGCCTGTGATTGGCTGCAGAGGCGGTCACGTGACGTGCGTGACCGCCACTACAGCCTGTGATTGGCTGCAGCGAGCGGCGACATGGATGAAACGATGCCGCAAGGCACCAATTTTGGGTGGGAGGAGGAAAGGGCTAAAATTAATTGCAACGGCTGCAATTTCTGGCCAATGACCACACAGTAAAAGTTTAGCTGCATTACAGCTCACAGTGACACTGAGCCAATAGGAGACTGTAACCATACTGACGCTTATTGGTTCAGTCTCACTGTAGCTAAAAGGGAAACTACAGCCAAAACGAAACTTTCCCCTGTGTATTATTGTAGTATTCCATGTGTCAGTCTCTCACCAGTTATTTTTCTTTTTGCTTCTATCTCTATATATATCCGACTGGGATGGTTGCTTAGCAGCAGTGGATCAGGCTCGGTGACTACTTTCTCTTCTTCAGTCTATTGAGATCTATGTGTCACCCATCACAGGCTTTAGCAGTTCCTGTACCACACTAGTTTTGCACAGGGAGGGGCAGAAACATCTATCATTAGCTACCACTGATACTTACACGGTATAATGTAGCAGAATATAGTGCAGCCTCCCTGGCTGTATACTTATGCTTTCTCAGCTTATTTAGGAGAATATAGAGAGAATGATAAACACAGTGTCCCCCAGCATGCAGAAATGGTATGGTCTTTAGCTGGTCATGTGATGTTGTGCTGAAGCATCATTGGATTCATAGCAAAGCAGAGAGGAAGAGAAAGCTGGGGAAATCTAAGAATCAAGATGGAGGCTTTTTTTTAAAGCACAGACAAGGCAGCAGTTCAAAAAGTAAGTACAGAATACATAAAAGAAGTGTAGTGCATAGAGGACATGCAGGTGGCATGAAAAGCTGCTGTATTGGAGTACAACAAGTTAGTCATTCAGTTTACCTCCTATTTCCAGCAGTCTCACTACCTCAATAACCCTCCATTCAAGTAGTCACAGCATGGAGGACATACAGGTGGCATGAAAAGCTGCTGTATTGGAGTACTACAAGTTAGTCATTCAGTGTATCTCCTATTTCCAGCAATCTTACAGGCTTGTTAACCCTGCATTCAGGGAGTCACAGAATGAAAGAGATACAAATTCCATCTATCCCTTGCAAACAGTCTAGTCTGAACTATCTTGGAAGCGGTCTGAAATGAGCATACTACCTAAACTATCTGCATCTAAGTTTACCCTGTCACTATAGTCAAGTTATCTTTAGCCTCTCCAACATGTTTCACCCTGCATTCAGGGATCTTCAGGGAGAGTCAGGCTAAACATACAGTCATGTATACAGGTGCAGTGCTATGGCCGCGTGGGCTCGCTAATGCCGAGCTTCAGACTACTGAGGACCTCCCACAAGAGGGACAAACCAAGGGTGCGTCAGCCAATCGACGGAAAGGCTTTACTATGATGAGATTGAGCCTCATTAACCGCTCGTAGGCTGCATAGTTCCTAGTGTCTCGTCCCTCTATGCAGCATCTGTTAAACTTGTATAGATGATCGGAGAATCTGATGTTTGTCATCTGGACTGCCTTAGTGGGTGGCAAATGTGAAAATGAAATGTATTATTATATAAATAAAAAAGGTTTGGGGGGACCCACTGTAGGTCTGAGCACCTATCTTATTATTAGTCTGTCAGTCTACATCTCCCCACCTATTAGTTACTGAAGTTCCTTGCCAAGTACCACATAGTCTATTTTCTGGGGTACATGAGCGCAGGTGAGGTGGATGCAGGATTTTCACACGTAGTAGATTTGGAACAGATTTTTGGTGAAATCTTACACATCTGAATGAGAATTTTCAAAACCCAAATGCGCTTCACACATAAATCAGTGCATATTTTGGGTCATTCTCCAAATTTTAAAATGATATGAATATTTTCAATAACCACACAGTTTAATAACGTATAAAAGCAAGAGGTCATAGGCAAACTGGGTTAATTTGGGCTGCAGAACCCTGAGTTGGCTTCTAATATTATTAATAATTTATATTTGCTTCTGCTAAAACTCTTTTTGAAGAGTAAAAGGAAGATCCCTGTTATCACTTGATATGAGTCCTCCTCATCCTCGTCTGGAGCAGTTGAGGTGTGTATTATGATGTTCTGCAGAAGTTGAGGTGTGTGTTATAAGGTAATGGACATAATAGTCCTGGGGCAGTTTCAAAAAGGGGAGAGCTTAAGTATACAGAAGAACCTTACCCATGTCAATAGTCCTGGAAGCCTGGATAGCTCTTATTCGAACTCCAACACGTGTTTTGCGATGTCTGCTTCCTCAGGGGGTGTATCGGGGGTGTCAGTGAGGAGAAGTTCAGAATAAGCTGCCTGTACAAAATAGCAAATCCCAAAAAGCGCTGTATGGCCCTCAAGCCTTGCGGGCGTGGCCACTCCAGGACGGACTTTACCTTTTCAGGATCCATCTCGAGACCATGATTTGAGATGATGTAGCCCAGGAAGGGTAGAGCATCCTTGTCAAATATGCACTTCTCCAACTTGGCGAACAGACGATTCTCCCTTAACCGTAGTAGAATCTGACGGACAAGTCTCTGATGCGTCAAAGGATCTGGGGAGAAAATCAAGATGTCATCAAGGTAGACTACAACACAAACATAGAGGAGGTCACGGAAAATGTAATTCACAAACTCCTGGAAGACCGCGGGGGCATTACACAGGCCGAAGGGCATTACTAGATACTCATAGTGTCCATCACGGGTGTTAAATGCAGTCTTCCATTCATCACCCTGGTGAATCCGGACTAGGTTGTAAGCCCCACGCAGGTCTAGTTTAGTAAAAAATTTTGCACCATGTATACGATCAAGCAGTTCGGAGATCAGTGGCAATGGATATTTATTCTTCACTGTGATCTGGTTGAGACCACAGTAGTCAATGCAAGGACGAAGAGAGCCATCTACCTTTTTGACAAAGAAGAACCCGGCTCCTGCCGGGGAGGAAGACATTCGTATGAAGCCCCTTTCTAAGTTCTCTTTCACATAGGAGGACATGGACAGAGTCTCTAGCAAGGAGAGAGGATACACCCTACCATGGGGAAGGGATGCACTAGGGATCAGTTCAATAGGGCAGTCATACGCCCGATGTGGCGGCAATGTCTCCGCCTCCCTCTTGCTGAAGACGTCCGAAAAGGCAGCATAATGACCTGCCAATGTCCGAGGCAGAGAAGAATTAGCCGAACGAATCCACACCAGGCATCGACCTTGACACTCAGGGCCCCACTTTAAGAGCGGGCAGGAGCATGCGCGCGCACCCTACGGGATCCGGCAGAGGTGAGTGGACGCCAACTCGTGGCTGCGGCTGTCAGGGGGAGGTTGGAGCTGACAGCCCGCAGCCACGGACATTACACTGCAGCAGTTGAGGTGTGTATTATAATGTTCTGCAGCAGTTGAGGTGTGTGGTATGATGTTCTGCAGTCTCCACTAAGTATATCATGAGCTTCTGATTGTTCTAATTATGGAGAGTTATTATTAACGTTAATAGCATTATTTAATGTTTGGAGGGGGCGCTTTTTTGATGTTCGTCCTGTTGGCCAAATTCCCTAGAAACTGCTCTGGGCACAGTCAAAATGGAACAGCCTGGGCCCTCTCCAAACTTGGGACTTGGGACAGGAAAACATATGTAACCATTACATATTAAATTGGAAAACACCAGGTTAAAATTATGTGGAGTTATTAGTGAACAGCAAAATGAACTGAAGTAATCAGTGCCAGGCAGCTGCTGCCAAGGCATAAGAAAAGATCTTGAAATACATTAAATAGGTTTAAGTTGACATGTCTATTTTTTAAACCTTATTTACTGTGTTAAAGAGTGTCTCAGACCAAATGACTGTTTAGCTGGATCAATAATAAGTTACCAGAACCCAACGAAAATAAAAAATAAAGTGATCAATAATAAGCCAGGTTTTGGATATTTGGATTAAATAAAAAACTTATAGGAAACATAGCATGTGCTATTTTAATAATTTCCCAATGTATGTTGTTAGTTATCTTAAAAGTTAAAAAAAACTTTTTAAAATTAACTCTTAGATAACACGACCTTCAACTTTACACTGTGCCATCTGGTTTGATGTAAAGTTTTACAGGGAAGGGAGGAGTCAGCTGACAATATGGTAATTTCTGTGGGTATAAAATCCAGTTAGTAATATCAGCTTTTACTCTTGATCATTTGGCATCATGAAATTCCTCCTGATCCTCGTGCTCCTCGGAGCAGCTGGTGAGTGCTAGAAGTGGTAGACTTCTTATTCTACTCATTTACTTTCCCTCCAGTTTCAAGGTAATTGGCCTTTGATTTATTTGTCATAAAATGCTAAAACATATAACATGGTCCTCTGTCTTCTTCTCAGCTGCTTTTGAAGATGATGATAAGATTGTCGGAGGTTACACCTGCGCCAAGAACTCCGTCCCCTACATTGTGTCTCTGAACTCCGGCTATCACTTCTGTGGAGGATCCCTGATCAACAGCCTGTGGGTGGTCTCTGCTGCTCACTGCTACAAGGCGTAAGTTACCCGAATGCTTAACCCTCCAACCTAGTAGAATCTCAATATCCCTATGTCTAAGTATTCTAGGTCACCTCATAATATAATAATTTCTTAAATGCTTAAACCTATCCAACTTAGACGAATCCGATTTTCAGTGTCATGCAATGAACCAGAATTAGGATTTACAATCCCATAACTACATAAATGTACATAATACTGGTTTAGAACATGCTAGCTTCTCCGCATAGTAATTACTTTTCCACAGTGACCACAAGGTCATGATGTATTGAAACAGAGCAGCGACATCTGGCGGCACATAGCTAGAGACTTTTTTTTACATAGATAGAAGGATAAAGCTGAATACAGGGGCGTAACTAGGAAACACTGGGCCCCATAGTAAACTTTTGACTGGGCCACCCTCCCCTGGCTGGAACACACAGCCCGCCCTTGTAGATAGTGCCCCCCTGTAAATAGTGCCATACAGCCCCCTCCTGTAGACAGTGCTATACAGCCTCCCCTGGAAACAGTGCTATACAGCCCCCCATACAGTGCTATACAGCCCCCCCTGTAGACAGTGCTATACAGCCCCCCCTGTAGACAGTGCTATACAGCCCCCTGTAGACAGTGCTATACAGCGCCCCCTGTAGACAGTGCTAGACAGCCTCCCTGTAGACAGTGCTATACAGCCTCCCTGTAGACAGTGCTAGACAGCCCCCCCTGTAGACAGTGCTATACAGCCCCCCCTGTAGACAGTGTTATACTTTCAAGTATTACAAAGAGGGACAAACTTTTTTTTCCTTTAAGCAATGCCTCTAATCCCACCCAATACCCACCCATACACACCCGGTTCAGCACACACAGTATCATGCTCCCTTAGTGCCCCCCACACAGTATAATGTCCCCATAGCTGCCACCACACAGTATAATGCCACCACAGATGCCCCATACAGTATAATGCCCACACAGATGCCCCATACAGAATAATGCCCACAAACCCTATACAGAATAACACCTACAGATGCCCCATACAGAATAATGCCCAAACAGATGCCACATGCAGGATAATGCCCACACAGAATCTCCATACAGTATAATGCCCACACAGATGCCCCATACAGTATAATGCCCACACAGATGCCCCATGCAGTACAATGCCCAAACAAATTCCCCCATACAGCATAATACTCCCATAACTGCCCAACATAGAATTAAGGCTCCCCGTAGCTGCCTCCACACAGTGTAATGCTCTGAAATGCTGCCCCACACAGTATATTGCCCCCCATAGCTGCCCACAGAGTATAATGCCCCCATAGCTGCCCCACAAAGTATAATGCCCCCCATATCTACCCCCACAGTATATTGCCCCCCCATAGCTGTGCCCACAATATAATGGCCCATAGATGCCCCCACACAGTATAATGCTCCCATAGCTGCCCCACAGAGTGTAATGCCCCTATTTGTGCCTCCGCATTATAATGCCCCCTATAGCTTCCCCCACAATATAATGCTCCCCATAGCTGCCCCAACACAGTATAATGCCCCTACAGTATAATGTCCCACACAGTATAATACCCCCTCATAGCTGCCCCCACAGTATAATGCCACCCATATCTGTCCCCACAGTATAATGCCCCCATACAGTATAATTCCCTCATACAGTATAATGCCCCATATAGCTGTCCCCACAGTATAATACCGCCCATAGAGTATAATGGCCCTCATATAGTAAAATGCTCCAATAGCTGCCACCATATCAGCCCCCCTTCCCTACCCAGTATAATACCCCACACAGTATAATGCCTCCTCATAGCTGCCCCCACAGTATAATTCCTCCTCATAGCTGCCCCCACAGTATAATTCCCCCTCATAGCTGCCTTCACTGTATATTGCCCCCATAGCTGTGGCCACAGTATATTGCCCCCCATAGCTGCGGCCATAGTATAATGCCCCCATAGCTGCGGCCACAGTATATTGCCCCCCATAGCTGCGGCCATAGTATAATGCCCCCATAGCTGCGGCCACAGTATAATGCCCTCACAGTATAATGCCATCCATAGCTGTCCCCACAGTATGTTGCCCCCATAGCTGTCCCCACAGTATATTGCCCCACACAGCTGCGGACAGAGTATAATGCCCCCATAGCTGCGGCCATAGTATAATGCCCCCCATAGAGTATAATGCCCTCACAGTATAATGCCATCCATAGCTGTCCCCACAGTATAATGTCCCCCATACAGTATAGTGCCCCCATAGCTGTCCCCACAGTATAATGCCGCCCATACAGTATAATGCCCCCCATATAGTAAAATGCTCCCATAGCTGCCACCATATCAGCCCCCCTTCCCTACCCAGTATATTGCCCCATAGTGCCTAATAGAAAAATAATAACATAATTGCTTACCAATCCTCGTTCCCACGACAAGTGGCAGATCCTTCTCCTCCCATCTGTACTGTGAGTGACTCAGCACAGACAGGTGATGACGTCACTACATCGCGCTTGCCTGCACCGAGCCGCTCATGGCAGAGTGAATGCTGGAGCAAGGGGCCGTCAGCTCCTTGCTCCAGCATTCAGGAAGCAGGACCAGCGCGATCAGCGCTGTATGGCTACGGGAGCCGTGTGGGCCCGCCAGGCTTAGGGGCCCGGTCACAATTGCGAACGTTGTGACCCCTAGAACTACGCCACTGTTACAGTAGCCTATGGCAGAGCAGGGAGATACCTCCCTGCTCTGTCATAGTGTTCAATAGCATTTGCGTCCAAAGGACGCAGACACTATTAAATGTGGCGTCGCTACCACTGTAGCAGCCATAGCGGCTGCTAGCGGATCGTCCGGGCATGGGGGTACCCGTGCTGGCTGGCGGCACGCGCCCCCTCATGCCGCGGGCCCCATAGCAGCCACTATGTTACACCACTGGCTGAATTTGTCCCTTTTTATAGAGCAGTTTAGTTTTTAGAAGGTAGACATATATCTACAGACGGTTATTTTTGAAGGTTATGATCATTTCTGGAGTTATTCTACTCTATTATATTCTATTACATGAAAAACAGAAACATAGTAACATAAATCTCCTTTCTACAGTACAATGTTCTACCATATATACTGGACTAGTCCACCCAAAACATTCTCTGCAGTGATATTGATAGGGCTGGAGTTACAAGACTATATAGTAATTGTGTGTCTGGTTCGCTACTTGTTCTCTACATATTTGGATACTGTGCTGATGTAGTATGGATAATGGTGGACATAATCACAGAGGAACTAAAAGTGTAACATAGAATCTGTTTGAGGAGCTTAAATACATACATAAATTATACTAGGGGTAAAGAAATACAATGCTGTGAAATAGTTACAAATACGAGCACTCCATGTCTCAGTATTTGAAATCCACCTATAGTACAATGTCCGTCTTTCTTACTTTACAATTATATTTTTTCAGGAGCGTTCAGGTCAGACTGGGAGAACACAACATCGTTACAAGTGAAGGTATCGAGCAGTTCATCAACTCCGCCAAAGTCATCAGACATGCAAGCTACAACTCCAGAACCATAGACAATGACATCATGTTGATCAAGCTGGCCTCTCCCGCCACCCTCAACGCCTACGTCCAGGCTGTGGGTCTCCCCAGTGGCTGCGCCGCCGCTGGCTCCAGTTGTCTGATCACCGGATGGGGAAATACCCTGAGCAGTGGAAGTAAGTCATGAGTTAGAAAAGGAGATATAAAAACTCTTGGAAATTTTGGTTTATTGTATTAGTCCCTGAAAGAAATATCAAAAATATCCTCTGGTAATAGATGGTAAATTTTGTATGCTTTTTGCAGCCAACTACCCTGATCTCCTCCAGTGCGTGAGCGCCCCCATCCTGACCACTGCCCAGTGTACCAGCGCCTACCCAGGAGAGATCACCACCAACATGATCTGTGTTGGATATCTGGAAGGTGGCAAGGATTCCTGCCAGGTAATGTGTCATTATCGTTTTACAAAATTTGAAAAAAATTACTGAAGAACATAAGCATTGACTAGACACCCCCTCCTTACATTAAAGTGAATTTCATACACATTCAATTGAGTTGTTTTCCCATTAAAAATATGTCTAGGTCCAGTTTCTGTAACTCACGTCTTTCTTCTTGACGTAATAAAAGTTTTTGATGTGTCTAGAGGCCGGTTCCTATTGTCATTTGATGAGTTCCTTCACAGTTACCAGAAACATATGACATCTTTGAGTGACACCACATGAGGAAGTCTCCTCTAGTTCTTGCACTTACTATCTAGACATACGATACTCCATTAATATTTCAAAAGTTCTGTAAAAATTTAAAAAAATTCTTTATATGTTCTCAAAGTGTTTTTATTATCCAATTTTTTAGTTTAGTATTTTACAATTTACACTTTCCTTCCTCTATAGGGTGACTCTGGTGGACCCGTGGTCTGTAATGGACAACTCCAGGGTATTGTCTCTTGGGGATATGGCTGTGCCCTCAGGAACTATCCCGGTGTCTACACCAAGGTCTGCAACTACAACTCCTGGATCTCCAGCACCGTTGCCGCCAACTAAACATCTTCTTTCTTATACAGCAGTTCCTTTCTTTTTTCGTTCTACGCTACTATATTGTCATTTACAACTTTATAGCAGTTAGTATTTCAATAAAAAAGTTAACCCAACCGCAGATTCTCTTCTTCTGTCTCGAATACGAAGCTTAGCCAGCAGTGTGGAAAAGCAGAGGGGAAAGTTGGCCGACTTCTTGGCTGAATAGGAATAAATAGAGGTATTAGTTGGAGGAAGAAATGTTACCCCATGTTCCCATTTTACATATCAGTGGTACGTCCTTACCTCAAATAATGTGTGCAGTTCTAGGGTCCTTTCTCCAAAAATACATGAATGCGCTTGTCTGAATTATAACAATAGTGGTCTATGTTAATGAAATACAATGAGGGAGCTTTATAAAGTCAAATTGTGGCAAAAAACACCCGTAATTTTTCACATCTTACGCAGCATTGTCTAGAAAAGAGGAATTGCCTAAGTAGAGTCGTACAATGTGTAAGATTTATTAATGACGTGCGCCATACTTGTGGTGCAGAATATAGGTGTAAAATACGCCAATCATGAGGTGGCATAAGAAAGAGAAAAATCTAACATGTCTAGCGAGATGCGCCAAATTTATCAAAGAGCGTACGCCACTGATTAATTTGGCACAGTCTGTTCTAATCTAGTTTTATCCAGTATTAACCCCTTCCCGACATTTGATGTATCCATACGTCATAGCCAGGTAGGGGAAGTATGGAACGGGCTCACGGAGTATGTTACAGCCGACACTTCAGAGTAACGAGCGGGATCGTGCTCGAGCGTGGTCCCACTCATTTCAGTAGCGACCATGGCATTTAAATCGTTAGAAAGAGGGGGTGACCCCCTCTAGCAGCTCATCTCACCCCCCACAATGCAATCGTGGGGTGGCGATGATTGCTATGACTGCCTGGGGGCCTATTGAAGGCCCCTAGGTCCGCCATCTTTGTGCTCCTACTAAGCCCTGCCTCCAGCAGGGCTTATTAGTTGCCTGTCAGAAAGACGATATACTGCAATACATTAGTATTGCAGTATATCGTGCAAGTGATTCAACGATCGCTGGTTGAAGACCCCTAGGGGAGAATATAAAAAAACGTAATTTTTTTTAAAAAAAAACCTTTTCCAATTTTCCCCCTAGAGCATAGTAAAAAAATAAAAAAATAAACATAATTGGTATCGCCGCATCCGTAAAAGTCTGAACTATTACAATATATCATTATTTATCCCGCATGGTGAACGGCGTAAACAAAAAAATAGTAAACCCCAGAATCGCTATTTTTTGGTCACCTCATCTCCTACAAAAAATGAAATAAAAAGTGATCAAAACGTTGCATGAACCACAAAATTGTATTATTAAAATCTACAGCTTATCCCGCAAAAAATAAGCCCTCATACTACTTAATCGACAGAAAAATAAAAAAGTTACGGCTCTCTGAATTTGGCGACACAAAATAAATAAAAAATGTTACACTTAGTTTTTCACTTGTAAAAGTAGTAAAATATAGAAAAAACGATATATATTTGGTATCGCCGTAATCGTATTGACCCACAGAATAAAGTTCACATGTTGTTTTAATCGCACAGTGAATTCCGTAAAAACGAAACTCAAATAACAATGGAGGAACGCTGTTTTTTTCATTTTCTACCCCACATCTTTCCCTTTTCATAGTACATTATATGGCACAATAAATGGCACTATGAAAAACTACAACTTGTCCCGCAAAAATCAAGCCCTCATAGGACTACATGGACGGAAAAATAAAAAAATTATGGTTTTTGGAAGGTGGGGAGGAAAAAACAAAAATTAAACATTGAAAGTACTTGCTGTCAACAAGGACTAAGGCTGGGTTCACGCAAGTCCCGGACCGAACACACTGCAGGGAGCCGGGCTCCTAGCATCATAGTTACAGTATGTACGATGCTAGGAGTCCCTGCCTCTACGTGGAACTACTATCCTGTACTGAAAACATGATTACAGTATGGGACAGTTGTCCCGCAGCGAGGCAGGGACTGCTAGCGTCGTACATAACTATGATGCTAGGAGCCCGGCTCCCTGCAGTGTGTCCGGTCCGGTACTTGCGGCCGAAATACGTTCCGTCCTTTACGGACCGAACATGCTCATGTGAATCCAGCCTAACACAATCCCACATACAGCTACTAATAACATGGTGAGCAAATAAAAATGGCTGCTGTCCCACAGGCCATCTTGGCCTCCCCACACCGATGATTCCTGCGAATAGCCAGTCAATCTAAACATTTTGTGGTCAAAATCAATCACTGTGCCACAGTGCACAGTGAAATGGTAGTGATTAGTGCTGTCTAGGACTGCACCAATCACTACTATGTATTCATGGGGCGGTGGCGATGGTGCCACCTCCCTAATCGCTACAATTGGTCGGTCTGTGTGTTTAAAATAATGGTACCCACTCCGCCGGCATCATTCTGGTTCCATACTGACCAGTGGCGGATTAAGTAGACCATGGGCCCTGGGCTGTTACCCATAGTTGGGCCCCCCTTCTCCACCGCCGCCCTGTAACTATTGTTAACACTTCCTTTTTGTCTAGACATTAACAAATGGGTGTTACTACTCCCCTTGTCAAAAGGCTGTCCCCAAATACTGACAGTCTCCAACCATCGCTGACAGTATCGCACCGTGTAGGGATACATTCTCCTGACAAGGGGAATAGTAACACTTATTTGTCTATCAGTCCTGGACTGCACAAAGACTTTGTGAAATACAAGGATTTCCTATAATAAACATGTCAGTAGAGATGACAGATTGTCTATAAATCTAGTGACTCACAGGTGACGACGTAGTTTTTTTCCTCTTCTCCATCCAGTCCAGACTTCATGACGACTTTTCCCGGCCATGACCCATTTCTGCAGAATTTGCCACTCAGATGTCTTTGGCTCCTCACTTTTCCAACATTTCCACACCTATAAACAAAGATAATATTATCATGGTGCAACACACTGTGCCCCTAAATATAATAGCACCAAACACTGCGCCCCTGAATAAAATAGTACAAACAATGTGCCCCTAAATATTATAGCACCATAGACTGCGCCCCTGAATATAATTGTGTCAAACACTGTAGATAGCACCACACACAGCCCCCTGTAAATAGCGCTACACAGTCCTCCCACTCTGTAAATAGCGTCCCATAGCCCTCCCCCTCTTGTATATAGTGCTACACAGCAATCCCCCTTAGATATAGTGATACACAGCGCTCCCTTCTATATAGTGCTATACAACAATCCCCCTTGTATATTGTGCTACACAGCGTCTCCCCCCCTTGGACCTGCAGCTCTTGTAATTGCTCAGTATAATGTCCCCCATAGCTGCCCCCACAGTATATTGCCACCCATAGCTGCCCCCACAGTATAATGCCCTTCATAGATGCCTCTACACAGTATAATGCCCCATAGATGTGACACAGTATATTGCCACCAATAGCTGTGACACAGTATAATGCCCCATAGCTGCGACACAGTATAATGCCCCCATAGCTGTGACACAGTATAATGCCTCCATAGCTGCGACACAGTATAATGCCCCATAGATGTGACACAGTATAATGTCCCCATAGCTGCGACACAGTATAATGCCCCCATAGCTGTGACACAGTATAATGCCTCCATAGCTGCGACACAGTATAATGTCCCCATAGCTGCTACACAGTATAATGCCTCCATAGCTGCGACACAGTATAATGCCTCCATAGCTGCAACACAGAATAATGCCCCCATAGCTGCAACACAATATAATGCCTCCATAGCTGTGACACAGTATAATGCCCCCATAGCTGCAACACAGTATAATGCCCCCATAGCTGCAACACAGTATAATGCCTCCATAGCTGTGGCACAGTATAATGCCCCCATAGCTGCAACACAGTATAATGCCTCCATAGCTGCGACACAGTATAATGCCCCCATAGATGTGACACAGTATAATGTCCCCATAGCTGTGACACAGTATAATGCCCCCATAGCTGCAACACAGTATAAAGTCCCCATAGCTGTGACACAGTATAATGCCTCCATAGATGTGACACAGTATAATGCCCCCATAGCTGCAACACAGTATAATGCCTCCATAGCTGCGACACCGTATAATGCCCCCATAGCTGCTACACAGTATAATGCCCCATAGCTGCTACACAGTATAATGCCCCATAGCTGCTACACAGTATAATGCCTCCATAGCTGCGACACAGTATAATGCCTCCATAGCTGCGACACAGTATAATGTCCCATAGCTATGACACAGTATAATGCCCCATAGCTGCTACACAGTATAATTCCCCCATAGCTGCTACACAGTATAATGCCTCCATAGCTGCGACACAGTATAATGCCTCCATAGCTGCGACACAGTATAATGTCCCATAGCTGCGACACAGTATAATGCCCCATAGCTGCTACACAGTATAATGTTCCATAGCTGCTACACAGTATAATGCCTCCATAGCTGCTACACAGTATAATGTCCCATAGCTGCTACACAGTATAATGTCTCCATAGCTGCGACACAGTATAATGTCCCCATAGATGCGACACAGTATAATGCCTCCATAGCTGCTACACAGTATAATGCCCCATAGCTGCTACACAGTATAATGCCTCCATAGCTGCAAAACAGTATAATGTCCCCATAGCTGCGACACAGTATAATGCCCCATAGATGTGACACAGTATAATGCCCCCATAGCTGCGACACAGTATAATGCCTCCATAGCTGTGACACAGTATAATGCCTCCATAGAGGTGACACAGTATAATGCCTAAATGTATAAAAAACAACAGCACACATTTCTGCCACATCTGCGAATTAAAAAAAAAAAGAAACAAAAAAGTGAAAAAATGAAAAAAATAAGCTGCAAATATTTCCTTTTTTTGTTGTTGTTTTGTAACCCCTTTATCGAAAATTGTCTGAATGACGTTGAAAAGCCACTTTAAGCAGACATATTATATTACCTATTGTGTTATATTATATCTTACAGTATTTTATTATATTGTTCATGTTATATAAAATTATGTATTATACATGTTTGTTATATATGTTGTCTCTTATTATATATGCTTTAAATATACAGTATGTTGTGTTATTTGTATTAAATGAAATGTGTTATAATATTTAATCTAAATGCTTTGCTAGATTTTATTTTCTATATACTATTCTATGATTATATACATTGTGTTCCGTTACATTTTATATGCTATATTATAAACATTACATATGTTTTATTACATTATATATCCTACTTTATATATTTATGTTTTATTATATAGTATTGTGCTGTATTATATTTTATATGTTATATTGTTATATGATATATCCTATATTTTATGTTACTTATGTTATTATATATGCAATTTATATTATACTGTATATATTCCATTATATATTATTAATATTGTGTTAGTGTACATTACAAAATATATATATTATTATTATCTTGTATTATATTATATACATTGTGATATATTATTGCACATACAATAATCTGCTGTCACTATTATTTCGTTCTCTTTCAGTTGCCTTTGAAGATGATAAGATTGTAGGAGGTTATATCTGTGCCAAGAATTCTGTCCCCTGGCAGGTGTCCCTAAATGCAGGCTATCACTTTTGTGGAGGGTCTCTGATTAACAGCCTATGGGTGGTCTCTGCTGCTCACTGCCACAAACAGTAAGTGGGGATGATCATGACAAAGTAGAAGGTAGTCGGTCACCATCTATCCCTCACATTGTCCTAAATCCCCACCAGTCGCTCCAGAAAACATGTATGTGGACTCCGGTATCATTCTTATTTTTTGGACCTGTTTTTATTATTATTATCGTTGGTAAGAGTCATCAGAATAATTTTGACACTTGGTGACCAAATGGGTTCTCCAAAGAGTCCTTTTTGTCTTTAGGTCTTAAGGAATATTCCTGTTGTATTTGGGGAGCAGAACATTTAGGAAACTGGACAATGTTCTATCAATGGTGGCATGAAAAAATAAGTACATCGGTCCCCCATCATCATGCTTCTCTCTGATTTGTACCCCCATTAATGCCCCGCATCTAATTTGTAAACTCCTAATGGCCCTCAAAACCCAGATACCTTTACTAAGTACCCCCTTGGTCCCAATGCATCTAATAAGTATCCCTCATGGCACCTATGTATCTAAATAGTGTCAAATTGAATTTGAAAACTGGATAATCTGATAAAATTAAGAATTATATAAAGGTTTTCATCGATGAGGGGGGTTTCTGTGATCAGCCTGTTACCAGGGGGCAAGCAAGAGTTAAACATATAAACATATATACAATAAAGACTTATATATAATTATGAAATAGTTATTGTTCATAGTAAAAGTTAACTCCACATATATACAGTATATATATATATATATATATATATATATATATCTGTCAATCAATGAGATAGCTGCTGTATACAATAACTTGCCTTTACTTTGTTGCATGGACAATTCAGAAATGTCAAATGGGTCGTTAATGGTGCCCTTGGGTGCCCAGTTTAAGTTAGTTACTTTTTTTCTTTTATGGGTGGTGTGGAAGGAAACAAGGAGGAAGGGAACTAGCTAGGATCATACAACCTCGATCTTCTACAAGGGATGGGAAGGGGGATGAAGAAGTTCTGGGGCCACTGCATGTACAGATGAGAGCAGGCACCAGAGCAAATACAAAGTCTTCCTCTGTGTTCTGTCCCATACCACTGCTTTCAAGAACAGTTCCAAATAGCCTTTCTCCAGGTGCTTTTCCACATCATATTCTTGCTCTCAGGTGTAGGATTGCCCACAATTGTCTATCCCCTTCCATCCTATATAGGAGAGAGGAATAGCATGACTCTTGAGCCGGTTCCTCCCTGTTTCCTAACATTGTAGTGCATGTAAATGGATGCACATGAATGGGACCAACCTCAAAGAGGTCTTCCCTCTACAATCCACTCATCACAGTCATAGATAAGGGGTTTTCATTTTTTATGTAATCACTTTTTTTAATTTTTTGCACATTTCATGTTAACGAACCAAAAATATTCTAGCAGTCTCATTTGTTTCTTCCCAGCTCAGTTGCATCTATACATTTGAAACCATTTTATTATGGCCAGCTGTGATTAGCTGCAGTTATAAAACCCCCCTCACTCACACTAACTGTCTGTAGTACTATCTGCGAGTGCTGTGTGGCAAAGAGGTCAGTGTATGTCTATGAGACACTGCTCCTCACTGCCTCCTGTGTAAAAACTGACAGAGAAATCTCTCACTAGCAGAATGCAGAGGAGACAGGCTGGAGCTGCATTACATAGGGATACACAGACTCTGCAGTGTGAGGAATGAAGTTCTTTGTCACTTACCTACCGCTTGCTACACTTAGATAGGACTCAGAGCAGAGCAAGTGCAGTGAGATGAGACTCCGCTCCCTTGGAAAGCTAGAGGCATGATAGGAAAGGTAGTCTGCATTAGGGGAAACCTATCAGAGGGGGAAGAAGGAACCAAGATGGCAGGCAACCTCTAAATGACCCATCAACTAAAACAGGTATGCACTATATAGGCAAAAAAATAAATAAATTGTTGAAGTGCTTTTTTAATAACTTGATAAAAAGTTCTACAACTTTCTATTATAGTTTGGGTTTCAGTTCCTCACTGTTGTCAAGATGTTTGCTTGCTGTCAGTAAACGAGAGCATATCTAGTCCTGATTTCAGCTGACAAGGGGATATAATTCAGCTGAAAGCAGGATTAGGTATCTACAAATTTGCTGCCACTAAATTTAAACAATTGTGTTCTTATTCACTGCCGGCAAGCACATATCTTGAAAATGTTGAGGAATTGAAACATAAAGTATATTAGAAAGCTGTAAAACTTTCCATTGATATAGTGATTGAGTTTTACAAAGAACAGCAGCTTAATACTTACCTACAGGCACTGGGGAAGTTGTATATGGCAGTCTTAGTCTGAAACACGCAGGAGTTAGATGCAACTAATTGATTAAGAGTTCAATTTATGAAAATATAATATTAGAGATTTTGCGTTCAAGTTATTGAAAATAGAAAAATCTGACTGGAAAAGAACGCTTAACAGACAATTTTAATATTGAATCCTTAATTTACTAAGAGGCGCATTCATCTTGTGCTGTCTGTGCGCGAGAAAGAAAAATCTATGCCAGCTAGGAGCTGTTTTAGATTTCCACTCTAATTTACGCCAATTTTTGGCAAAAATTATAGTCAATTCTTCAGGCTGTGGGTGAATCCACCCCTCCTGGTAAGTGCCATGAGCAGCATAGAAGATATTTTTTAAGTTTGCAAAATGCAACTTTTCTACACCAGAAAACTGTAGTAAATCATTTGATAAATTCCCTCCAATGCCTCTGACAGTTTCTTGACTTTTTTCCGCGTAGATGACGTCTGGCTGTTGATATCACGGTATATGCATATCTTAGTAATGGCTATGCTCTTCATTACAGGAAGGTACAGGTGATGCTGGGAGAACATAACATCGCTGTAAGTGAGGGCACCGAGCAGTTCATTGACAATGCCAAGTCCATCAGACATCCCAAGTACAACTCCAGGACCCTGGACAACGACATTCTCTTGATCAAGCTTTCCTCTCCCGCCACCCTCAACGCCTTTGTAAACACCATCCCCTTGCCCTCTGCATGTGTCGCCGCTGGCACCAGCTGTCTCATCTCCGGTTGGCGAAAACACCCTCAGCAGTGGCTGTGAGTACATGGGACAGATCCCTATGCATCAACTATCCTATAAATGTGTATGATTGTCCATAGAAAGGAATTGTGTAGCATTACTAATGTGAAATACAGAGACTGGGATATGTCCTAGTGACAGGACCACAACTGGGACCAGTGCAAAGATCAGTGTATTCCATTGGGATAGAATATAATATATTAAATACGTGCTGCATGTGACTTGAAAACCTTTAGGTCTCATGAACGGATCCATCATACGGCACCCTTACACTGCTATATGCCCATACTGTACCTGAACTATAATATTGGGGAATTGTATTATAAGAAATTCTATAGTATATTGTCATATGCCAAGATCTACCTCAAGCAGGAGCAGGGAATATCCTGCCTACCATGAATTAGTATACAATAGAATTGTCTAATGCCTATATACAGTATAAGACAGGGTTCCCTCTAAACTGTGCGCTCTGGAAAGGAAAGAGTCAAAACAACATTCCAGTGTGGAATTATTAACTCTTTAATATCCAGAGCGCACAGCTTTGCGGGAAAAGTGTTATACGGCATTGCCCACAAAACGGTTTCCATATTTTAACTCACCAATCTCCAAGTAGACTTAATGTGCATTTTGGATATCTTTTAATGGTTGGAGCTCTGTGTCCTTTCAAAGTCAAATAAATAAATTCTGTCAGCCTGCAGCTACCACCAGGGGGAGCATATGAGCTTACTTAATGCATATATATTCTTTAGATCAATGGTAGCTGTAAAAATCTGTATACAGCAAGCTCCCTCTAGTGGCGACTGCAGGTAGCTAAAGTTAATTCATTTGCAGTCCTGTACCAGAAAAACGAAGATCCGACCACTATAAAAATCTATTAAGAAATTAATTAACACAGAATTTTGAACCCGATTCCAGGAAATAAAAAAAAAGGGACCATTCTCGTTAATATGTTTTCCCTCCTACAATTCTTGCAGGAATAGCATTTTGGATCAGTTGGTTCAGTGCTGTTGGGGATGTGCAGTACAATAATTTTTGGCTTTGCACTCACCATACACCACAACGTTCATTAAACTTCATTTTATATTTTTTAGCTAATTACCCCGATCTCCTGCACTGTGTGGATGTGCCAGTCCTGACTGATGCTCAGTGTAATGACGCCTATCCCAGAGAGATCACTGCCAATATGATCTGTGTGGGCATCCTTGAAGGAGGAAAGGATTCCTGCCAGGTAATCTAGATTATCATCATAAACCCTCCACAACAATACACCGCAATCCACCTGCCGCAAAACTACAACTCTCAGCATGCCCTGACAGCTGCAGGTAGTTTTAAAACAGTTGGAGAGTCAAGATGGAGACCAGTGCACTACAATTCAATGTAGCTACATACAAAACTGCATTATATATATATATATTTATATATATATATTTATATATTTTTTTTTTGTTATTTTATGCTGCATTTTATATTATCTTAGTGGCAGAGGGACTCATAACTGGCATGTCCTTCTTTATTAATGAAGTAAACGATACAGTAATGTTGCTGCCATTATATTAAGAGGTACTGTAGTGATTATTACGCAATGTGAAAACCGATTTTCACTAAGTTCCCCTTTAAATTAGGCATTTACAAGATACTATAATAAAACAATTGTATTCATATAGTGACCCCTTCCTGGCCAGTCAGAACTGCCTAGAAGGCTCACGTGATAAACAGACTCGCTAGAAAAAAAATCCTACTACCTATGAGTATAAATGTATTATCCAACCCCTGTCCATATACCTTATTGGGGCAATGGACATCATAGAGGGGGTGCCTCTGCTCGGGACCTTCCACTATGAACAAAGTAAAGGCTGCTCCCGATCCGGCAGACTTGGTTCCCCCATATATTACACGGTCAGCCATTCAGCTGGCTGCTGCAGGGGTATTAGAGGACCGAATGAAACATCCCTCAGTGATAACAGTTGATCGCTATGGGGAACCAGGAGCCGGACCAACTTTTTTAGGGAAGCATTTTTTTTCATTAGGTAACCCCTTTAATTTCCTTAGTCTGGTATTAGCCCTGCACCCTTTATTTAATTTTACATTTCTGCCCTTACCATCTAAATTCCCTTCTCCACAAGGACATAACTGGTATTTTACATTATTTTCTTCAAAGTAGAATTCCTATTCCTATAATTCCTATTGTGCAATGTGCAGTCACACCAGTTTTCCAGATGATGTAAATAAGATTTCATCTCCAATGTTCTCATCTGGATCATGGAATAATAACATTTAATACATTTTCATTCATCTTCAGGGTGACTCTGGTGGACCCGTCGTCTGTAATGGAGAACTACAGGGTATTGTCTCTGGGGGATATGGCTGTGCCCTCAAGGATAACCCTGGAGTCTACACCAAAGTCTGCAACTATAATGCCTGGATCCAGGACACCATTGCTGCAAATTAAATCCTTATATTTCTCACTGGCATCAATGATTTACTTATGTCTATAATTGTTCAATAAACTTTACGTCCACTCAAGAATTGTCAACATTCACATTATTACGTAGAATTCCAGTAAGGCTCTGTCCACACTGGTGTCCCAGCTTCCATGACCAGCTATGCCAGATCCAATTTCAAATGGATACTGGCGAATTCCGGTTGACATTAAAAGTGGTCATTTAGGATCCTTTGAGGTTTCGGCATTTTTGAATAGTCAGAAAGGCAGATGGAAACTTTAAAGGAACCCCCTGAATGCAAGTGTGAACAGAGCCTAACACAAAGGGATACATTTATATAGTTGTATGTTAACAGTTTACAAAGAGATACAATTAAAATACAAGTATTAGCAACTGGTTGTAAGGTTTAGTGATTTATATGCAGGTAATGCTCCTACCTCTATGTGTCACTGCAAGTTATCGTACTATGCGTGTCTAAATGAAAGACCTTTTGTCCATTGTGTTTCTTATGAACATATTCTCCTTAGCAGCGCACCAAGTGGACAGGACTGGAATTGCAAGCAAACGTATAAATAATTTTAATGTGAAACACAAATTTTTAATGTGACGTTATCTAAAATATTATTATTGTCTTTTTTTATAATTAGTAGTAGACAACATAGTAGTTGTATTTTATGTTGTTTTGGTGCATGAATTATGAAAAGCTATAAAACCCCAAGCATGCTACAATTGTAAATGTTTCCAAATGACATATGATGCCTGCATTCCTTACCAAATAGCACTTGCTATGACCAAGTAGCAGAAAATTACCGTCATCCATGGGTAGTATTTTTGGAATCCTAATGATTTATGCCATACAAGCGACATCATATAATACCTGTCCTGTGGATATGCAATAAATAGTTGAAAGGAGGGGGTTTGTCAGGAGAACGACTCAATAACTCCCATTGACTTCAATGGTGAGAGACGCATAAATACCTGGCCACCGATCAATTTAGTCTCCTACTAGATGCAGTTTCTGCCTGCTGCCTCAGATGCCCATTTTCTCAGTATCAAGCGAAAAAATGTTTTAAAGTTACTGTCAAAAAGATTGCTTATTAGAATGCTATAACCAATATTAATAGCTTTTCCATAAAAACACATTAATGACAGATCTGTCAGACATGTAACAGCATTTAGATTTGTGACGAGGTTCTGGTAGCGCTCACAGGAATCCCAAACTCCCATTAAATTCAATGGAAATGTATTTGATGCCACCTCTCTAGTCTCCAGATGACAGGCCACTTCTCTGTCTCGAGATAACAGATCTAAATTCAACGCCCCACCTCTGAGTCTCGGTGCAGCAGTCATGAGGCCACCTCTTTGTCTCAAGATTATAGTCCTGAGGCCACCTCTCAGTCTTAAGATGACAGATCTGAAGCCACTTCTCCACCTCTGAGTCTTGAGATGATTGACATGAGACTTCATTTTCACTTCTTTGTCTAGAGGTCTTAGACTTACACAAATTTAATGACACATTTAATTGAAATAACATTTAGTGTTGCTCTGGAAAACCCCTTAATCTGAGCATTCTTATATGTAAAGTAACCGAGTGACTTGCTTGCCCTGTTTTTTAGATGTAGAGTTCGATAGTAATATTTATTATTAGCAGCATTACAGTCGGTAGGAATACATGTGGACCTAAGAAAAATGGTGTTTAGAAGTGATAAAAAAGCGGAGAGGTTTGTCTGTAAAATTCAGCCTACGACTGATACTGAATGAAGACATTGGGGGCGGATGTGACAGTGAGGAGTCAGTATTGGTAAATATCCTTGGAGCGGGCAGTAATGGTAAACTACCGGTAAGCGTTTGTTATAAGCCACCGAACATAGCAGAACAAGCTAAGGATGTAATGCTGCATTGAATAGAACAGACAGCAAATAATAATATGGTCCTTATTATGGGGAATTTCAACAATCCTGACATTATTTGGGACATAGAGGCCACTGGATGTGCTAAAAGCTGGACGTTTTTATTAACAATTCCATAAATATAGTACATGAATACAACTACAATAATACTACCACTTAGGGTAAAATAATATAACTACTATAATACTTGGTTGGAGGGAGAAATTCCAGCGAAACAAGTCCACGG
Source organism: Rhinoderma darwinii (assembly GCF_050947455.1). Taxonomy (NCBI): domain Eukaryota; kingdom Metazoa; phylum Chordata; class Amphibia; order Anura; family Rhinodermatidae; genus Rhinoderma; species Rhinoderma darwinii. The sequence continues at coordinate 10,240,516 of NC_134697.1, forward strand.
CAATGTAGTAAAATCTTTGCTTCTTTATTTGAACATTTTAAAACATCGACGGCATTACTACGGTGGTAATGCCGTGGATGTTTTAAAATGTTCAAATAAAGAAGCAAACATTTTACCACATTGCCGTGGATTTGTATCGCTGGAATTCCTCCCTCCAACCATGTGTGTGTCCCGCTCTCGACTTATCCATGCCTGATACTGCCATGCACTAATTGTGGATCGGTGGTTTGTTTGGAGGTGAGCTGGCTATTTACCCTGTTGATGCTATACTAGAATACTGCCCCTTATATACAAAAATATAAATACTATAATACTGCCCCCTATGTACAAGAATATAACTACTATTATACTACCCCTATATACAAGAATATAACTACTATAATACTGCTCCCTATATACAAGAATATAACTATTATAATACTGCCTCCTATGTACAAGAATATAATTACTATAATACTGCTCCTATATACAAGAATATAACTACTATAATACTGCCCTCTATATACAAGAATATTACTACTATAATACTGCCCCCTATATACAAGAATATAACTACTATAATACTGCCCTCTATATACAAGAATATTACTACTATAATACTGCTCCTATATACAAGATTATAACTACTATAATACTGCCCCCTATATACAAGAATATAACTACTATAATACTGCCTCCTATATACAAGAATATAACTACTATAATACTGCTCCTATATACAAGAATATAACTACTATAATACTGCCCCTATATACAAGAATATAACTACTATAATACTGCCCCCTATGTACAAGAATATAACTACTATTATACTACCCCTTATATACAAGAATATAACTATTATAATACTGCCCTCTATATACAAGAATATAACTACTATAATACTGCACCTATATACAAGAATATAACTACTATAATACTGCCCCCTATGTAAAAGAATATAACTACTATAATACTGCCCCCTATATACAAGAATATAACTACTATTATACTACCCCTTATATACAAGAATATAACTACTATAATACTGCACCTATATACAAGAATATAACTACTATAATACTGCTCCTATATACAAGAATATAACTACTATAATACTGCCCACTATATACAAGAATATAACTACTATAATACTGCCCCCTATATACAAGAATATAACTACTATAATACTGCCCCCCTATATACAAGAATATAACTACTATAATACTGCTCCTATATACAAGAATATAACTACTATATACTGCCTCCTATATGCAAGAATATAACTACTATAATACTGCCCCCTATATACAAGAATATAACTACTATGATACTGCCCCCTATATACAAGAATATAACTACTATAATACTGCCTCTATATACAAGAATATAACTACTATGATACTGCCCCTATATACAAGAATATACAGTGAAGGAAATAAGTATTTGATCCCTTGCTGATTTTGTAAGTTTGCCCACTGTCAAAGATACGAACAGTCTAGAATTTTTAGGCTAGGTTAATTTTACCAGTGAGAGATAGATTATATATAAAAAAAAAAAATCACATTGTCAAAATTATATATATTTATTTGCATTGTGCACAGAGAAATAAGTATTTGATCCCTTTGGCAAACAAGACTTAATACTTGGTGGCAAAACCCTTGTTGGCAAGCACAGCAGTCAGACGTTTTGTGTAGTTGATGATGAGGTTTGCACACATGTTAGATGGAATTTTGGCCCACTCCTCTTTGCAGATCATCTGTAAATCATTAAGATTTCGAGGCTGTCGCTTGGCAACTCGGATCTTCAGCTCCCTCCATAAGTTTTTGATTGGATTAAGGTCTGGAGACTGGCTAGGCCACTACATGACCTTAATGTGCTTCTTTTTGAGCCACTCCTTTGTTGCCTTGGCTGTATGTTTCGGGTCATTGTCGTGCTGGAAGACCCAGCCACAAGCCATTTTGAATGTCCTGGTGGAGGGAAGGAGGTTATCACTCAGGATTTGACGGTACATGGCTCCATCCATTCTCCCATTGATGCGGTGAAGTAGTCCTGTGCCCTTAGCAGAGAAACACCCCCAAAACATAATGTTTCCACCTCCATGCTTGACAGTGGGGATGGTGTTCTTTGGGTCATAGGCAGCATTTCTCTTCCTCCAAACACGGCGAGTAGAGTTAATGTCAAAGAGCTCAATTTTAGTCTCATCTGACCACAGCACCTTCTCCCAATCACTCTCAGAATCATCCAGATGTTCATTTGCAAACTTCAGACGGGCCTGTACATGTGCCTTCTTGAGCAGGGGGACCTTGCGGGCACTGCAGGATTTTAATCCATTACGGCGTAATGTGTTACCAATGGTTTTCTTGGTGACTGTGGTCCCAGCTGCCTTGAGATCATTAACAAGTTCCACCCGTGTAGTTTTCGGCTGAGCTCTCACCTTCCTCAGGATCAAGGATACCCCACGAGGTGAGATTTTGCATGGAGCCCCAGATCGATGTCGATTGACAGTCATTTTGTATGTCTTCCATTTTCTTACTATTGCACCAACAGTTGTCTCCTTCTCACCCAGCGTCTTACTTATGGTTTTGTAGCCCATTCCAGCCTTGTGCAGGTCTATGATCTTGTCCCTGACATCCTTAGAAAGCTCTTTGGTCTTGCCCATGTTGTAGAGGTTAGAGTCAGGCTGATTAATTGAGTCTGTGGACAGGAGTCTTTTATACAGGTGACCATGTAAGAGCTGTCTATAATGCAGGCACCAAGTTGATTTGGAGCGTGTAACTGGTCTGGAGGAGGCTGAACTCTTAATGGTTGGTAGGGGATCAAATACTTATTTCTCTGTGCACAATGCAAATAAATATATATAATTTTGACAATGTGATTTTCTTTTTTTTTTTTCATATATAATCTATCTCTCACTAGTAAAATTAACCTAGCCTAAAAATTCTAGACTGTTCATGTCTTTGACAGTGGGCAAACTTACAAAATCAGCAAGGGATCAAATACTTATTTCCTTCACTGTAACTACTATAATACTGCTCCCTATATACAGGACTATAACTACTATAATACTGCCCCTATATACAAGAATATAACTACTATAATACTGCCCTCTATATACAAGAATATAACTACTATAATACTGCCCCCTATATACAAGAATATAACTACTATAATACTGCCTCCTATATACAAGAATATAACTACTATAATACTGCTCCAATATACAAGAATATAACTACTATAATACTGCCATCTATATACAAGAATATAACTACTATAATACTGCCCTCTAAATACAAGAATATAATTACTATAATACTGCCTCCTATATACAAGAATATAACTACTATAATACTGCCCCTATATACAAGAATATAACTACTATAATACTGCTCCTATATACAAGAATATAACTAGTATAATACTGCCCCCTATATACAAGAATATAACTACTATAATACTGCTCCTATATACAAGAATATAACTACTATAATACTGCCCCTATATACAAGAATATAAATACTATAATACTACTCCTATATACAAGAATATAATTACTAAAATACTGCCCCCTATATACAAGAATATAACTACTATAATACTGCTCCTACATACAAGAATAAAACTAATATAATACTGCCCCTATATGCAAGAATATATCTACTATAATACTGCCGCCTATATACAAGAATATAATTACTATAATACTGCCCCCTATATGCAAGAATATATCTACTATAATACTGCCTCATATATACAAGAATATAACTACTAGAATACTGCCGCCTATATACAAGTATATAACTACTATAATACTGCCTCCTATATACAGGAATATAACTACTATAATACTGCCCGCTATATACAAGAATATAACTACTATAATACTGCCCCTATATACAAGAATATAACTAATATAATACTGCTCCTATATAAAAGAATATAACTACTATAATACTGCTCCTACATACAAGAATATAACTACTATAATACTGCCCACTATATACAAGAATATAACTACTATAATACTGCCTCATACATACAAGATTCTAACTACTATAATACTGCTCCTATATACAGGAACATAACTACGATAATACTGCCCCCTATATACAAAAATATAACTACTATAATACTACCTCCTATATATAAGAATATAACTACTATAATACTGCCCCCTATATACAAGAATATAACTACTATAATACTGCCCCTATATACAAGAATATAACTACTATAATACTGCCCCTATATACAAGAATATAACTACTATAATACTGCCCCTATATACAAGAATATAACTACTATAATACTGTCCTCTATATACAAGAATATAACTACTATAATACTGCCTCCTATATACAAGAATATAACTACTATAATACTGCTCCAATATACAAGAATATAACTACTATAATACTGCCTCATACATACAAGATTCTAACTACTATAATACTGCTCCTATATACAGGAACATAACTACGATAATACTGCCCCCTATATACAAAAATATAACTACTATAATACTACCTCCTATATATAAGAATATAACTACTATAATACTGCCCCCTATATACAAGAATATAACTACTATAATACTGCCCCTATATACAAGAATATAACTACTATAATACTGCCTCCTATATACAAGAATATAACTACTATAATACTGCCTCTATATACAAGAATATAACTACTATAATACTGCCCCCTATATACAAGAATATAACTACTATAATACTGCCCCCTATATGCAAGAATATAACTACTATAATACTGCCCCCTATATACAAGAATATAACTACTATAATACTGCCCCTATATACAAGAATATAACTAATATAATACTGCTCCTATATACAAGAATATAACTACTATAATACTGCTACTACATACAAGAATATAACTACTATAATACTGCCCACTATATACAAGAATATAACTACTATAATACTGCCTCATACATACAAGATTATAACTACTATAATACTGCTCCTATATACAAGAATATAACTACTATAATACTGCCCCTATATACAAGAATATAACTACTATAATACTGCCTCCTATATACAAGAATATAACTACTATAATACTGCCTCTATATACAAGAATATAACTACTATAATACTGCCCCCTATATACAAGAATATATCTACTATAATACTGCCCCCTATATGCAAGAATATAACTACTATAATACTGCTCCTATATACAAGAATATAACTACTATAAGGCTGGGTTCACACGTGGCGGAATTTCACTTAAATTCCGCTGCGGACACTCCGCAGCGTTAATCCGCAGCGGAGCCGTTTGTCCATTGACTTACACTTTAATTTAGCAGTGTTCGTTTAGACGAGGCGTAAAATTCCGCTGCGGAGCATAGGCTGCGGAGCGGAATTTGGTGTCCGCAGCATGCTCTGTCTGTTGCGGAGCAGTGGCGGACTCATGGCGGAATTTCTCCATTGACTTCAATGGAGATTCTAATTTCCGCAATGAAGTCCGCAGCTGTCATGCACATGTTATGTGTGCTGCGGATGCGTCTTGCTTTTTTAACTTGACATTTCTTCATTCTGGCTGGACCTATGTATTTCTAGGTCTACAGCCAGACTGAGGAAGTCAATGGGGCTCCCGTAATGACGGGAGCGTTGCTAGGAGACGTCTGTAAATAGTCACTGTCCAGGGTGCTGAAAGAGTTAAGCGATCGGCAGTAACTGTTTCTGCACCCGGGACAGTGACTACCGATCACAATATACATGTATCTGTAAAAAAAAATGAAGTTCATACTTACCGAGAACTCCCTGCTTCTGTCTCCAGTCCGGCCTCCCAGGATGACGTTTCAGTCTAAGTGACGGCTGCAGCCAATCACAGGCTAATAACAGGCTGCAGCGGTCACATGGACTGCCGCGTCATCCAGGGAGGTCGGGCTGGATGCCGAAGGAGGGACGCGTCACCAAGACAACGGGCGGTAAGTATGAATTTCTTTGACTTTCACAAGGGAAAGTGCTGTCCCTTCTCTCTATCCTGCACTGATAGGGAGAAGGGAAGTACTTTTACCACAGTCCGCAGCAGCTAGTCCGCATCAATTTACTGCACATTTTGTGCAGATCCGCAGCAGAATCTGCAACGCAGATTCTGTGCGGCATTGATGTGGACAGTTGCGGAGGAAATCCGCCACGTGTGGTCATGCCCTAATACTGCCCCTATATACAAGAATATAACTACTATAATACTGCCCCATTATACAAGAATATAACTACTATAATACTGCTGCTATGTACAAGAATATAACTACTATAATACTGCCACCTATATACAAGAATATAACTAATATAATACTGCTCCTATATACAAAAATATAACTACTATAATACTGCTCCTACATACAAGAATATAACTACTATAATACAGCCCACTATATACAAGAATATAACTACTATAATACTGCCTCATACATACAAGATTATAACTACTATAATACTGCTCCTATATACAGGAATATAACTACTATAATACTGCCCCCTATATACAAAAATATAACTAATATAATACTACCTCCTATATATAAGAATATAACTACTATAATACTGCCCCCTATATACAATAATATAACTACTATAATACTGCCCCTATATACAAGAATATAACTACTATAATACTGCCCCTACATACAAGAATATAACTACTATAATACTGTCCTCTATATACAAGAATATAACTACTATAATACTGCCCCCTATATACAAGAATATAACTACTATAATACTGCCTCCTATATGCAAGAATATAACTATTATAATACTGCCTCCTATATACAAGAATATAACTACTATAATACTGCCTCTATATACAAGAATCTAACTACTATAATACTGCCCCCTATATACAAGAATATAACTACTATAATACTGCCCCCTATATGCAAGAATATAACTACTATAATACTGCCCCCTATATACAAGAATATAACTACTATAATACTGCCCCTATATACAAGAATATAACTAATATAATACTGCTCCTATATACAAGAATATAACTACTATAATACTGCTCCTACATACAAGAATATAACTACTATAATACTGCCCACTATATACAAGAATATAACTACTATAATACTGCCTCATACATACAAGATTATAACTACTATAATACTGCTCCTATATACAAGAATATAACTACTATAATACTGCCCCTATATACAAGAATATAACTACTATAATAGTGCCCCCTATATACAAGAATATAACTACTATAATACTGCCTCCTATATACAAGAATATAACTACTATAATACTCCCTCCTATATACAAGAATATAACTACTATAATACTGCCTCTATATACAAGAATATAACTACTATAATACTGCCCCCTATATACAAGAATATAACTACTATAATACTGCCCCCTATATGCAAGAATATAACTACTATAATACTGCCCCATTATACAAGAATATAACTACTATAATACTGCTGCTATGTACAAGAATATAACTACTATAATACTGCCACCTATATACAAGAATATAACTAATATAATACTGCTCCTATATACAAGAATATAACTACTATAATACTGCTCCTACATACAAGAATATAACTACTATAATACAGCCCACTATATACAAGAATATAACTACTATAATACTGCCTCATACATACAAGATTATAACTACTATAATACTGCCCCTATATACAAGAATATAACTACTATAATACTGCCCCTATATACAAGAATATAACTACTATAATACTGCCCCCTATATACAAGAATATAACTACTATAATACTGCCCCCTATATGCAAGAATATAACTACTATAATACTGCTCCTATATACAAGAATATAACTACTATAATACTGCCCCTATATACAAGAATATAACTACTATAATACTGCCCCATTATACAAGAATATAACTACTATAATACTGCTGCTATGTACAAGAATATAACTACTATAATACTGCCCACTATATACAAGAATATAACTACTATAATACTGCCTCATACATACAAGATTATAACTACTATAATACTGCTCCTATATACAAGAATATAACTACTATAATACTGCCCCTATATACAAGAATATAACTACTATAATACTGCCCCCTATATACAAGAATATAACTACTATAAGGGCATGACCACACATGGCGGAATTCCTCCGCAACTGTCCGCATCAATGCCGCACCTAATCCGGGTTGCGGATTACGGCTGCGGATCTGCACAAAATGGGCAGAAAATTGATGCGGACTAGCTGCTGCGGACTGCGGGAAAAGTGCTTCCCTTCTCCCTATCAGTGCAGGATAGAGAGAAGGGACAGCACTTTCCCTAGTGAAAGTAAAAGAAATTCATACTTACCGCCCGTTGTCTTGATGACGCGTCCCTCCTTCGGCATCCAGCCCGACCTCCCTGGATGACGCGCCAGTCCATGTGACCGCTGCAGCCTGTGCTTGGCCTGTGATTGGCTGCAGCCGTCACTTACACTGAAACGTCATCCTGGGAGGCCGGACTGGAGACAGAAGCAGGGAGTTCTCGGTAAGTACGAACTTCATTTTTTTTTACAGATACATGTATATTGGGATCGGTAGTCACTGTCCCGGGTGCAGAAACAGTTACGATCGCTTAACTCTTTCAGCACCCTGGACAGTGACTATTTACAGACGTCTCCTAGCAACGCTCCCGTCATTACGGGAGCCCCATTGACTTCCTCAGTCTGGCTGTAGACCTAGAAATACATAGGTCCAGCCAGAATGAAGAAATGTCAAGTTAAAAAAGCAAGACGTATCCGCAGCACACATGACATGTGCATGACAGCTGCGGACTTCATTGCGGAACTTAGAATCTCCATTGAAGTCAATGGAGAAATTCCGCCATGAGTCCGCAACCAGTCCGCCACTGCTCCGCAACAGACAGAGCATGCTGCGGACACCAAATTCCGCTCCGCAGCCTATGCTCCGCAGCGGAATTGTACGCATCGTGTAAACGAACACTGCTAAATTAAAGTGAAAGTCAATGGAGAAACGGCTCCGCTGCGGATTAACGCTGCGGAGTGTCCGCAGCGGAATTTAAGTGAAATTCCGCCATGTGTGAACCCGCCCTAATACTGCCCCTATATACAAGAATATAACTACTATAATACTGCCCCCTATATACAAGAATATAACTACTATAATACTGCCCCCTATATACAAGAATATAACTACTATAATACTGCCTCCTATATACAAGAATATAACTACTATAATACTGCCTCCTATATACAAGAATATAACTACTATAATACTGCCTCTATATACAAGAATATAACTACTATAATACTGCCCCCTATATACAAGAATATAACTACTATAATACTGCCCCCTATATGCAAGAATATAACTACTATAATACTGCTCCTATATACAAGAATATAACTACTATAATACTGCCCCTATACACAAGAATATAACTACTATAATACTGCCCCTATATACAAGAATATAACTACTATAATACTGCCCCATTATACAAGAATATAACTACTATAATACTGCCCTTATATACAAGAATATAACTACTATAATACTGCTCCTATATACAAGAATATAACTACTATAGTACTGCCCCCTATATACAAGAATATAACTACTATAATCTGCCCCTATATACAAGAATATAACTACTATAATACTGCCCCATTATACAAGAATATAACTACTATAATACTGCCCTTATATACAAGAATATAACTACTATAATACTGCTCCCTATGTACAAGAATATAACTACTATAATACTGCTGCTATGTACAAGAATATAACTACTATAATACTGCCACCTATATACAAGAATATAACTAATATAATACTGCTCCTATATACAAGAATATAACTACTTACTGCCACCTATATACAAGAATATAAAATGAACGAAACATATTAACAAGGAGATTCTTAGATTCCATGCTTATTTTATGTGAACCTCTATCCATGGTTCATTATATAATAATTATTACTTCCGTATTGTGTCCTTTACATTCTGTGTTGTGTTTTTTTAGTCATTTCTATTGTACTGTAATTAAACATTGATGATTATTATGATGTAATTTTTTCTGCTGGTGCCTGTGACAATTACTGGTGTTTGGACAGCAGGGTGCGCGCTTGCCTAAGCAAACTCCATTTTTTGTGCTGTGTGCCAGTCTACCTGCATTCAGAAGGACAGTTACAGTCTTAGAACAGGATAATCGTGATATCCAATCCTCGAAAGACATTTCTACGCTAGACATATGATTGTCATCTTTAGCAGGAATTTTGCTATGTTTTGGAAAACACTTAAAACATTTGTCATGAGAAAGATTTTGCTGTAACCCTGGAGCTTATCCAGTAGAATGTCAAATATCAGTGAAGAAGGTGCATGGGACACTAAATGATTGAGAACCTTACTATTCCCAAAAGAACCATGTTCAAGATTACATCTTTATTGTTTGGTGAATGTAACAAGTGTAATGGATATCCCGTTGTTACGGGTTGCCCCGCACATTGAAGCATTGTCGTCTTCTTGATTGCAACGTTTTGGAGACCGTGGTCCTACTGCTTCCATGTTGTTGAAAGGAACCGACTGTCTTAATTCAACCCTTTTTAACGTACAACTTGGATACAGCTCGTTGGTCTTGAGGCTTCTCTCTGAAGGAAGCGCCTATTACTCTTTGTACATGCTTAGATTCCAGTTGTCATTTCCAAGGAAGTCTACTGGGGCTTTTTGGAGATACCATAATATGACCACTACACACCTGTCCCAATCTAAAGCGTCATCAGAGCGGGCTTGTTGTTATTGAGACTTCTTGTCGCCTGTCGAGTTTCTATGACTACTGGCCCGCACCGGCAACTTCACACAAGCGGCAGCTTTAAAATAGAAGATGCGCCTGGGTACCCTTATGGGTACATTATGTCTAAGATAGGTTACTTACTATAACGTCTATGCACTGGCGTAGCTATAGGGGTCGCAGCGGTCGCAATTGCGACCGGGCCCCGAAGCCAGGAGAGCCCACGGCCCCCCGCACCACATCAATAAAAAGTTACTATAGTAACTCGGGCCGCGGGCCCCTGTTACTATAGTAACATACTTTACTTACCTTCCTGGTTCCGGATCGCAGCGGAGGTCCTGACATCAAGCGCTGTGCGCAGCGCATGACGTCACAGCGCTATGCGCCGCGGACAGCATCGAGACGACAGAACTCCCGCCGCGGCCGAAGAGGAAGGTAAGGTTAGCCCTGACTGGCGGGGTCCGACTCCCGGGACCCGCCAATCAGCTGTTTTGAAGGGGCCGCAGCACTCGTACGAGAGCTGCTCCCCTTCATTCCTGTCACTTCATTCCGGTCACACTGTGAATCCGTGTCGGCGATTCACAGTGTGAGCGAGTAGTGAAATGAAGGGGAAGCAGCTCTCATACGACGCTGCGGCCGCTTCAAAACAGCTGATTGGCGGGTCCCGGGAGACACATCAGCTATTGATGGCCTATCCTGAGGATAGGCCATCAATGTTTAGGGACTGCACAACCCTTAAGCCTACGATGTAGCAGGCTTAGGGGGCCCATGAGACAGGATCACAGATTGTGTGATCCTGTCTGCTGGGCCCTGTATCTAAGCCAATAACATGGTAGGCTTAGATACATGGCCCATACGTGATCCTGTCTGCTGGGCCCTGTATCTAAGCCAATCACATGGTAGGCTTAGATACATGGCCCATGTGTGATCCTGTCTGCTGGGCCCTGTATCTAAGCCTACCACACTGTATGTTTAGATACAGGGCCCCAGCACACAGTAACCATATACTGTATAAGATTACTGTCTGCTGGACCCTGTATCTAAGCCTACGTTGTGGTAGGCTTAGATACAGGGTCCCACAGACTGTATCACACATGGGCCCTGAATCTAAGCCTAACACACGTGTTACTAATCATTTTTTGTGTGTTTTCTTACAGGTTCGGTCGTTGGACTACGGCGGATTCCAGGACTACTTCGATGACAGCTTTTTTTTTATTATCAATAAAATGGTTAATGAGGGCCGTGTGTTTTTTTTTTTATTTCAATAAAATATTTTTTCTATGTCTTTGTGTTTTTTTTTTAAACTATATTACTACCGCCTTAGTAATGGCCGCCGGCTGATTGACAGTATCCATTGCTAAGGCGGGGCTTAGTGTTAGCCGATGCAGAGGCTAACACTAACCACCATTATTACCCCGGTACCCACCGCCACCAGGGGTGCTGGGAAGAGCCGGGTACGATGCAGTACCTGACCATCTGTAGTGATGGTCGGCCACTGGGGCGGTCACAGGCGGGGAAAGGCCAAAAACAGTGGCCCTTCCTACCCTGGTGATGCTGGGCTGCTGCTGCTTTATTGTATCTGGCTGGTTATGAAAAATGGGGGGGACCCCACGTCATTTAAAAAAAAAATATAAATTGGAAAGAACGATGTGGGGTCCCCCCCAATTTTCATAAACAGCCAGATACAACACAGCAGCAGCAGGCAGCATTACAAGGGTGGGAAGGGCCACTGTTTTTGGCCTTCCCCAGCCTAATACTACCAGCCTGCGGCCACCCCGGTGCCTGCCTGTCACTACAGATGGTCGGGTACTGGTTCGTACCCAGCTCTTCCCAGTACTCCTGGTGGCGGTGGGTACCGGGGTAATAATGGGGGGTTAGAGTTGGCCTCTGCACCGGCTAACATTAAGCCTCGCCTTAGTAATGGAGGTTGTCAATCAGCCAGCGGCCATTACTAAGGCGGTGATAATAAAGTTTAAAAAGATACAAGCACATAGAAAAAATATTTTATTGAAATAAAAAAACACAACCCTCATTAACCATTTTATTGAGAATAAAAAAAACGCCGTCATTGAAGTCCTCGAATCCGAAGTCCAACAACCGAACCTGTAAAAAAACACAAACACACAAAAATAATCAGTAACACATAAAGAAGCAAAATTATTATTCTTACCTTTCCTGGGTCCAACGCTGGAGCCGCAATGTCAGCGAGCTGATCCCTGTATCTAATCCAATCATGTGTGATACTGTCTGCTGAGCCACTGTATCTAATCGTATCATGTGTGATACTGTCTGCTGAGCTGTGTATCTAATCCAATCATGTGTGATACTGTCTGCTGGGCCCTGTATCTAATCGTATCTTGTGTGATACTGTCTGCTGGGCCCTATATCTAATCCGATCATGTGTGATACTGTCTGCTGAGCCACTGTATCTAATCCTATCATGTGTGATACTGCCTTCTGAGCCACTGTATCTAATCCTATCATGTGTGGTACTGTCTGCTGAGCCACTGTATCTAATCCTATCATGTGTGGTACTGTCTGCTGAGCCACTGTATCTAATCCTATCATGTGTGATACTGTCTGCTGGGCCACTGTATCTAATCCTATCATGTGTGATACTGCCTTCTGAGCCACTGTATCTAATCCTATCATGTGTGGTACTGTCTGCTGAGCCACTGTATCTAATCCTATCATGTGTGGTACTGTCTGCTGAGCCACTGTATCTAATCCTATCATGTGTGATACTGTCTGCTGAGACCTGTATCTAATCCTATCATGTGTGATACTGTCTGCTGAGCCACTGTATCTAATCCTATCATGTGTGATACTGCCTTCTGAGCCACAGTATCTAATCCTATCATGTGTGATACTGTCTGCTGAGCAAATGTATCTAATCCTATCCATAGTTTATAGGGTCGTAGTGCTATAGATATGCTATGCTGTCTCATATACACACATTTTTTTGGGGGCGGACACATATGTATTGGGGCTATTTCCCTGACATTTTAAGCCCTGAGGGTATGTTCACATGGCAGCGTCTGTTACGGCTGAAATTACGGTGCTGTTTTCAGGAGAAAACAGCACCGTAATTTCAGCCGTGATGGCATGTGCAGGCGTCTTTCGTTGCGTCCATTACGGACGTAATTAGAGCTGTTTTTCCTTGGAGTCCATGGAAAACGGCTCCATTTACGTCTGAAGAAGTGACAGGCACTTCTTTGACGCGGGCGTCTTTTTTACGCGCCGCCTTTTGACAGCGGCGCGTAAAAAAAAATGACCGTCGGCACAAAACATCGTAAGACCCATTTTCGGACGTAATTCAATGCGAATTACGTCCGTAAATAGTGTGTGTGAACCCAGCCTTAGTGACGCCCCCGGCTGCTAGTGCTGCATTGTTGGGTCACTTAGGAGACCCAGCGATGCAGCTGAAAGCTGCGGACCGTCGGCCATGAGAAGTTTGCGCGGGGGGGGGGCCCAGTGAGAATTTTTGCATCGGGGCCCATGAGCCTTTAGCTACGCCCCTGCGTCTATGGCTGTGGCCCGTCATTCTGACACCCTCTGACGACCATGGACATGTAAGTTCTCGGCGGCATCTCCCTCCAGTTAGACGCCGGTACTCACTTCCTGCTTCTGAGACTGTTTCCCACAGGGCCCGCACGTGCACAGCCTTAAAGTGCCAGTGCGCGCACAATTGAAGCTAATCTGCAATCAGTCCAGAATGCTGCTGGACTATAAAAAGGGCCTGAGCGTTGTTGTGTTACCTAAAGTTTGTCTTGCAAATGGTCTCCCAGTGTTTTCCAGTTCCCGGTATTACCCGTTCCTGCTGCCTGTACCCTGTATCCTGTGCTACCGTGTCTCTGTGCCATCTAAAGTTGAAGTCGAGCTGTGTCTTCCGCTGCATCTACTGTGTCACACCCGCCGGGGGTCTGTCTACTGCCGGAGTCTCATCTTGAGCATGAATCACCGCTACGGTCTACATTGCCACAGGTACCCTTTCTGGACTATAGACATTGTATTGTACCTGGTTGGCCAGCTGCCTATCCGCTATGCGGTACGGCCCAGTGGGTCCACACCCCGCACCGTGACACTTACTTTTTGACCCTTACTCTAACCCTAATCTTGACCTTAGCCGGGTCTCTTGATGGCACCTTTGTCTTGTTCCTATGGGGTTGCTGTCTGGTACTTGTAGTATGACCTCCTGTTTTTTACTTCAAACTTTAAGGGTATGTGCACACACACTAATTACGTCCGTACACAGTGCAGGGAGCCGGGCTCCTAGCATCATACTTATATACGACGCTAGGAGTCCCTGCCTCTCTGCAGGACAACTGTCCCGTACTGTAATCATGTTTTCAGTACGGGACAGTAGTTCCACGGAGAGGCAGGGACTCCTAGCATCGTACATAAGTATGATGCTAGGAGCCCGGCTCCCTGCACTGAGTTCGGTCCGGGACTTGCGGCCGAAATACGTCCGTCAATTACGGACGTAATTAGTGTGTGTGCACATACCCTAAGGGTGACGAGGGTGGTCTTGTGTGCCAAGATCATCTGCAGGGAATTGTGTTCTGGGAAAATCAATGTGATGTGACAAACTGTCCTTGGATCTACACCAAAAACTGCAATTACGGGATTCCAGACATCATTAACCACAATTCGTTATGGAAATTATTATTCGACCAAACTAAAATGGATACACAGAAAGGGAGAGTCACCCAGTGCCTGGATTTGGATTTAATTTCATATAAAAAAAATATATTGTAAAATGAAATATTCCTCCCCTTTCTCAATCATGCAAATAAAATTATTAAAATTTTTCCACCTCCTCCATAATGTCCTCCAGAACAAAAACATAATTTACAGATACATTTCCAGAATTGGAATGACTGTTCTTGATCATTTTGTGTTGTGTTTTTTGTTATTTCAGCGTTATGTTCCTGTCCTCCTCTTCCTAATGTGGGTCCAAGAAGGAAGTTACGGCCCCCATTGAATCGCCAGAGTTCAGGAACATCTTCAAATGAGGTTCAATAGCAAGAACTGGAGATCCATTTTAATTTGTGTAGATCTTTTCGGCCAACATTTTTTGATCCTGAAAGCAACTTGAAATGTGTCCGGCTCTAATCCATTACATGGATCATAGTGAAAAGGATAATATTATTGCCCCTTATAAACAAATGAGTCTAAAGAGCAGAGCTTAAAGGGGTTGTCCCACGAAGGACATGTATCACCCATGCAGAAGATCATTAGAACCTCTTCTGTAGTTAGGTGATTCATGTCTTTCGTTGGACAACCCCTTTAAGCTCTTGTTCTTTAGACTTATTTGTTTACAAAGCGAAATATCTTGTATATCTTAACTTATTTTATTATTTCCTTGAGATAAGTCTAGCCAGATGTACCTGATAGCTTTAGATTGACCCACTTCATGGACTTTATAGACAAGAGTATGCACAAACCAATGTCTCCTTGACACTTTGAGTTACCATCCATTCTAATATCTAAAAAATCATGAGATTTCTAGAATGTGTGAAGTTTACTGCATAAAATCTATGAGACATATGTACAATACTTCCATCAGTCAGGACTGTCCAACTATTGTGAAGGACACTCCTTGGATCAAGAGGGCTCAATGAAGCACATATTCTGATTTACTTATAACCTATAGGAAAGTGTCTCCTAGATCCGCCTCTTGATAATATATCATAGCAAATTCTTATCGTAAGAAGACTACAAAAACATGGCCACCACAAGCTTGAGTTGGTCCTGAGTCTGCAGTACCTCCCGAAATTGCTGAAATTTGGCACTGCAGACGTGAGTCTATGATGTTTTTCTAAGGGCATCACTTCCAACAGTGACCGCCAAGTGCCCACGTAGCATTGCTACCAAGGGCTAACATTCCATGGAGGCAGACCATTCAGCTGCTATGGGGCCCATGATTGATACCACTGTTTGATACTATAATAGTGAAAAACGCAGCCAGCCATAATAGTGATACTCACAGTGCCCCTTAACAATGACAGTCACAGACCCCCATCACAATGACATTCAAAATGTTTCCATAAAAGTTAACCCTGTAATGACAACTACTAAAAAAAAGGAACCTTACGCTCACCTCCTCCGCAATCCAATATTACTCCTCACTGGCATAAATTAACCCATGAACTGCCAATCATGGGTTATTTCTTCTACCAGCAAAGAGATCAGAGCAGAAGACAAATATCTGACCAGCAAGAGCTGTCAGAGATTGACCACTACTGTTGGACAGAAGACTAACTGTGTGGGAGACTTGCCTGACCTGCTGAAAGACAACCTGGCATAAAAGGCACGCATGGGTGTGAGAGTCATAAGAGGTGACCCTTCCGACTGCCTTTATATAATTTAATTCAACATCAAAAAACAGTTCAAAAATAAGTTCTTATCATGGGAACTTTGTCATTATGACCATTTGGAGTTTAGGGCAGTTGTCCATATATTTACTCAAAACTTATTAAATGTATTGCATTCACTTTCATCCAGGACCCGTGTCCTTGGACGAATTCCCACTATTTTCCAAGGAAATTATATAAATATGAAACATGGAGAAGACCCAGTATAATACGACCAGGAACCAACCATGAAGCTTCTTGTGGTAGCAGTCATACTCGGAGTGGCAGGTACGAATTAATCCCCTGGGCCAAACCCAAATTCTGTAACAGGACCCCAACCTACCCTGTGCAATTTATAATACTGGTGTCTTCTTATGGAGAAGAGTGGCTTTCGAGTGCCCCAGGTGCCAGGTCTTGGGTGCAACTTCTTAAACTTCACCCTCTGTAGTTATGCCCCTGAATACCAAAAACAGTTAAAAAAAATAGTAAATGTAATTTTTCTAAATATTCAGAATTGTTAATCTAATCTATCATCTATCTATCTATCTATCTAGCAGACAAAAAATGGCGACAGCACCCTGCGACACTAATGCCACCTAAACCACTAAATATAAATAAATATGCACTAAAGCTAAATCTACTTACAAATAGGGAGGTTCTTAGTGCACATTTTGATCAAAAAGTGTTAGCCCACCTGCCACGACAAGGCGACCTCTGTAAGGTGGGAACCTACGCTGCACATACACCCAGAACTGGGACTAAGCCTACATATATACCTGGGGATGGTAGGATCCAGCATTGAACTGATTAAAATCACCCAGGGCAGAATGGGAGGAGTGCAAGAACAACAAGTGGAGGCAGTCACTAACCCCACATATATGGATACCATAAACACAACAAAAAGTTGAACAGCACATTCCAACTAAATGATACAAAATGTATGCAGGTGCAAGAACACCTGTGACTGCAGAAATACAGCAGACAAAAAATGGCGACAGCACCCTGCAACACTAATGCCACCTAAACCACTAAATATAAATAAATATGCACTAAAGCTAAATCTACTTACAAATAGGGAGGTTCTTAGTGCACATTTTGATCAAAAAGTGTTAGCCCACCTGCCACGACAAGGCGACCTCTGTAAGGTGGGAACCTACGCTGCACATACACCCAGAACTGGGACTAAGCCTACATATATACCTGGGGATGGTAGGATCCAGCATTGAACTGATTAAAATCACCCAGGGCAGAATGGGAGGAGTGCAAGAACAACAAGTGGAGGCAGTCACTAACCCCACATATATGGATACCATAAACACAACAAAAAGTTGAACAGCACATTCCAACTAAATGATACAAAATGTATGCAGGTGCAAGAACACCTGTGACTGCAGAAATACAGCAGACAAAAAATGGCGACAGCACCCTGCAACACTAATGCCACCTAAACCACTAAATATAAATAAATATGCACTAAAGCTAAATCTACTTACAAATAGGGAGGTTCTTAGTGCACATTTTGATCAAAAAGTGTTAGCCCACCTGCCACGACAAGGCGACCTCTGTAAGGTGGGAACCTACGCTGCACATACACCCAGAACTGGGACTAAGCCTACATATATACCTGGGGATGGTAGGATCCAGCATTGAACTGATTAAAATCACCCAGGGCAGAATGGGAGGAGTGCAAGAACAACAAGTGGAGGCCGTCACTAACCCCACATATATGGATACCATAAACACAACAAAAAGTTGAACAGCACATTCCAACTAAATGATACAAAATGTATGCAGGTGCAAGAACACCTGTGACTGCAGAAATACAGCAGACAAAAAATGGCGACAGCACCCTGCGACACTAATGCCACCTAAACCACTAAATATAAATAGATATGCACTAAAGCTAAATCTACTTACAAATAGGGAGGTTCTTAGTGCACATTTTGATCAAAAAGTGTTAGCCCACCTGCCACGACAAGGCGACCTCTGTAAGGTGGGAACCTACGCTGCACATACACCCAGAACTGGGACTAAGCCTACATATATACCTGGGGATGGTAGGATCCAGCATTGAACTGATTAAAATCTATCTATCTATCTATCTGTTCCTATATTTTTCTCTTCTCTTTTTTTTTATCATAGCCGCCTTCGATGATGATGATAAGATCGTTGGAGGGTACACCTGCACCAAAAACACTGTCCCGTACCAGGCATCTCTGAGTTCCGGCTATCATTTCTGTGGAGGTACCCTGGTAAATAGCTTATGGGTGGTCTCTGCTGCTCACTGCTACAAGGCGTAAGTCCTAGTGAATAAACAGAAAAACATTCAATATTAATATAACATGTCTGACAAAAAGTATAAGTATAATAATTCCTTTTAGAAATATCAGTATTTTTTTTATTTAGGTGATAAAATTTTGTATATTTATTAACATTTTTTTCATGAAGATGATGTCTAGTATAGAAAATCCATTTCCATACCTCTTATTAGTGAATTTTGAGTTATTAGAGGGGGGGGTCCTCTGTTCAGTATTCTCATTCCTTCACCAGAGTGGAGAGTGGTTACATAGAGCGTCTCTCTCTCTCTAGGGGACCCGTCCTGTCCATATTACACAGACAACACATTGATATGAATGAACACTGTGTAATACTTCATTTCCCCTGTGGTGGCACTGCAGGAAAACGGAACACTTACTGCCTGGTTTCCTCACAGATTACAGACGATCACTTGTGGTTCCAGCAGTGATTGCCTTAAACAACTGCTATTACTTACCAACCCGTCGCCTATGCCTTCCCAATAAGTAAAATGGAAACATACATTAGTGACAGAAAAAGACCACGTCAATATTGTTTAATAGTATTTATTTTATTTTTTATTTTTTTTAGAACGGAAATGTCTATATTATAAATTCAACTGAATTGTTCCCCATTAAAATAAACAAATATCTTAATGCATTACCTTTCAGCTTTTACAGGATAGACTGATTTGGTTGTTGAGTCAAAGTTACAATACAAGAGGTCAATTAAAAAATTCACATTTATTTTAAATAAAAAAACGTACACTACAGGAGCATTCAAGTTCGTCTGGGAGAACACAACATTGTCAAAAATGAAGGTACCGAGCAGTTCATCAACTCCGCCAAGGTCATCAGACATGGAAGCTACAACTCCAGAACCCTGGACAATGACATCATGTTGATCAAGTTGTCCACTCCCGCCACCCTCAACGCCAATGTCCAGGCTGTGAGTCTGCCCAGTGGCTGTGCCGCCGCTGGCACCAGCTGTCTGATCTCCGGATGGGGAAACACCCTCAGCAGTGGAAGTAAGTTATTAGTATATATATATATTATTTGCTCCAAAAGCAAAAAGCCATTTCATTGATAACAGATATTAACCTTCGTCTTTTCTTCTCACAGCCAACTACCCTGATCTTCTCCAGTGCCTGAAGGCCCCCATCCTGAGTACTGCCCAGTGTACCGGCGCCTACCCGGGAGAGATCACCGCCAACATGATCTGTGTTGGATATCTGGAAGGTGGCAAGGATTCCTGCCAGGTAAATGTTAGCTTATCATAATGATAAATCTAAGGAATAAGTAGCATTCTTATGTCCTGTATGTAACCAATACGAAACGTATAGAATTGATTTACAGTAATGATCAATACAACGTAATGTAACTTGGTCGCTGGATACAGAATTAGACTATAGCAAGAATATTCATGTATGGTGAAAAGATCCTTAAGGTTATTTCCTTGCTTCCTTGGACTGGTGTCACACGTCCCTGTTACGGATGAATTTTAACATCCATATTACGTCCACAAAATCCGGACCCAGAGGTTCTACTAAACCATTCTTAGATCACTATAAGGTTATATAGGGCTTTAAGGTCTGATCAACTGATCTGTTCAAGGTTCGTGTGCTGTGGCCATAATACGAACACTAAAAAGCTGCATTAAGGCCACATGAAACCAACCTTTGCTTTCCTGTAATGTGATCGATATGATGTCTTACCCTTTAAGCATAAATCTATGATAATTTGTATCCACTTCTCAGGGTGACTCCGGTGGACCCGTGGTCTGCAATGGACAGCTCCAGGGTGTTGTCTCCTGGGGATATGGCTGTGCCGCCAGGAACTATCCTGGTGTCTACACCAAGGTCTGCAACTACAAGTCCTGGATCTCCAACACCATTGCCGCCAACTAAATCCATTATTGGTTTATGTACGTGATCTGTTTCACCAATCACATCAAGAAATGTGTAATAAATTACCTTTAAGAAATTGTATTGGACTTATTCTAAAAATACTACTCAAACAATGATCTCTTGGAAATGTCATGATTTGATTTACCTGAGCTTATCATTTTGTGCAAAGCATTTCTGTAATTGTACATAGGACTGCAGGTAAAACGACTACTAAGTGTTTTCGAGATGCAGAAAGGTTGATGCCTAAAAGAGTTCAATGATAAAGTCGGCTCTGCTACACAGGGTCAGCAACAGAAATCACAAGATCCTATGGGTCCTATAGGATCACTGTGCTGTCATGGTGCATAGGTTGTCCATTAGGTGGTCACTGTAGAAAAAAACGAAGGTGCCACCAGTTTTTCTTGGTGATAGGAGATGATCCCTGGAGTTCTGGCAACCTGACTTCTGCCATACAGTATAGCTGCTTTAGCAGGGGAGGCTATCCTCAATGGACAACTCTTTTAAGCTCTTCTACATCCTAAATAGGCTCTAGACGAGGCAGCCATAGCTCATATATAATCAAGCAAGCAAAAGTGCATAATAGTGGCAGCCATAGTGCATAGATCATCACACCAGACAAAATAGCCCTAGTCATAGGAAATATGTAATCTCGACTGTAGTACCCAGAAAGTGCCAACCTTTATCCCACATAGTAAAAGAGATAATGCATACATAATACCAGTCATAGTGCCTATATATACCAGCAATAAATCGCCAGCTATAGTACTTTTATAATGTCACCCATAGTGTATACAACATATCATGCCAGCCCATAATCGCCATATCAACTAGCCTTACAGTCCAAACAACCAGACATAGTCCGATAAAAAATGTCACAATGCACATAGCAGTCATAGCGACTGTACTATGCCAGATATATTGGTCACAATATTCCAGCAATACAATATCAATTATATTGCATTTCTACTATGTTAGCGTCCAAATACCCAGTCGTAGTCCCATATAATAGTGTAGCAGTCACAGTACTCATATAACACCAGTTACACCTGTCACAATGTATCAGCAATACTACCCACAGGAGTCAAGTCTTACTGCCCATATTATGGCAGTCATAATGGGGAAATAATAAGGAGATACAACTTGATGCCCGTTCAATTTAACGGATGACCATGGAATACAACTAAACTCCACATACTGTAACTAGTGATATTATTACTATCAAGAATGGAATCCAGGCACCTTTTAGACTGTTTGAATGAAGAAACAATGACAACATCTGGTGGCAGAGAATTCCATAGTATCACTGCTCTTACAGTAAAGAATCCCTTTCTATGATGATCATGATGATGAAACCTTCTTTTCTCTAGACGTAGAGAATGCCTCCTTGTTACAGTCCTGGGTATAAAAAGATCACTATGTAGCTTTTAGTACTGTCAAATTAAATATATGTACATAGTAAGTACATCGCCCTTAAGTCGTCTTTTCCAAACTAAAACCCCAAGTTTGATAAGCTTTCTTGGTACTGCAATCCACCCATTACCTTGGTGGCCCTCCTCTGCACCCGCTCCAGTACAACTATGTCCTTCTTAAAAACTAATGTCTAAAATTGTACACAATATTTCATGTATGGTCTAACTAGGGATCAATATAAAGGCAAATTTACATTCCCATCATGTGCATCTATATCTCTTTTGATGCATCACAAGATTTTATTTGGCTTGGCAGCAGCCACCTGGCACTGGTTGCTAAAGTTATGTTCATTGTCAACCATTATTCCCAAGTCTTTTTCAGTGTCAGTGTCAGTTTTACTCAGTGTTTTACAATGTAATATATAATTTTAAAATGTCTTTTCATGCCTCAAGTGCATAATCTTACATTAATTGACATTAAACTTTATAGCCATTCTCTGTTTTCTATCACTGAGCCCGTTCTTACCCCGATAACACACATTTAGCCCAGTCTCAGCAATCTCATTATATGTACCATTTATAATTACATAGTAAATACTGTATGGATCAATAAAAGTGTCTAAAGATGTCTATTGTTGGGTCAAATTGTTTGTGTTATACCAAACTTGCCATAAAAGCCCCAAAATAACCTAACATTCAAAGAACAACTATGATTGGCCGATGATGACTAGGAATGGCGTAAATTACCAGCTCGAAGAATGGACCATTTCCAGATGTCTGTGATAACTGTCCCAAATAATATCTACCATCTACTTTATAGATTTATATATAGTTACACATATTTGCAAATTCTCTGATATGTTTTAGGTTTAGACTTGATTTCAGGTAACAATATTTTTCATCAAGATGTTGTGAGGATACTTTACATTTTCCAATTATTGTTGCCTAAAATTCCAAAAAAGAGCTGTAGTACAAAGGGCCGTAACGCTGCTCTTGCAAGATTCCTCAAGTTAGACTTCATTGAATGAAAAATTGAGCTCTAAGGACCACTAAAAGTGAAGAACCAAGTACATCCTGATATTTCCAACAACCCTCAGATGTTGCTGGAGCAAGTTTAAGCCACGTCTTAGACTGCATTTTAAATACCAAACAAATTTACCAGTAATTTCCCTTTAGGCCCCATGCACACGAACGTGTTTTTGCGTCCGCAATTCCCCCGCAAATCCACGGGAGAATTGCGGACCCATTCATTTCTATGGGCCCATACACACTATCCGTGTTTTCACGGTTCTCCGCATGTCCGCAAATCCGTGCCGCAGAAACTCAGGACATGTCTTATTATGGCCCGCAAATTCGATGCGGACATGCCCATAGAAGCCAATGGGCCCGTGGAAAATGCGGGTACACCTCCGTGTGTCAACCGCAGTGTGCGGATTTGCGTAAGTGTTGCTAGGCGACGACCGGGAATGATTTCTGTCGTCATCCGTTTTACCTAGGCTTTTTTTTTTTATCCGCATTTTGCGGATTACATACGGATGAACTGCGGAGGACATTTCACGGAACACGGTCCTGGAATTTGCGGACCAGAAAAACACTACGGTCGTGTGCATGAGGCCTTAAGGTTTCCCCAAGGACTCAAGTATTAAGGCTCCAGGCAAAAATGCCTAAGTTTATAAAGAAAAAAACAAATTGAAGGATTGAAAAGGGAAACAAAACAGAAATAATATGAAGGTAAAGAATAAAGAAAGAAGAAAGATGAAGATATAAATTATTTCAGTCGTGGATGCCCCTAAAACGACCTTTGTCAACTTCAGAAACAAGCAAACATAGAATTAACGCCAGTGTAAAACACCTGCTAGTTTCTTCTCAGGGTGGTTAAAGAGGTGGTAGAAGTGATAAGATAAGGGGCATCTGGTGGCACGGAATAAAGGTTATGTTAGCTTAAGAACTTCTCTAACTAGAGACTCTAATAGAGGTGAGTAAATCTGTCAAAACTCACTTCACTGACTGGATACATTTACTATTATGTATCAATATTCACCTCATGACAGTGGACTCTAAAATGCATTATCACAAATCTTTATTTATTCCTCCGTTGTCTTAAACTAGGGAAACATGGCTCCATAATAGGAAAATCACTGATCAGTAAAACAAGATATATGTAAAGGACTATAACTGCTCCTATATACAAGAATATAACTGCTATAATACTGCCCCATATATACAAGAATATAACTACTATAATACTGCCCCTATATACAAGAATATAACTACTATAATAATGCCCCTATATACAAGAATATAACTACTATAATACTGCTTCTATATACAAGAATATAACTACTATAATTATCTTTTTTATTTGAAAACTTGCAACAAATTATTACAATACCTTTGCAATACACTCATAACAGATAAAGAAAATAAACATTTGTCTCTTAATAACATCACAATAATTAAACAAACTATAATACATGAATATTGCTCCAGTATAGATTGTTTCAACTATTTTTCATGATATTATTCTAGACAGTATTACAGGAGAGTTCTTCTTTATTGATGACCGGGCTGCATCGCGCACACCACAGAGGGTACACGGTCACCACATTTATGACGTATAGTGAACCTCTATGATATGAACGGAGTTCGGGGTAGAAGTCTCCATACAGCAGCAAAGAGCTTCACTGTCCCACTAGATGTGGTGACTGCAGGGACACAGCAGGGACATTACTCTGTACATAAGTCTCTTGTATAAAGATGTCATTGGTTTTGTCGTCAGACAGACGCTGGAATATCGCCTGCCGCCTGCTCCTATTCTTCGGACTGTTCACATTGATGGAGGTGATTTTCAGCCTCATCTTGGTTACATGTCTTTCCTACTTTTTTTCCTTCTTCCACTGCTATGTCCTGTAACACCCCATCTTTTGGTGGACATTGGGGGGTCAGCGTCTTCATCCTGAGGTTCGTCATCTGGGTTGTGTGAGGAGACTTGCTCCATCTCTGCTTCTTCTTCCTGGTCATCTTCCCCCAGCGCACAGTAACGTCCCCCAGTTATCGCCAGCACTGGAGACTCCGGTGATTTCTTTGCAGCAGTGATTTTTTTCCTAGAAGAATCATCTGTTTTACTTCTCCTTTTAACCGTCTGAAATCCCTCCTCATCGATACTGGTCGCTGTGGCTGGATCAGCTGGTTTTTTACTGGTCGCTTCGGCTGGCCCAGCTGGTTTTTTACTGGTCGCTGCGGCTGGATCAGCTGGTTCCTTACTGGTGTCGGGCAGATGTTTGGTGACAGAGTGACTGGATATTTTGCTTTTAGCATGACCTCTATTTTCAGTGGCTGGTGACACTTGTGCAGCATCCATAGATGGGACATTCGTCTCTGGAGCAGGGTCTCTGGTACTTTGGCTCACATCCTCGCTGGGACTTCCAGGTTCTGGGGTTGTATCTACACATATGGAGACATCCTCCTGGTCTTCCTCCATGGCTCCTTTAAAGGTCTCCTCCTTATTATGCTCTGCATGCGGACACTCCCGGAATGTATGTCCAGGTCCTAAGCACAGGTTACAGATGACAGGTCCTGTACAATCATCCTTCACATGCCCAAACTGACCACATAGTGAGCACTTAATACGGGAACAGTTGAATGCCAGGTGTCTGCCCCCACATCTATGGCACAGTCGCGGTTGACCAGGGTAGTAACATATGCCTCTCTCCGAGCCCAGGTAGAAGGAGTGCGGCAGATGTCTGGTCACTCCATTCTCCTGAACCAGCTGGATCTTGACAGAATATCCTCCATTCCAGATCTCCTCCTCATCATAGATCTTTGTTGGCAGCCTCTTCACCTCACAATATCTGCTCAACCAGTGCTGCAAATCTGCCAGAGCCACCACCTCAGACTGGAACAGGACGGTGGCAGTGACTACCTGGGGTTTAGTCAGCTGGATGACATGTAGATGCTCCCACATCGCGTGCTCCTTTGTATCATTATAAATACTCCAGAATAAATCTAGACTATATTGCAGCTTGAAACTGATGTCATAATTCCTGCTGGAGGGAACGTGGATCAGAGCGAACACCTCAGAAGCTTTAAACTTCATAAACTCCTTCAACAAAACTTTCCCAATGTAGAGTCTGGAGGGGAGGTTTTCCTCTGGTCCTGAGTACCTGATTCTGACCGCGTTCCTCCTCTGAGGTGGGGGGTTAGTCGGTCTTGTGACGCTGGAGAACAGTCTCCTGTACTGAGGTCTGTCAGCAGGTGGGTCAGGACTGGACCTCTCCTCAGCTGATTGTACTGCAGATCCTCCTGTGTCTGCTCCTGATCGCTGTGTAACCTGCACTCCATTCACTGACACTGCGGACGGCTGAACCTCCAGCACAGGGTCTGCAATGTCCGCCTCAGCCTGAGCCGCTGGTTCATCAGATATCAGACTGTCAATCACCGCGGTGAGCGAGGTCTCACTTATAATGTCAGGACATGAGGCACTTTCTTGCTCACTCCCAGGAGTGCCACTCGCATTTACTTCATCAGTACTGCACATAGAGTCTACTGCAGTTAACCCCTCGTCAGCTGGCACACATTTCTCTGCAGCTTTAGAAGCATTTTTGTTCACTGATTGCACAGACCCCACACATGATGAGAGATGTGATCCTCCAGCCACTGCACACTCATATCTTCCAGGGTTTCCCTGCTCCACAATATTATACACAGTCTTATAGTCAGTGTCTTTTTTTGCAATGATATTTTTTCTCTTCACAGTTTGGGCTCTAGTCTCCCTTTTATTCTCCATTGCCCGGTTCTTTATTTTGGGTACTGTGCATGAGTCTTTCTGCAATCTCTCCTTCAATATCACCAGCTCACGTGTACAAACATCAAGACACTCACATTTCATCAGCTTTGCCTTTGGATCAGTCTCTTGGTTAATTTCAGTTCTCAATTTGCGAACTTGCATTTCCATTTTAAAGATATTTTTCTTTGTCATTTTTTTGCACAATTCACCAACATCATGAGATTCAGTTGACTCACCAGCCACCATTTCCAGATCTTCACCTCCACCATCTCCATGCTGCAGGTCAAACTCCAGACTCTGGGCTTTCCCAGGATCATCAGCCCAGGACCCCTCCCCTCCACCTGGGTCAGAAGCCATGCATAGTCCTAACAGGGAGCTCACAAGCACACGTCTATCCTCTCCTATGGACAAGAATATAACTACTATAATACTGCCCCCTATATACAAGAATATAACTACTATAATACTGCTCCTATATACAAGAATATAACTACTATAATACTGCTCCTATATACACAAGAATATAACTACTATAATACTGCCCCTATATACAAGAATATAACTACTATAATACTGCCCCTATGTACAAGAATATAACTACTATAATACTGCCTCCTATATACAAGAATATAACTACTATAATACTGCCTCCTATATACAAGAATATAACTACTATAATACTGCCTCTATATACAAGAATATAACTACTATAATACTGACCCCTATATACAAGAATATAACTACTATAATACTGCCCCTATATACAAGAATATAACTACTATAATACTGATCCTATATACAAGAATATAACTACTATAATCCTGCCCCTATATACAAGAATATAACTACTATAATCCTGCCACCTATAAACAAGAATATAACTACTATAATACTGCCCCTATATACAAGAATATAACTACTATAATACTGCCCCTATATACAAGAATATAACTACTATAATACTGCTCCAATATACAAGAATATAACTGCTATAATACTGCCCCCTATATACAAGAATATAACTACTATAATACTGCCCCTATATACAAGAATATAACTACTATAATACTGCCCCTATATACAAGAATATAACTACTATAATACTGCTCCTATATACAAGAATATAACTACTATAATACTGCCCCCTATATACAAGAATATAACTACTATAATACTGCCTCTATATACAAGAATATAACTACTATAATACTACCCCCTATATACAAGAATATAACTACTATAATACTACCCCTATATACAAGACTATAACTACTATAATACCGCCCCTATATACAAGTTTATAACTACTATAATACCGCCCCTATATACAAGAATATTACTACTATAATACTGCCCCTATATACAAGAATATAACTACTATAATACTGCCTCTATATACAAGAATATAACTACTATAATACTGCCCCCTATATACAAGAATATAACTACTATAATACTGCTCCCTATATACAAGAATATAACTACTATAATACTGCCCTCTATATACAAGAATATAACTACTATAATACTGCCCCTATGTACAAGACTATAACTACTATAATACCGCCCCTATATACAAGAATATAACTACTATAATACCGCCCCTATATACAAGAATATTACTACTATAATACTGCCCCTATATACAAGAATATAACTACTATAATACTGCCTCTATATACAAGAATATAACTACTATACTACTGCCCCCTATATACAAGAATATAACTACTATAATACTGCTCCCTATATACAAGAATATAACTACTATAATACTGCCCTCTATATACAAGAATATAACTACTATAATACTGCCCCTATATACAAGAATATAACTACTATAATACTGCCCTCTATATACAAGAATATAACTACTATAATACTGCTCCCTATGTACAAGAATATAACTACTATAATACTGCTCCCTATATACAAGAATATAACTACTATAATACTGCCCCCTATATACAAGAATATAACTACTATAATACTGCTCCCTATATACAAGAATATAACTACTATAATACTGCCCCCTATATACAAGAATATAACTACTATAAGGGCATGACCACACGTGGCGGATTTCCTCCGCAACTGTCCGCATCAATGCCGCACAGAATCTGCGTTGCAGATTCTGCTGCGGATCTGCACAAAATGTGCAGAAAATTGATGTGGACTGGCCGCTGCGGACTGCAGGAAAAGTGCTTCCCTTCTCCCTATTCAGTGCAGGATAGAGAGAAGGGACAGCACTTTCCCTAGTGAAAGTCAAAGAAATTCATACTTACCGCCCGTTGTCTTGGTGACGCGTCCCTCTTTCGGCATCCAGCCCGACCTCCCTGGATGACGCTCCAGTCCATGTGACCGCTGCAGCCTGTGCTTGGCCTGTGATTGGCTGCAGCCGTCACTTACACTGAAACGTCATCCTGGGAGGCCGGACTGGAGACAGACGCAGGGAGTTCTCGGTAAGTATGAACTTATATTTTTTTTTACAGATACATGTATATTGAGATCGGTAGTCACTGTCCCGGGTGCAGAAACAGTTACTGCCGATCGCGTAACTCTTTCAGCACCCTGGACAGTGACTATTTACAGACGTCTCCTAGCAACGCTCCCGTCATTACGGGAGCCCCATTGACTTCCTCAGTCTGGCTGTAGACCTAGAAATACATAGGTCCAGCCAGAATGAAGAAATGTCATGGTAGTAAAAACAATACGCTCCGCAGCACACATAAGATCTGCGGACTTCATTGCGGAATTTTGACTCTCCATTGAAGTCAATGGAGAAATTCCGCCATGAGTCCGCAACCAGTCCGCCACTGCTCCGCAACAGACAGAGCATGCTACGGACACCAAATTCCGCTCCGCAGCCTATGCTCCGCAGCGGAATTTTACGCCTAGTCTAAACGAACACTGCTAAATTAAAGTGTAAGTCAATGGACAAACGGCACCGCTGCGGATTAACGCTGCGGAGTGTCCGCAGCGGAATTTCAGTGAAATTCCGCCACGTGTGAACCCGCCCTAATACTGCTCCCTATATACAAGAATATAACTACTATAATACTGCCCTCTATATACAAGAATATAACTACTATAATACTGCCCCTATATACAAGAATATAACTACTATAATAATGCCCCTATATACAAGAATATAACTACTATAATACTGCCTCTATATACAAGAATATAACTACTATAATACTGCCTCTATATACAAGAATATAACTACTATAATACTGTCTCCTATATACAAGAATATAACTACTATATTACTGCCTCCTATATACAAGAATATAACTACTATAATACTGTCTCCTATATACAAGAATATAACTACTATATTACTGCCTCCTATATACAAGAATATAACTACTATATTACTGCTCCTATATACAAGAATATAACTACTATAATACTGCCCCTATATACAAGAATATAACTACTATAATACTGCCTCTATGTACAAGAATATAACTACTATAATACTGCCTCCTATATACAAGAATATAACTACTATAATACTGCCTCCTATATACAAGAATATAACTACTATAATACTGCCTCTATATACAAGAATATAACTACTATAATACTGACCCCTATATACAAGAATATAACTACTACAATACTGCCCCTATATACAAGAATATAACTACTATAATACTGCTCCTATATACAAGAATATAACTACTATAATCCTGCCCCCTATATACAAGAATATAACTACTATAATCCTGCCCCCTATATACAAGAATATAACTACTATAATACTGCCCCTATATACAAGAATATAACTACTATAATACTGCCCCTATATACAAGAATATAACTACTATAATACTGCTCCAATATACAAGAATATAACTGCTATAATACTGCCCCCTATATACAAGAATATAACTACTATAATACTGCCCCTATATACAAGAATATAACTACTATAATACTGCCCTCTATATACAAGAATATAACTACTATAATACTGCCCCCTATATACAAGAATATAACTACTATAATACCGCTCCCTATATACAAGAATATAACTACTATAATACTGCCCTCTATATACAAGAATATAACTACTATAATACTGCCCCTATGTACAAGACTATAACTACTATAATACCGCCCCTATATACAAGAATATAACTACTATAATACCGCCCCTATATACAAGAATATTACTACTATAATACTGCCCCTATATACAAGAATATAACTACTATAATACTGCCTCTATATACAAGAATATAACTACTATAATACTGCCCCCTATATACAAGAATATAACTACTATAATACTGCTCCCTATATACAAGAATATAACTACTATAATACTGCCCTCTATATACAAGAATATAACTACTATAATACTGCCCCTATATACAAGAATATAACTACTATAATACTGCCCTCTATATACAAGAATATAACTACTATAATACTGCTCCCTATGTACAAGAATATAACTACTATAATACTGCTCCCTATATACAAGAATATAACTACTATAATACTGCCCCCTATATACAAGAATATAACTACTATAATACTGCTCTTATATACAAGAATATAACTACTATAACTACTATAATACTGCCCCCTATATACAAGAATATAACTACTATAGTACTGCCTCCTATATACAAGAATAGAACTACTATAATACTGCCCCTATATACAAGAATATAACTACTATAATACTGCCCCTATATACAAGAATATAATTTCTATAATACTGCTCCTATATACAAGAATATAACTACTATAATACTGCCTCCTATATACAAGAATATAACTACTATAATACTGCCTCTATATACAAGAATATAACTACTATAATACTACCCCCTATATACAAGAATATAACTACTATAATACTACCCCTATATACAAGACTATAACTACTATAATACCGCCCCTATATACAAGCTTATAACTACTATAATACCACCCCTATATACAAGAATATTACTACTATAATACTGCCCCTATATACAAGAATATAACTACTATAATACTGCCTCTATATACAAGAATATAACTACTATAATACTGCCCCTATATACAAGAATATAATTTCTATAATACTGCTCCTATATACAAGAATATAACTACTATAATACTGCCTCCTATATACAAGAATATAACTACTATAATACTGCCTCTATATACAAGAATATAACTACTATAATACTACCCCCTATATACAAGAATATAACTACTATAATACTACCCCTATATACAAGACTATAACTACTATAATACCGCCCCTATATACAAGCTTATAACTACTATAATACCACCCCTATATACAAGAATATTACTACTATAATACTGCCCCTATATACAAGAATATAACTACTATAATACTGCCTCTATATACAAGAATATAACTACTATAATACTGCCCTCTATATACAAGAATATAACTACTATAATACTGCCCCTATGTACAAGACTATAACTACTATAATACCGCCCCTATATACAAGAATATAACTACTATAATACCGCCCCTATATACAAGAATATTACTACTATAATACTGCCCCTATATACAAGAATATAACTACTATAATACTGCCTCTATATACAAGAATATAACTACTATACTACTGCCCCCTATATACAAGAATATAACTACTATAATACTGCTCCCTATATACAAGAATATAACTACTATAATACTGCCCTCTATATACAAGAATATAACTACTATAATACTGCCCCTATATACAAGAATATAACTACTATAATACTGCCCTCTATATACAAGAATATAACTACTATAATACTGCTCCCTATGTACAAGAATATAACTACTATAATACTGCTCCCTATATACAAGAATATAACTACTATAATACTGCCCCCTATATACAAGAATATAACTACTATAATACTGCTCCCTATATACAAGAATATAACTACTATAATACTGCCCCCTATATACAAGAATATAACTACTATAATACTGCTCCCTATATACAAGAATATAACTACTATAATACTGCCCTCTATATACAAGAATATAACTACTATAATACTGCCCCTATATACAAGAATATAACTACTATAATAATGCCCCTATATACAAGAATATAACTACTATAATACTGCCTCTATATACAAGAATATAACTACTATAATACTGCCTCTATATACAAGAATATAACTACTATAATACTGTCTCCTATATACAAGAATATAACTACTATATTACTGCCTCCTATATACAAGAATATAACTACTATATTACTGCTCCTATATACAAGAATATAACTACTATAATACTGCCCCTATATACAAGAATATAACTACTATAATACTGCCTCTATGTACAAGAATATAACTACTATAATACTGCCTCCTATATACAAGAATATAACTACTATAATACTGCCTCCTATATACAAGAATATAACTACTAAAATACTGCCTCTATATACAAGAATATAACTACTATAATACTGACCCCTATATACAAGAATATAACTACTACAATACTGCCCCTATATACAAGAATATAACTACTATAATACTGCTCCTATATACAAGAATATAACTACTATAATCCTGCCCCCTATATACAAGAATATAACTACTATAATCCTGCCCCCTATATACAAGAATATAACTACTATAATACTGCCCCTATATACAAGAATATAACTACTATAATACTGCCCCTATATACAAGAATATAACTACTATAATACTGCTCCAATATACAAGAATATAACTGCTATAATACTGCCCCCTATATACAAGAATATAACTACTATAATACTGCCCCTATATACAAGAATATAACTACTATAATACTGCCCTCTATATACAAGAATATAACTACTATAATACTGCCCCCTATATACAAGAATATAACTACTATAATACTGCTCCCTATATACAAGAATATAACTACTATAATACTGTCCTCTATATACAAGAATATAACTACTATAATACTGCCCCTATGTACAAGACTATAACTACTATAATACCGCCCCTATATACAAGAATATAACTACTATAATATCGCCCCTATATACAAGAATATTACTACTATAATACTGCCCCTATATACAAGAATATAACTACTATAATACTGCCTCTATATACAAGAATATAACTACTATAATACTGCCCCCTATATACAAGAATATAACTACTATAATACTGCTCCCTATATACAAGAATATAACTACTATAATACTGCCCTCTATATACAAGAATATAACTACTATAATACTGCCCCTATATACAAGAATATAACTACTATAATACTGCCCTCTATATACAAGAATATAACTACTATAATACTGCTCCCTATGTACAAGAATATAACTACTATAATACTGCTCCCTATATACAAGAATATAACTACTATAATACTGCCCCCTATATACAAGAATATAACTACTATAATACTGCCCCATTATACAAGAATATAACTACTATAATACTGCTCTTATATACAAGAATATAACTACTATAACTACTATAAAACTGCCCCCTATATACAAGAATATAACTACTATAGTACTGCCTCCTATATACAAGAATAGAACTACTATAAGGGCGGGTTCACACATGGCGGATTTTCACTTAAATTCCGCTGCGGACACTCCGCAGCGTTAATCCGCAGCGGAGCCGTTTCTCCATTGACTTTCACTTTAATTTCGCAGTGTTCGTTTACACGATGCGTACAATTCCGCTGCGGAGCATAGGCTGCGGAGCGGAATGTGGTGTCCGCAGCATGCTCTGTCTGTTGCGGAGCAGTGGCGGACTGGTTGCGGACTCATGGCGGAATTTCTCCATTGACTTCAATGGAGATTCTAAGTTCCGCAATGAAGTCCGCAGCTGTCATGCACATGTTATGTGTGGTGCGGAGCGTATTGGTTTTTTAACATGACATTTCTTCATTCTGGCTGGACCTATGTATTTCTAGGTCTACAGCCAGACTGAGGAAGTCAATGGGGCTCCCGTAATGACGGGAGCGTTGCTAGGAGACGTCTGTAAATAGTCACTGTCCAGGGTGCTGAAAGAGTTAAGCGATCGGCAGTAACTGTTTCTGCACCCGGGACAGTGACTATCGATCTCAATATACATGTATCTGTAAAAAAACATATAAGTTCATACTTACCGAGAACTCCCTGTTTCTGTCTCCAGTCCGGCCTCCCAGGATGACGTTTCAGTGGAAGTGACGGCTGCAGCCAATCACAGGCCAAGCACAGGCTGCAGCGGTCACATGGACTGGCGCGTCATCCAGGGAGGTCGGGCTGGATGCCGAAGGAGGGACGCGTCATCAAGACAACGGGCGGTAAGTATGAATTTCTTTTACTTTCACTAGGGAAAGTGCTGTCCCTTCTCTCTATCCTGCACTGATAGGGAGAAGGGAAGCACTTTTCCTGCAGTCCGCAGCGGCCAGTCCGCATCAATTTTCTGCACATTTTGTGCAGATCCGCAGCCGTAATCCGCAACCCGGATTAGGTGCGGCATTGATGCGGACAGTTGCGGAGGAATTCCGCCATGTGTGGTCATGCCCTAATACTGCTCCTATATACAAGAATAGAACTACTATAATACTGCTCCTATATACAAGAATATAACTACTATAATACTGCCCCCTTTGTACAAGAATATAATTACTATTATACCGCCCCCTATGTTCAACAATACAACTACTATAATACTGCCTCCTCTATACAATAATATAACTACTATAATACTGCCCCTATATACAAGAATATAACTTTTATAATACTGCCCCTATATACAAGAATATAACTACTATAATACTGCCCCTATGTACAAGAATATAACTACTATAATACTGCCCATATGTACAAGAATATAACTACTATAATACTGCCCCCTATGTACAAGAATATAACTACTATAATACTGCTCCAATATACAAGAATATAACTGCTATAATACTGCCCCCTATATACAAGAATATAACTACTATAATACTGCCCCTATATACAAGAATATAACTACTATAATACTGCCCTCTATATACAAGAATATAACTACTATAATACTGCCCCCTATATACAAGAATATAACTACTATAATACTGCTCCCTATATACAAGAATATAACTACTATAATACTGCCCTCTATATACAAGAATATAACTACTATAATACTGCCCCTATGTACAAGACTATAACTACTATAATACCGCCCCTATATACAAGTATATAACTACTATAATACCGCCCCTATATACAAGAATATTACTACTATAATACTGCCCCTATATACAAGAATATAACTACTATAATACTGCCTCTATATACAAGAATATAACTACTATAATACTGCCCCCTATATACAAGAATATAACTACTATAATACTGCTCCCTATATACAAGAATATAACTACTATAATACTGCCCTCTATATACAAGAATATAACTACTATAATACTGCTCCTATATACAAGAATATAACTACTATAATCCTGCCCCTATATACAAGAATATAACTACTATAATCCTGCCCCCTATATACAAGAATATAACTACTATAATACTGCCCCTATATACAAGAATATAACTACTATAATACTGCCCCTATATACAAGAATATAACTACTATAATACTGCCCCTATATACAAGAATATAACTACTATAATACTGCCCCCTATATACAAGAATATAACTACTATAATACTGCTCCCTATATACAAGAATATAACTACTATAATACTGCCCTCTATATACAAGAATATAACTACTATAATACTGCCCCTATGTACAAGACTATAACTACTATAATACCGCCCCTATATACAAGAATATAACTACTATAATACCGCCCCTATATACAAGAATATTACTACTATAATACTGCCCCTATATACAAGAATATAACTACTATAATACTGCCTCTATATACAAGAATATAACTACTATAATACTGCCCCCTATATACAAGAATATAACTACTATAATACTGCTCCCTATATACAAGAATATAACTACTATAATACTGCCCTCTATATACAAGAATATAACTACTATAATACTGCCCCTATATACAAGAATATAACTACTATAATACTGCCCTCTATATACAAGAATATAACTACTATAATACTGCTCCCTATGTACAAGAATATAACTACTATAATACTGCTCCCTATATACAAGAATATAACTACTATAATACTGCCCCCTATATACAAGAATATAACTACTATAATACTGCCCCATTATACAAGAATATAACTACTATAATACTGCTCTTATATA
This sequence comes from Rhinoderma darwinii, assembly GCF_050947455.1. Lineage (NCBI taxonomy): Eukaryota > Metazoa > Chordata > Amphibia > Anura > Rhinodermatidae > Rhinoderma > Rhinoderma darwinii. The sequence continues at coordinate 10,278,335 of NC_134697.1, forward strand.
CAAGAATATAACTACTATAACTACTATAATACTGCCCCCTATATACAAGAATATAACTACTATAGTACTGCCTCCTATATACAAGAATAGAACTACTATAATACTGCCCCTATATACAAGAATATAACTACTATAATAATGCCCCTATATACAAGAATATAACTACTATAATACTGCCTCCTATATACAAGAATATAACTACTATAATACTGCCTCTATATACAAGAATATAACTACTATAATACTACCCCCTATATACAAGAATATAACTACTATAATACTACCCCTATATACAAGACTATAACTACTATAATACCGCCCCTATATACAAGCTTATAACTACTATAATACCGCCCCTATATACAAGAATATTACTACTATAATACTGCTCTTATATACAAGAATATAACTACTATAACTACTATAATACTGCCCCCTATATACAAGAATATAACTACTATAGTACTGCCTCCTATATACAAGAATAGAACTACTATAATACTGCCCCTATATACAAGAATATAACTACTATAATACTGCCTCCTATATACAAGAATATAACTACTATAATACTGCCTCTATATACAAGAATATAACTACTATAATACTGCTCCCTATATACAAGAATATAACTACTATAATACTGCCCTCTATATACAAGAATATAACTACTATAATACTGCCCCTATATACAAGAATATAACTACTATAATAATGCCCCTATATACAAGAATATAACTACTATAATACTGCCTCTATATACAAGAATATAACTACTATAATACTGCCTCTATATACAAGAATATAACTACTATAATACTGTCTCCTATATACAAGAATATAACTACTATATTACTGCCTCCTATATACAAGAATATAACTACTATATTACTGCTCCTATATACAAGAATATAACTACTATAATACTGCCCCTATATACAAGAATATAACTACTATAATACTGCCTCTATGTACAAGAATATAACTACTATAATACTGCCTCCTATATACAAGAATATAACTACTATAATACTGCCTCCTATATACAAGAATATAACTACTATAATACTGCCTCTATATACAAGAATATAACTACTATAATACTGACCCCTATATACAAGAATATAACTACTACAATACTGCCCCTATATACAAGAATATAACTACTATAATACTGCTCCTATATACAAGAATATAACTACTATAATCCTGCCCCCTATATACAAGAATATAACTACTATAATCCTGCCCCCTATATACAAGAATATAACTACTATAATACTGCCCCTATATACAAGAATATAACTACTATAATACTGCCCCTATATACAAGAATATAACTACTATAATACTGCTCCAATATACAAGAATATAACTGCTATAATACTGCCCCCTATATACAAGAATATAACTACTATAATACTGCCCCTATATACAAGAATATAACTACTATAATACTGCCCTCTATATACAAGAATATAACTACTATAATACTGCCCCCTATATACAAGAATATAACTACTATAATACTGCTCCCTATATACAAGAATATAACTACTATAATACTGCCCTCTATATACAAGAATATAACTACTATAATACTGCCCCTATATACAAGAATATAACTACTATAATACTGCCCTCTATATACAAGAATATAACTACTATAATACTGCTCCCTATGTACAAGAATATAACTACTATAATACTGCTCCCTATATACAAGAATATAACTACTATAATACTGCCCCCTATATACAAGAATATAACTACTATAATACTGCCCCATTATACAAGAATATAACTACTATAATACTGCTCTTATATACAAGAATATAACTACTATAACTACTATAAAACTGCCCCCTATATACAAGAATATAACTACTATAGTACTGCCTCCTATATACAAGAATAGAACTACTATAATACTGCTCCTATATACAAGAATAGAACTACTATAATACTGCTCCTATATACAAGAATATAACTACTATAATACTGCCCCCTTTGTACAAGAATACAATTACTATTATACCGCCCCCTATGTTCAACAATACAACTACTATAATACTGCCTCCTCTATACAATAATATAACTACTATAATACTGCCCCTATATACAAGAATATAACTTTTATAATACTGCCCCTATATACAAGAATATAACTACTATAATACTGCCCCTATGTACAAGAATATAACTACTATAATACTGCCCATATGTACAAGAATATAACTACTATAATACTGCCCCCTATGTACAAGAATATAACTACTATAATACTGCCCCTATATACAAGAATATAACTACTTTAATACTGCCCCTATATACAAGATTATAACTACTATAATACTGTTCCCTATATACAAGAATATAACTACTATAATACTGCTGCCTATATACAAGAATATAACTACTATAATACTGCTCCTATATACAAGAATATAACTTTTATAATACTGCCCCTATGTACAAGAATATAAGTACTGTATGTTTAATGTATTTTCTCTCCAGCTCAGGTCATACATTCTTTCTGAATATATCTTTCATAATATAATTTATAATTCCAACATTTACATCTTTACACTTCTCTACATTATATTGTGTACTAAGTTATTTATTCCATGAAGCATTCACTTGTTATACCTTTATGACCCATCAATGACACATGTGAAAAAAGTGAGTCCCACCTCATCGGGGGGTCCCAAATCCCCACAAACATAGAGAGGATGGAGGTCCACCGAGGTTGAAAGTTGGTGTCCAATATCATCGACTCCTCTCTGATTCAAATTCAAAATGCTTTATTGACAATACTATAGACATTTTAGCATTGCCAAAGTATACAGAATATTTTTGGGTGGGGACAGTGGGTATAAGGGTTGTACAAGGAATGTGCCCAGGAATATTATTAGGCTAAGGGTTGTACAGTCCATGATGCTTCGTCGCTCTCAGTCGGTGGCATGCTGTTAACTATTGTGCAGCTAATTTCGCAGTTGTTCAAACCCCCTGCTCCATCTTCTATGGAGCTTAAATCTGGGAAGTGGTCAGACAGTTTCCGGAAGTTAGTGTCCCTCACTGCTGAGTATGTGGAGCATTGTAGCAGGAAGTGGGCCTCGTCCTCCAGGGCTCATTGGTCACACCGCTGGTCCAGTCTGTCTTCCTGAGTCCATACTGTAGATCTGTCTGTGCCGCCCTGACTCTTTTTCAGACTATAGGTGCTCCGCCTGTACCTGCTCAGCCTCTGTCATTCTTTGGGGAATTATACTTTTTACAGATATGGGGCCTATATTATTTCGATTTTGAGACTACAGAACACCTAGAAACTAGGTCCAGACTGTGGTCTGAGGTTTAATTTATTATCCAAAACATGGGTGAAGCCCATGTTGGCTCCAATTTTTCCATGACACGGTCCAACTCTAGCAGCACGGATGTCTGAAAGTCACAAAACAGCAACAAGTGGGTACCCCAACCAATATCATTTTCTCACTATGAAATGTTAGAAGATTCCAGAGTACCTTCACAAGATGGTCCCCTAACTGGATTTATTAATAGAGCCGGTAACACAACGCTTCTACGTCTGTGTACTAAATATGTCTATGGTGCACAAGAGGACAAGTTTCCTCTCAACTCAACAAGAAGTTTCTGATTCTTCTAATGTCTGGAAAAGTTGGCAAATAAAGTGAAGTTCAAGCCAAGCCACCTGTTCCATTTTCCACAATTAGTGGTGAACATGTGAACCAACAAGAAATCCGATAACATTACTGATAAACCAAGGTATAAAGAACATTCTCTGGTCCATAGGAAACACTACTCGGCGACCATGAAGATCCTTATAGTCCTGTCCCTTCTGGGAATTGCTGGTAGGTTTTAGTTTTAAATGGGGCTCAACAAAAGCCTATTTGTGCTAGAAAGATAGACCTGGGTGGTTTGTAAACAATATTTTTTTAACTTTTTTGAATTTCAAGACTAGTTCATTTAGGTAAATGGAAATGAATATTAATTTTAGTTGTAACTTATACCACTACCAACTTAATGGACTCAAGTCTTTTTTCTTTTTAGTGGCAACCCCTTTCATTGATGATGATAAGATAGTTGGAGGTTATACCTGCAGTCTGCCATATCAGGTGTCTCTCAATTCTGGGTATCATTTCTGTGGAGGAATCCTGATCAACGAGCAATGGGTGGTGTCTGCTGCTCACTGCTATAAATCGTAAGTACTGGTAAAGATCGATGACAAGGACAGAATTCTGGTAGGGTCATGATGTTCTTAGGATGTACCAAAAAGTGGATAATTATTGAGAACTTCCCATTCCCCTTGTTTAAGAGGTTATCTAAGACTCTAAAATAATGACCCACCCTATGTAGCATTCTTCAACAACGCATGATCGATGGGGGTCCGATCCCAAAACCCTCACCGATCAGCAGAACAAAGGGGCTATGGTCTCTTCATGGTTTATCCAGGCACAGCGTCGTACGTATGGCATACTGAAGCTCAGCCATGCTCAGTCTCGATCACATGAATAGGGACCATTGAGAGGAACATCCATCTAAAGGTCTAATTTCAGGGCACCTGTGCGTGGCTGTCTCAAAGAAGTTTTGCTGTCTATTCAAGATATTAAATTAGAAACCACAGAATATGTTGATGTATTTTATCCTGTTAACAATTTCTTCTTCTCTATTTTAGAAAAATTCAATGCAGAATTGGAGAATATAATATAAAAGTTTCAGAGGGAACAGAACAATTCATTGACTCTGTAAAAGTCATTCGACACCCACAGTATAACTCTTACTTGATTGATAATGACATCATGTTGATCAAGCTTTCTGTGCCAGCCCGGCTTAATGCTGCAGTCCAACCTGTCAATCTTCCTCAACCTTGTCCACCTGGAAGTAGTCCACCTGCAGGAACCATGTGCTTAGTGTCTGGCTGGGGTTATACTGGAAGTAAGTCTCCCACTTTGACTAATCTTGGCACTTTATGGAAAGAAGTTTATGATTGCGTATACACTTATGTAGGTCAATATAACAATTTCAGGAAGATGATTTTTAGTGGAAGACAAAGTAATGTAAGTTAAAGGGGTTATCCGGGATTTTAAAATTGATGGCCTAATTTCAGGATAGGCCATCAATATTAGAGCATTGCAGTCTCTTCCTAGTTTACATAGATTTCCTTCCTGTTCGTACTTTCACACGCCGTTCGTTTCGTAGTGGCTGTGCGAGGTTTACATTGACTTGTATGGGACAATGCTGCAGTACCTCGCACAGCCACTACAAAATGATTGGCGTTTGAAAGTACAACCAGGAATGAAACCATTTGCAGCAAAGAAAAGGCTGTAGTTCTTGGAAAGCGCCACGGCCCCTTTAAACTGCTGATCTTCATGGTGCTAAGAGTCGGAATATTGACGGAATATCCTAAGGATAGGCCATCAGTTTTTAAATCCAGGATTTCCCCTTTAATATTTACTAAAAGAGCTTTTACCTTTAATAATATAGGTCCAGGACTTATGAAATATGTATTGATACAGCTGCTCCTCCCCCTCCCTGCACAGAGCATGCTCACAACACTCTCCCATAGAAGTCAATAAATAGGTCAAGGTTCTCCTATGTTCAAGTACCTGCAAATCTGTAAAGCTACCGCTGCAGGATGACTGACCCCATAATCATATAAATATGGAAATAGACTATAAATACATATCATTTCAGTATAGATTTATAAATAAATAATTTGATGCATTTTTTTTTTCTAGCTATTACTCCAGACATCCTGCAGTGTGTGAATGTTCCTGTTCTGTCTGATGAAGACTGTCAAAAAGCCTACCCAGGAGAGATTACAAACAGCATGATCTGCTTGGGCTATCCAGAGGGTGGAAAGGACTCCTGTCAGGTGAATTAAGATTCTCATAAAAATATTACACACTATATAATATAATATGCCAGAAACAATAGGAAAATATACATGTGCTATACTAACATTAGATATCACCAATTTATATCAGTCACAAAAAACTCATATATTTAAAAAAATAAGAAAAACCTAAGAAGTTAAGTTACTATGTACTTACATTACACTATTTATCCTGTACTGATCCTGAGTTACATCATGTATTATACTTCGGAGCTGCACTCACTATTCTGCTGGTGGAGTCACTGTTTACATACATTACATTACTTATCCTGTACTGATCCTGAGTTACATCATGTATTATACTTCGGAGCTGCACTCACTATTCTGCTGGTGGAGTTACTGTGTACATACATTACATTATTTATCCTGTACTGATCCTGAGTTACATCCTGTATTATACTCCAGAGCTGCACTCACTATTCTGCTGGTGGAGTCACTGTGTACACACATTACATTACTTATCCTGTACTGATCCTGAGTTACATCCTGTATTATACTCCAGAGCTGCACTCACTATTCTGCTGGTGGAGTTACTGTGTACATACATTACATTACTTATCCTGTACTGACCCTGAATTACATCCTGTATTATACTTCGGAGCTCCACTCACTATTCTGCTGGTGGAGTCACTGTGTACATACATTACGTTACTTATCCTGTACTGATCCTGAGTCACACCCTGTATTATACTCCAGAGCTGCACTCACTATTCTGCTGGTGGAGTCACTGCGTACATACATTACATTACTTATCCTGTACTGATCCTGAGTCACTCCCTGTATTATACTCCAGAGCTGCACTCACTATCCTGCTGGTGGAGTTACTGTGTACATACATTGCATTACTTATCCTGTACTGATCCTGAGTCACACCCTGTATTATACTCCAGAGCTGCACTCACTATTGTACTGGTGGAGTCCCTGTGTACATACATACATTACATTACTTATCCTGTACTGATCCTGAGTTACATCCTGTATTATACTCCAGAGCTGCACTTACTATTTTGCTGGTGGAGTTACTGTGTGCATACATTATTTTACTTATCTGTACTGAACCTGAGTTACATCCTATTATTTTCCAGAGCTGCACTCACTATTCTACTGGTGGAGTCACTGTGTACATACATTACATTACTTATCCTGTACTATCCTGAGTTACATCCTGTATTATACTCCAGAGCTGCACTCACTATTCTTCTGCTGGAGTCACTGTGTACATACATTACATTACTTATCCTGTACTGATCCTGAGTTATATCCTGTATTATACTCCAGAGCTGCACTCACCATTCTTCTGGTGGAGTCACTGTGTACATACATTACATTACTTATCCTGTACTGATCCTGAGTTATATCCTGTATTATACTCCAGAGTTGTACTCACTATTCTGCTGGTGGAGTCACTGTGTACATACATTACTTATCCTGTACTGATCCTGAGTTACAGCCTGTATTATACTCTAGAGCTGCACTCACTATTCTGCTGGTGGAGTTACTGTGTGCATAAATTATTTTACTTATCTGTACTGATCCTGAGTTACATCCTATTATTTTCCAGAGCTGCACTCTCTATTCTACTGGTTGTTACTGGAATCAGTCAACATTTTTCCGACAGACACGCCCCTGCTTAGTTATGACCCCCCCCCCCCATAATTTAATTTTATCTGCACCACTGCCTTCTGGATGTATCAGGTTCATTAAGATTACTGTAAAGTATCTGGTTAAATATTTATATTCCATAATAAGAATTTCAGCTCTGTATGGATGCTGAACAGGCAGGGGATATGGGATGGTTTGAGCTTTGCATTAAGGTTGAATAAGGTTGACAATTTGAGCTAAGTATCCAGTAGTAATCTGAATGCTGCTGTGGATGAGAATAGACTGTAATACACGCTGCAACCTAGTGCAAGATAAGTCATGTATTTACAAGGTGTTAACTATAAGGCTGGGTTCACACGCCCTATTTACGGATGCAATACGGGCGTTTTAGCCTCGAATTACGCCCGAAAATACGACTCCAAAGCGTCGGCACACATCTGCCCATTCATTTGAATGGGTTTTACGATGTACTATGCCGAAGGCCATTTTTTTTACGCGCCGCTGTCAAAAGACGGCGCGTAAAAAAGACGCCCGCGTCAAAGAAGTGCATGTCACTTCTTGAGACGTAATTGGAGCCGTTTTCCATTGCCTCCATGGAAAAACAGCTCTAATTACGTCCGTAAAGGACGCTGCGAAAAACGCCTGCACATGCCATTACGGCTGAATTTCCGGAGCTGTTTTCTCCTGAAAACAGCTGCGTAATTTCAGGCGTAACGGAGGCTGCCGTGGTGAACATACCCTAAAGCAGCTCTCCGATTTTTATTGTACTGTATTTTGCTGAATATTATAAATTTTGTTTTTATATTATTAAAATTGGAAACTTTAGATAAAGGATGAAGCCTCAGCAATATAATTGACTTATATATGTTCATTCATCCTAGGGGGACTCCGGTGGACCGGTGGTTTGCAATGGAGAGGTGCATGGAATAGTGTCCTGGGGTTATGGATGTGCACAGCCCAATTATCCCGGAGTCTACGCTAAGCTTTGTAACTTTGTTGACTGGATCAATGATACCATTGCCAAAAATTAACGTCCACCACAATGAACATGGAGAATGCGACTTTTAAAGCAAGACTTGGAGTTTAAGATGTCATTATATTGTCTATAATAAACATTCACGCATAAACTTTACATGTCTGAGACTCCCATTTGTCACATTGTTAAATACGCTAAATGTCCCATTCTCAAAGTGGATAAAGATAATCCTATAACATATTAATGCCTATAGTAATCATACTGAACACCTTTTATTTATAAGTTATGCTCTATTAACAATGCGCTTGAGCCTCCCATCAAAGGTATATGCCGGGAGTATTTCCCAACATACACCTCCGACAGAAAGTTCTGCTGTAAGCCACTGTATAGCCATACAGGGTATTTGTCTCCCATAGGATCCTATTGTGAAAAACATACTGTGCAGTATACATCTTATTTACCACCTTATATGACTATGACTAATGATTTGATATATTTAGTTATGCTTTATTAACATGATTATGGGGGTATCATCAACTAGCTATAGACTTCTATTGGAGAGTGTAGTGGGCATGCTCTGTGACATGTTATGATGTTACTGTACAGGGAGGGGGGTTAGGGCTTAACTATCTCCATCATCTATTGTCAATAATGAGGGTATTGTCAAATTCTATCTATCGGAACCCATGGCTTACCAACTATATTGTTGGGTATCAACTCTGTATATGTTCACACAACAAGTTCCCCACTACAGTCTTATTCTTCAAGAAATAATTTAGAAGCGATACCATCTTTCCCCATAAAAGAACTTAGAGTTGGCTGAAATGGCAGCTGGTAAAATAGCAAAACTGATGCTATATATAAAAAAAAAATATCTCCATTGCATTTGTCTATAAGTCTTCCCTTTCTATAAAGTTACTAATATGTCTCATAGAGGTTGTCCCATAACTTTTCAAATCTCTAAATCGGAATTATACCTAAATCTGCAGGAATATAATGAGGCATATACCCAGCGACATATCTATAGGGGGTGCAGAGATATCAGTCACACCCGGGCCCTGGTGGCTTAGGAAGCCCAAGGGCCACTCTACCACCAAAGAAGACACCAGTATTATAAATGGCAAATGGCATGTGGGGGGCTGGTAGAGATTTTACATTGGGAGCTTCAAGTTACCACTCAATGGGTAATAAACCATTTCAGATCTGAAATAGCGGCACTATTGGTTGTCATCCAACTATTCTGTTGCTTGACTGCTGAGATCTGATGTTATCATCATGGAGAAGCTTTCACAACTCTTTATTTTTTGCTTTCAAGGGACCTTCAAGTTCATCCACAGTGGTAGCCACTCTTTCTAGCCGCTTTTTACTCTGGCGGAGGAGGGTCCCAAACAGAATTACATCTCGATCTGTCTCCAATCTCTCCAAATCTATATAGTAAAACAATTAACTTAAAGGGCAAGACCAGTTTATATACTCTCTCTTGGCCAAAGTGGAGAGCGGTTGCAAAGTGTGTCTCTTGCTCTGGAGAACCTGTCCTGTCCAACATTACACACAAAAACCCGCTGATATGAATGGACACTATGTAATGTCTAATTTCCCCTGTGGTGGCGCTGCAGAGAAATTGAACACTTACTGCCAGGTTTCCCCATAGATTACAGCTGATCGCTGGGGTCCCAGCAGGGGAACGCTTTTTCATCTTCTTATTGCCAAGGGACACTTCTCAAGATTAAATGTTTTCCCCGAACCACAGGATAGGTGATAACTTGCTGTTCGGTGGGGGTCTGACCGCTGGGATCCCCACCAATCACGAGAATGGGGGTCCCATTCCCCCAAATTAATGGAGCGGTAGGTTGTGCATGCGCACTGTCGCTAAATTCACTGTCCATGGGCCTGCTGGAGATAGCCGAGTACAGCGCTTAGCCATCTCCGGCAGTGCCATAAAGAATGAATCGAACAACAGGGCGCATGCACGACCTGCCACTCCATTCATTCGGAGGAACGGTACCCCCGATTTTGAGCGGTCAGACCCCCCCACGATAAGCAAGTTATAACCTATCCTGTGGTTAGGGAATAACGTATAATCTTGTGACAACGCCTTTACCCCTTAAATTCCAGTACAACGAGGGAACCCACACAAACATGAGGAGAACATACAGGCAGTTTGTTGATTTTATTCTGGTTGTCTTGGCACCAACAAACCCATAATCTGCAGAACATTAGTGCTAGTTCATAAGCCACCAGTTTATGAGAGTATCTGTGATGGGTTACATAGTCAAAGTATGAATTACGACCAAAAATGTAAAAGATGTCTAACTCCACTCATGAAGAATGACCTACTTATGGAAAAAACCCAGGAAAACCATGAGGCCACAGGTGATCTGAGGAGCCACAGTCCGTGGACCACGAGGCCACAACTGATCTGAGGAGCGACAGTCCGTGGAGATATGCGTGGGGCATCACATCGTCTTCTCTCTCGCCATTATTTGTATTGGTAACATGTTTCTTTGCCAGGACTCGGTTTATGGCACCTTTCGAGTTAGTACTTCTTTATTCCTGTGATTAAAAAAAAGACGAATTATCACAATTTTCACATACCTGGGACTTTGTATTTATTTATGTATTACATATATTGTTTGATTTCTTGTATTTTTATTGGTTTTACCCTTTTTACAAAAATGTATACTGGATAGATGTTCTTGCTCATTCATCATGCCTGCTTTATTTCTGGAGGGTTAACCTTTGAGGGCACTACTTAGAATGGATTGTCGTCCGTCCGTCCCGGTTGAAGGCAATGAGAGGCTTCATTCTGACCTTAGAAAAGTTTTGTTTAATGGGGTTTTATGTAACTAAAGTTTAATTACTGTATGAATGAGAAATTCTGCACCTTTCATTACACGTTGTGTGTCATTGCGTTCCCATAGTATGAGTAGAGGCAGTAGAGGGTCCTTGTGCACTAACAGCATATGAGTCCCTGACCCTGGCTCTCCAACTGCTAATTTAATGAGAAGTAGCCTCCCCAAATTCTAAAATGCCCAATCCAAGACAGTGACTGTGAGCCAAGGGAACCATAGTGTAGTTTATTGTGTGCCATCTGCTAGACAGTAAGTGGGGCTATTATTGGGATTTTTTATGAGGCGTGCGTCCTCTTTCCTAAAGAGCCCAAATGCAGCTGCACATGTTGCACCTATGAAATGTCCATTCCTAATGGTATCAATGGAAACTTTTTACAAGTCCCATTAAAAGTAAAATCCCTGCAGTTCAGAGCCTGATGGTCCCCGATCCACAAGAAGGTCTAGAATAGCCCGATGACGAGGAATATTAAGGCTCTGAAGATGGAAAATCAATCACCCGCCTTATCTAAAATGATCTGAATTACTGGATTTGCACTTTTCTAATATTACTTTTTGTACCTTTTGTATTAGAATATATTTATGTGTATAACTCATGAAGTCTATTACATTTTCCACCCAGCACAAGTGTTTTCGACGGCATGTCCTTCATCTTAGTTTGATAAACCCTTTTGGGAAAACAGATTAATATAATTGCCAAGATCAACATGTTAGACTGCCAGAAACCTTGAGAAAGAAACTGCCTGAAAAACTTTGCTGTCAATTAAAAAACTGCATGAAGAAACCTTAAAGGGGCTCTCTGCATTGAACAAACCCTCCTTGTAAGAAGGGTAAACAACCTACAAAAATAAACCAGGGCACTTCCGCAAACACATGAACCAAAAAGAATCCCACAATGATATTATCACAAAATATTCTTATTTTATTATTTAAAATTATTATTTTTATTATTGTCCGTTCTTTCTGCGGTGCAGCCTTTTCTGTGAATCGCCACCACAGTATTACGATTCACAGTGAGCAAGTGTAAGTGAAGGGGAAGCAGTGCTCTTAAAACCGATGAACCCCCTTCAAAACACCTGATCAGTGGGGGTCTCGGGAGTCAGACCCTGACCGATCAGCTATTGATGGACTATCCTGTGTATAGGCCATCAATTTTTACTGGCTGGAAAACTCCTTTAAGTCTGTTGCTCCCCCACGGATAAGTGTTGATCCTCCCTTTAGATCACACAGGATCGGTGGCAGGATATCAGTAAGGTAAGTATATTGCAAACAGAGCTGGACTGATCCAATGGAGAACCAGAGGATCCTGCAGTGGTTTCAGGCTCTGACATAATAATGGGCCCCAAGGAACCAACAGAAGACAAGCCCATTTGGAGGTGGCTGTGAAGCCAATCACTTGCCCCTAGGGTCTATTTCTTATAGGATGAATCACATATAACCAATTAGCCTTTTTTGATGATACTGTATGTCCTGTATGTGCAATAATAGCAACAAAGGTCACAATTCAATTAACCCGTTTCCCGCAGCAGCCATTTTTCGGATTTTCACTTTCATTTTTTCCTCCCCACCATCCAAAAGCCGTAACTTTTTTTTACTTTTCCAATGATATAGCCATATGAGGACCTCTTTTTTTGTAGGACAAGTTGTAGATTTTCACGGCACCATTTATTGTACCATATAATGTAATTGGAAACTGTAAAAAAAATATTTGTGTGGGAGAATAGTAAAAATAAACTGATTCCTCAATCTTTTGGGGGGGGGGGTTTCGTTTTCACGGCTTTCACTGTGCGGTAAAAACGGCATGTTAACTTTATTCTGTGGGTCAATACGACGATTACGGCGATGCCAAACTTATATAGGGTTTTTATGTTTTACTACTTTTTAAAAGGAAAAAACTGAATAAAATTTTAGTTTTGTTGCCACATTCTGAAAGCCATAATTTTTTCCTCCCAATTTAGCGGCATGAGGGCTTATTTTTTGCGGGGCGAGCTGTAGTTTGTATTGGTACATTTTGGGGTACATGAGATTTTTTGATCACTTTTTATTCAAATTTTGTGGGCGATGAAGTGCCCAAAAAAACAGCGATTCTGGAGTTTTAATTTTTAATTTTTTCTATTTTTTTACAGCGTTCATCGTGCGGGCTAGATAATGATATATTTTAATAGTTATGATTTTTACGGATGTGGCAATATCAGTTTTGTTAATATTTTTTTATTTTTACATTGAGCTTGGGGGAAAAAGGGAAAAGTTGTTTTTTTTTACTTTTAAGGGTATGTTCACACGGCCAAATTACGGACGTAATTCGGGTGTTTTACGCCTGGAATTACGTCCGAAATAACGGCTTGAATGCGTTGACAAACATCTGCCCATTGAAAGCAATGGGCTGACGTTTGTCTGGTCACACGAGGCGTATATTTACGTGTCGCTGTCAAATGACGGCGCGTAAATAGACGCCCGCATCAAAGAAGTGACCTGTCACTTCTTGGGACGTAATTGGAGCCGTTATTCATTGACTCCAATGAAAAGCAGCGCCAATTACGTCCGTAATGGACGCGCCGTTCAAGCGCCTGCACATGCCGTTACGGCTGAAATGACGAGGCTGTTTTCTCCTGAAAACAGCCCCGTAATTTCGGCCGTAACGGACGTGCACGTGTGAACACACCCTTAATATTTTAATTTTTTTGTATATTAAGACAAAACTTTATTTTACTGTACTTAACTTTTTTACTTGTTCCCCTAGGGGACTTGAACCAGCAATTCAGCTGACACACTTGTTCCGTGGAGCAGCCTCAGCCCGTGAGCTCGCTCCATACTCCTCCACCCTGCGTGCACCATATATATATGGCGGATGTCTGGAAGGGGTTAAAAGTAGACAAATATTATGGCAAGCTGGACGATGGGCCCTCAGATTTACAGTATCTCCTCTGGAGGACCCAAGGAACTTCAGTCTAACACTGATTGCCGTTTTTTTATTTTTCTATATTGAGCCCAAATTGAAATTTGAAAATCCTGGAAAACCCTGATAAATTAAGCTAAATATGTTATGAGACCCAACTAAACCTTCTGCTAAATTTTCTTAAATAAATAATTGTTCTGGATCTGGTACAAGGGATTATGTCCGTGAGAATAAACATCTGGTGGCATCTGAAGATAGGACGTTGAGAGGTATAAAAGCTGTCTCTGCCCCTCAGATGTTCTCACTCAACCATCATGAAGTGTCTTCTCCTCCTCTCAGTCCTGGGACTTGCTGGTGAGTAGAAACTTTCACTCTTTCCTCTTTTATGTTCTTATTATATTTATTTAGAAGGTGCTAAAATTATTTCAGAGTGGAGAGCGGTTACATAGAGCGTCTTTCTCTCTGGAGGTCCTGTCCTGTCCTGCATTACGCAGACAACACTTTGATATGAATTCACACTGTGTAATACTTAATTTATCCTGTGGTGGCGCTGCTGGGAAATTGAAGATTTACTGCCATGTTTACCCACAGATTACAGCTCAACGTTCTTGCACCTCCCCAATTCATCCTCAACTCTACTGCCCAGTTAATCTACCTCTCCCCACAGTCCTCCTGGCTACCCATTGCCCAGCTAATTAATTTCATATACTAATCGTCACATACTGTACAAGACTGCCCACAACCGGTCCCCTCCACACATCTCTGACCTAATCTCCCGATACCTCCCACACGTAATCTCCGATCCTCACAAGACCTTCCTGTCTGCGTTCCTCTTGTCTGCTCCTCACATCATCGCCCGTGCATTGCTATACTCTGGAACTCACTACCCCGACACATAAGTTTCTCTCCCACCATCCAATCCTTCAAAAGCAACCTGAAAACCCCTCTTCAGAAAAGCATACACCCTACAATAACCCTGCTGCCACTACTCTACCGGATGAGCAGCTTCTACCCTCACCCGCTGTCTCCTGAGATTGAAAGCCCTTGCAAGCATTGTCCTCTCTCCATTGGTTCCAGTCTGTCATTCATTAAGCTCATACTTATTCTACTTGTTTTTGTTGTCTCATTTTATGTATTTAAAGGGGTTGGCCACTTTATATATATGTTCTAAACAGTGGGTAAGGGGATATATTCCACTCACTAATATACAGTATTCAGAAGTTCAGCGCCAGTATATTGGATTTTGATGTGCCCTGGTTTTCCAGGTCTTCTCACCGGGCAAGCCCTCTGCTATCGTCCCAAAAATGGTTGCTAATAGAGGGAAATGTGATGTCACTCTGTCCATCAGGGTCTCCTCACTGCACCTGCGCTAGTTTCCTAGTGCGCAAGCTCAGATGAAAGTATTACATGAAGCTTTCAAACTAGCGCTGACGGAGTGTGTTCGATCCCTTAGCTCCATAATCCAGTATTTTAGGCTCCATTGGGTCAGAATTTGGACATATCAATGTGGACATGTGTTTGGGTCACAACAAGTCTTGGGGAACCCCTCAGTGTTAATTTTGGAAGACCTTTGTTAATGTTTCATAGTATATAAATATAAATGGTTTGTCTCAATACAGCGGCTTTTCCCTATAATGATGACGACAAGATCGTAGGCGGGTACACCTGTCCCCCGAACTCTGTTCCCTATCAGGTCTCCCTAAACTCTGGTTACCATTTCTGTGGGGGGTCCCTGATTAACGACCAATGGGTGGTCTCTGCTGCTCACTGCTACAAATCGTGAGTTACCTGATAAGATATACGGCTCCTATAATGATATCCATTCATATAACATGTAACTAAACGTATCCACTCTCCTCACTTGTAGACGCATCGAGGTCAGACTTGGAGAACAGAACATCGAGCTTCTGGAAGGAACCGAACAGTTTATTTCAGCTGAAAAGATCATTCGTCATCCAAAATACAACGCTAATTTGCTTGACAATGATATCATGTTAATTAAACTTTCCAAGCCGGCTTTACTCAACACCAGGGTCCAAAGTATCAGTCTACCCACTCATTGTGATGTGGCCGGGACCCAGTGTTTAATCTCTGGTTGGGGGAACACACTGAGCAGTGGAGGTGGGTATGCTCTTATATAACCCAAAAAGTTTGGATTTGCTTATTCCCTTTTTTTGGCTTTTATATGGTTTCATTGAATGTGCTCATCTTCTATGATTAGACTACTTGGTACAATGTTTTGATATTATTATACAACCAGAATGGTACCAAGTCATAGATATACTATCTGGTCAAAAGTATTTGGACACCTGACCATCACACCTATATGATCTTTTTGGATATCCCATTTCAAAGCTATGGGTATTTATGGAGCTGGTCCTTCCTTTTGCAGCTGTAACAGGCTCCACTCTTCTGGAAAGACTTTTCACAAGATTTTGGAGTGTGTCTGTTGGAATTTATGCTCATTCAGCACGTAGAGCATTTGTGATGTCGGGTGTTGATGTGGGGTGGGGGGGGGGGGGTCTGACTCATAATCAGTGTTCCCATTCATCCCAAAGGTGTTAGATGGGGTTGAGGTCAGGGCACTGTGCACTCGAGTTTCTCCACACCAAACTCACCCCATGTCTTTATGGACCTCGCTATGTGCACAGGGGCGAACATGCTGGCAAAATCCCAAATCCCAAAATGTTACCACAAAGTTGGAAGCTACAATTGTGTAACATGTATTTGTATTCTGTAGCAATACCATTACCCTTCACTGGATATAAGGGTCCAAACCCTGAAAAACAGGAACAGATCCTCTCCCCTAGCAGACTGCCTGTATAGTGGAACATGATTCATCCCGAGAACAAGCTGCCGACACTTGGCATTGTGCATGATGATCTTAGACTTCTGTGTAGTGATCATAGAAACCCATTTCATGGAGCTCCGGACGCACAGTTTTGGTGCTGATGTCACGCAGTGTGGATCTCTGTAGTGAGGGATATAAAGAGCATACGAGATCATTATTCTTCAGCACTTATTATACTGCTTTATGATTGGAAAATAAACTTTCTATAATCTTATATTAAATTAATGTGACATCTTTTATACAAAAACATAGCATGCAACATTGTGCCATCTTTGAGGAATATTCTTTTGAAAACCTCAATAATATTTTTTCCTATATGTATATATATCAGCTCTGAGCCTTAGACTAGGTAGGCTTGACTGTAAATGTGTATATTTTGTGTAGTGTGCAATTTATCACTCTTAGCACATAGTAATATTCTATGAAACATTTTCGAGGGACTCCGATGCTAAAGGTAAGTTTATGAGTCTCATCATGATCAGTTTTTTTTAAGGTCATAGATTACGTTATTTTTCCGGCACTTTTTCAAGTTCAGATTAATTTGGAGAGAAAAAAAAAAATACTGTGAAACAAATTTGTGAACCTAATCTCAAGAGACTAGGTTCCCAACCAATGTTATGTGTACTCCATGGGGTACGTGTTATATCTCTAGGGGGTACTTGCACATGTTTTGTACATACTCTAAAGTAGCCATAATGGTACATGAGGTCTCTACTGTACCTCCATATATATCTGATTTCACACAGAGTCAGTCCGTATGTACTGGTATAAGGAAACACTGATTCTACAGGACAAAACCTCTGTACATACCAAAGTCCAATGGAACCTCCACAGCAGGGCATGGAGGATTTTATGGTCCCATACTAAAGAAGCCATACAGCCACTGTGCCATGAGCTCTTAGCTATGGGGGACTTTGGTTTATTTGAGTTGGGGTACTTGGATTAGAAACTTAGAGAAACACTGGACTAGACTCACATGGTAGATAGTTGGGGAACTACATGGCATACTCTAGTACCACAATATCTGGAGTGATGTAGGACGAGTCAGTTGTAATATGTGGATTCTGTATTTTGACGGGTCAACGTTCTGTATATCCCCTACTGAGTATATATAAGATAACAATTCACATTCTATCCTATTACTTATAATGTCACTTGTCATGTCTAGTGAACTACCCAGATCTCCTGCAGTGTCTTGAAGCTCCCATCCTGTCTGACAAGGAGTGCAAGGATTCCTATCCTAGACAAATCACTGAAAACATGATCTGTATTGGATACCTGGAAGGTGGCAAGGATTCCTGCCAGGTAATAAAAAAGTCACTCTATATATTAGCTCTCAGATTAAGGCCTCGTGCACACGGAAAAGTCCTACAGTTCTGTATTAAGGAGCCATAGGTTGTGTTACCACAGCAACGGACGTGGAGGTTGTGGTTCCTAGTTCTTGGAAACTCCCTCTGAACCTCCACTTCTTTCTGCCACCACTAGAGGGAGCTCACTGTATATGGATTTATTATAGAGGTCAATGGGAACTGTATAAATCCCAATGGAGTGAGCTCCCACTAGTGGTGGCTGTAGGTAAACAGAATTTTATCATGACTGTGGAGGGAAGCAAACAAATTTGAAGTTCTGCATAATAAAAACAAGGCTCTGATCCTTACGAAGAATTCTAGACATATTTATAGTAAATCAAATTAAATTATATGTATCTTTTCCTGCCCTAGACCCCTTTCAATAACTCCTTCATCATCCCATACAGGGATACCAGTGCTACTTTAATTCTTGTACTACCTGTAAAATTGGGTGGTAGGGCATTATACTGTCTCCACCTTAGGCACCGACGCTCTTGGAAACCCCACTTTTAAAAAATCCCACTCCCTAAAAATCTCTATATGATTGGGAATAACATCAGAGGCATACGGCTGGAATTTCTATGGGTGTCGTATTAGGGAGCTGTATACAATTATGTAAAAAGTAAAGCAAAAACATTTAACGTGCAATCTTATATTTTTCAGGGTGACTCCGGTGGTCCTGTGGTTTGCAATGGAGAACTCCAAGGAGTAGTGTCCTGGGGAATTGGCTGTGCACTAACAGGGTATCCTGGCGTCTACACCAAAGTGTGCAACTACGTGTCCTGGATTGAGGAAACCATCGCAAGCAATTAAACTTCAGCACCTGAGAGATTTGGTTGAGAAGCACAAAATATATGTGTAAAAATGCAATAAAATAAAAATATGATTTCATATTACTGGTGGCACTCATTTCTACCATTACTTTTAGGCAAGATCCTATGGGGGATAATTACTAAGCAAAATGCATCCGAATTCTGGACACTTTTTACGCTTTACTAGATAGTTTTGAAAAGCGTCTAGAAAAGGGGACTTGGCTAAGAGATGTCTTAAAATGTGGCAGATTTATAAATTTTTTGGGTGCAAAATGTTGACGTGCACCAGCCACAGGACGGAGAAAGGAAAAGTGTCTAACATGTATTGCAAGATGTGCGAAATTTATTATACAGCGTGCGTTACTGTGATAAATTTGTGGCAGTTTCCACCTCTGGTCTAGTTTTATTCTGTCTTATTTTAGGAAAGAATTCGTTAATTTTTGCCAATATCTGTTCAGTTCTCCACATTACCGTAAACGTTCCTATGAAGCCTTCATCACCCACCACAATAGGAACTGAATATATTCCATATGTAAGTGAATGTAAGTGATATAAAATATAACACTGGTCATAAACACACCACAAAAAATGCTCCAATAATCAATAGAAAGTTACCTAATTTTAGGATTTTCCTATTTAGACACTGGACCGCTACATATTGGCCTTCAATAAAAGCCTAATAGAAAATCTAATAACATAGATCAGTGTTTTCCAACCTGGGGCTCTCTAGCTATGACTAAACTACAACTCCCAGCTTCTTAGCAGGGTGGAGAACAAAATGGTTTTAAAAATATGAATAAAAATGAATGTATTTATGGATTATAAATGGAATCATAGATCTTTGGTTCATAGGGTCCTGCATTCACTCCTTGAATCCCTAAATAGCTTGGTGTCAGAATAAAGATTACTTTATATTAAATCGATTCTCAGGTAGATGAAACTAGGGAATCTTAAAGGGAATGTGTTGCCAGCAAAACATGTTTGTTTTTTTTTAATTAAATATTTAGTGTGTAGGTGATTAAACATTGTTCACATTTTTTTTATTTTTTTCACGAGTCAGGAAATATTATAAATTAGATTCTAATTTATAATATTTCCCATTTCTGGTCACTAGATGGAGCTATTCCCAAAATTGCAGCATTGCAAAATTGGGAAAAAATCCCTCGCTCTAGTGAGCTCTGAGAATGCCCCCCTCCTTTATCCTGGCTAGTGCCGGGATAAACGAGGGGTTTGAACGGTCTAACCTCCTACACTGTGTGTCGCCATTTTTTGAGCTAACACACAGTGTAGTAGGTTTACATACACTAGTAAACGTACACAAACACGAACATACATAGAAATCTCTTACCTGCTCCTGCCGCCGCGGCTCCCTCCGGCCCGTCCGCTCCGTCTGCTGCCGCTGGTCCAAGTGCACAAGTCCGGAAGCCGCGACCGGAAGTAGTAATCTTACTGTCCGGCCGCGACTTCCGGTCCACAGGAAAATGGCGCCGGACGGCGCACATTTCAAATTGGACTGTGTGGGAGCGGCGCATGCGCAGTTCCCACACAGACGGCGTACACAGAAGTGGATGGGACGGGACCCGTTCGCAGTCCCTATGGGACTGTGGCTGCCGTATTCCATGTCTGTATGTGTCGTTAATCGACACATACAGAAATGGAACAAAAAATGGCAGCCCCCATAGGGAAGAAAAAGTGTAAAAATAAGAAAAAGTAAAACACAAACACACAAATAAATATAAGCGTTTTTAATAAAGCACTAACATCTTTAACATATTAAAAAAAAAAAATTGTGATGACACTGTTCCTTTAAGGTGCCCATACACTTTAGATGAAAGTCAGCCGAGCCCACCTATTTGGCCGACTGTCTTAAGGGCTATGTACACTTTTTAAATCGTTTATATATATATACACGGACGTAGCTATCTTTATCTTGATTCTGATAACTTGCTGCAGCGTGATATCACACAACAAATGCCATTGAAAAATCATTGAAGAAGTCAAGATAAAGGATCTTGCCATCTGTATATATATATATATATATATATATATATATATAAAATGTCGATCAGTGTATTTGGTGCAACTTCCTACATTCATTCTATTAAAAAATATTTTTTTTTACTCTTTGAGATACAGCTGCTTTGTATCCTGTATACAGAGCAGCTGTATCGTTCGCTAAGACCTGAATCCGTCAGGTCCGCGGGACTGACGGGTTCAGTGAAAGCGGGTCCTGCGGGTCTACACTAGATTTACCTGTAATCAATCACATTTAAGTTATGAAACACCAGAGACATGCAGGACCCGCTGATACTGAATTCGTCCGTATGTCGATCGCACCGATCGACAATTTTATTAGATATTTATTTTAAATTTTATATATATATATATATATATATATATATATATATATATATATATATATATATAAACTATTTCAAAGGTGTACATAGCCTTTAAGGTTTTTTTGTGCCCAAGCGCTCCCCCCAGAGGGCAAATGTCAAGGGAAAATTAGTTATGAAATTTGAATACTTAGTTCTGTGTGATGATATTATCCTACGACGCCCCATCTTAAAGGAAGTGTTTAGTTTATAATTCACATTATCATACCTCCCTATTAGGGAATCTGAGATAATATTGGGGTGTCCTCTGTTCGAGATCCTCATCTCTTGGTCAGAGTGGAGAGCGGTTACATAGAGCATCTCTCCCTCTGGAGGACCTGTCCTCTCCTGTATTACACAGACAACACATTGATATGAATGTACACTGTGTAATACTTAATTTCTCCTGTGGTGGCACTGCAGGGAAATTGAACACTTACTGCCAGGTTTCTCCAAAGATGAGAACTGATCGCTGGGGGTCCCAAAGGACCTTTCGAACAACTTTTCAACCCCCTTGAGGTTTTACTAAATCTTTAATGAATATCCTTTTCCTCCAATATTGAGCAGGATTGTACAATAGTCTTCATGTCTCAGGCCACTATCAGGTAGTTTGAGACTTCCTGCACAGGGACGATGGCAGCACCGCCATCTTCATCCATGCTGCCCGCTCTCTGGACTCCCACTACAAGTGGGAGTCAAGTGACTCCCCTCTCTCCATTCCTCCGACCCCATTACCATGGCCTTTATACCCCACATCCACCCGCACAGTGATCTGACTATTTCCTCCTTCAAAACAGCCAGAGTCTCCAGCTTGTCAAAATAGAGATTTTGCTGAAACCCTCACTTATTTATATATACAAAGTGAGTTTTGGGGAACTACAACGGTGTATACCACCAATTAATGTTATTTATTATATTTTAGGAATAGTCTAGAGAATTTATCAATTGATAGACAGACATTATATCTAATTCTTTGCAACGATCTTGTCCCTATAAGCCTGCTATTTCATATATGTTGTCAGTTATTTTATGTCTGTCTATCAATTGATAAAGTCTCTAGACTAGTAAGCTTAAAATAACACATTCAGTGTAAAGCACAGAAGGAACAGATACAGTGTCTAGTTACTAAAGGATAATATCTAATAAATTGTAAGCCTTTGGCAATTCACTTAGTGCACAGCACAAGAATTAGATACAATGTCTATTTAATAACAGAAAACATTGCAAATACCAGTACACACAAAACTGATACAATGTTTAATGATTGACAGCTAATACTGATTCACACAGTGCATATAATATGCCTATGTGAGCAGATTTATACTTTCTCAGCAAGTAATAGTCCAACTTTATTGTTGTATTATATTAGCATACAAAAGACAAATTTTCGTCTTGAAGTGCAGGACAAGGGGTCCTCTGCACTGCTAAATAAATTTTGACCTACATTGAGAAATATATAGAATCAATTTTTTTTTTTAAATTTCTAATAGGAATTACAAACCTTTTCCCCTTTCCCTATTCCTAAAATATAATAAAGAGTCTCCAGCTTCTTTTTATCTTCCCTAGGTTATCTCAGGGATATAACAGTCCATAAATGGACAGTTACGTAACTGGGTCTATCACAGGAAAGCTCCAGTGACTTAGGTTCCCAGGAGGAGCGAAAAAGAGCCATATCTGAATAGTGACCTCAGGATACTCTCTAGGGTTGGCATTCATGGACAGAGCACCAAGAAGCTCTCTGCCTAGTATGGGGGTTGAGGGGGGGGGGGTCAGGACTGTTCGGGCAACGTATAGCACTATATGCCTATACATTGGAATACTTTGCAGTCTTCTGTTGGACGTTGGGAGTCCTCCTGATGTATACCTCCGACAGAAGTCACTAACGCGATGTGAAGGGGGTCTCATACTTTTTACTCAGACCCTGTTAGTGATTCCATAGCCTGGATCTGGTCATGGCTTTCCCCAGCAAAATCAGATGCTTACCGACTGTTGATCGCCACGGTGACCCGCTGATTGCTGCGGCGGCTCTAATCTTAATGGGGTTGTCTCTGATGAGACAATTGTGATTATAGGCACTGAAGCTGCATAACACCACTCTAAGCCGAATCCGTCAGGGAGCTAGACTGATTGGATTGAGCTTACAACGGCGTTATGCAGCTTTTGTGTATATTAGATACATATAAGCTGCAGCGCTGAATTGGTACAAAATTGTGTATAATACAAGAGTGCCTATAATTAACATATACATGCATTACACTAAAAAATTATATCTCAACCAAGCTTTACATAGCTTTTAAAGGGGTTGTCCAGTCCCTAAAAATTGATGGCCTATCCTCAGGATAGGCCATCAATATCTGATCGATCAGGGTTCAACAGCAGGGACCCCTGGCGATCAACTGTTTTGAATGGGCCACATCGTTTGTACGAGCGCTGCTTACCCTTCTCTCCTCACCTGCTCCTAGTGTGAATCGCCGACACAAATGTAGCGGCGGTTCACAGTATTACAGCCTTCTCCCGATATGTATTACTACAAGTGTGTCGGCGATTCACCGCGCGAGCAGATAAGGAATGAAGGGGAAGCAGCACTCGTATGAGCGACGCGGCACCTTCAAAACAGCTAATCGGCAGGTGTCTCGGGAGTCGGACCCTGACCGATCAGATATTGATCGTTTATCCTGAGGAAAGGCCATCAATTTTTAGGGACTGGATAACCCTTTTACCTGTGTATTTTAAAGACATAACACTCGGACATGATGAGGTTCGACATATAAACCTACAATGATCTAAGTCTAGTTCACTAGAGCCATGGTGGGTTGTTATCTCCGTAATATGTCTGTCAGTGAACGCTCTTGATAAAAACGTATTCACTACTCGCATTATGTTCAGTGGTAATAGCAGCTGAAGGCTCTTGTGTCAGGAAAATGAAAAATGAGATGTTACTATTTTCCACCACAGGTCGAATGCCAAACGTGGATTCATAATAAAGTTCCTTTACTTATTAAATTGAGTACTTGGCCTGAACACCCGTGTGAACAGACATGTGTTCTGATGATACAGATAACCCTGAGCCCATTAAAAGGTTTATATTGATGAGTACAGGCCAAGAAACACTTCACTGTTTGAACATGAAACGTCTCCTTCTCCTTCTTGTCCTGGGACTTGCTGGTATGTAGAATTTAACTTTTTGTATTTTTGGGAAAAAAAATCCCAATTTCCCTACAAGTGTATTGTATATAATTTCTAGAGGAGATATTAATGTCCACTAATTCATATCCAAGAGTTAATATCAGGGATTAGAGTGGCATAGCCTTACACAAGGGTAGACAGTAAGGAAGTATAGAGACGTTGGTGGAAAGGGATATTTGAAGAACATTTTTTTTCTTGATAATGCCTAAAACACATCACAATAAACATGCAGTTTTATACAATTATCACAGCTATAATGTAAGAGTATGTTCACACGAGGTCATTACGTCCGTAATTGACGGACGTATTTCAGCCGCAAGTACCAGACCGAACACACTGCGGGGAGCCGGGCTCCTAGCATCATAGTTATGTACGACGCTAGGAGTCCCTGCCTCTCCGTGGAACTACTGTCCCGTACTGAAAACATGATTACAGTACAGGACAGTTGTCCCGCAGCGAGGCAGGGACTCCTAGCGTCGTACATAACTATGATGCTAGGAGCCCAGCTCCCCGCAGTGTGTTCGGTCTGGTACTTGCGGCCGAAATACGTCCGTCAATTACGGACGTAATGACCTTGTGTGAACATACCCTAAAAGTATACAATCTACTCAACCAAATTTGTTCCTATTTTTTTCCCTTCCTTTCCCTTCCCCCTCCCCTTCTTTCTTTTAAATATAAGAGGGATATGGTAACGGGCCTCTTTTCGTTAAACCACCACTTTTTGGGCCAACCCGAGTCTTCCGCATGATCGTAATCCACTCAAACCTCTAAACCCCCCCCATATGGGTCCTTTCCTTTTACGTTCCCCTTAAACCTCCCTCTCTATCGTTCTATCATCCCATTTATAATTTAGTCTATTGAGTCCCGTTAAACTTATCAGCCCCACAATCAGTACACAAATTCAGTAGATCTTTAATAAAATACAATAGGAAACAAATACAAATAATCACTGCAGGTCAACAAAGAAAGATATGGGACATCAACCTATAGCCATATGTTCACAGAAACAAATCTATTTCAGGCTATGTCATACACATCTTCCTATTTAACATCCCAGTATACACACCCCTCCTATGTACCACTAAGGCTCTGTTCACATCTGCGTTGTGGTCCCGTTCTGACGTTCCTTCGGAGGTTTCCGTCAGAACAGGACGCTGAACAGACACAAACTGACACTGACGAAAACCAGAGGTTTCCGTTTCCACCACCATTGATTTCAATGGTGATGGATCCGGTGCCCATGGTTTCCATTTGTCTCTATTGTGCACTGGACCCGTCATTTTGCTGGAAGCAATAGCATAGTCGATTACGCTATGGCTTCCAGCAAAACGATGGGTCCGGTGCACAACAGAGAAAAACGGAACGCTCAGACAGAACATCAGAATGGGACCACAACGCAGATGTGAACAGAGCCTAACTCCTGTCGTGGTGTATTTTAGCATTAATTCCCATCCCCCCACCAAAATACTTCTAAATCACTGGATCATCCAAATCTCCGGCAACTGTTCTATGACCAATGCCACCATCCCACATGATCATAAGCGATACGACTAACCCTACCCCCAAAGCCTTTATTTCCCACCTACCTAAAGCTGAGTATGGATGTAGCTAAAACATAACTTTTATGGGAGCCCCACTTATGACCTGTCATGGAACTGTTATCTGGTCACTGTATTTTTGTATTATTTGAGCACTATATGGAGGTATTTATTTAGGTATTGTGTGGCACAGTTACTTAGGCACTGTATAGTATATGATTTTTGCAGTGTGGCACTCTAAAGCATTGCCATTTAGGCAACTGTATGGCACCATTATTTGGGCACCCTATTGTATGATGCTTTTAACGAGGCACTGTATGGTATGATTATACACTGTATGACACTATATCATATGTTTGGGGGACATTCAGCCTTAATGATGATTATAATCATGGCCCCTCACCTACTAGGTGCCATTTATAACACCACTGTTTTCCTATGGGGCAGAGGGGCCAATAGGACCTCTCAAGAACCAGAGTGATACAGAAGAACAAAGGGAACAAAGGTTTTCACAAAGATTAAAAGAACCTATGGTAGTTTGGGCATGAGGAACATAAGTAGAGATCTTTTGTTGAGTTGCTTATTCCACCAACGCTGGGATATTGTATAGATATTCTGTATATATTTTGAAAGTTTTTGCTTCTTGAATATTATTTTTACTTATTAATTTATTTCAGCCGCGGCACCCATTGAGGATGATGATAAGATTGTCGGAGGTTACAAGTGTCCAGAAAGTTCTGTTTCCTACCAGGTGTCCCTGAATGTCGGATACCATTTCTGTGGGGGGTCCCTCATTGATACTTTATGGGTGGTGTCTGCTGCTCACTGCTATCAAAAGTAAGTAACTCCGATATACAGAAACATAGTTAGATTGTACGGTTGAAAAAAGTCACATGTCAGTCAAGTTGAACTAACTTTGTTTCCCTACATTGATAAAAAAAAAAAATAACCCCATAAGGCGAGTCAATCTGCCATAAAAGACAAAAAAAAAATCCCTCCTGATCCCAAGTGATCAGACTGGATTTATATAAGTCCAATGGAAAATAAGTAACAAATGGGCACTGGGCTTGGCCTTTCTGATTAAAGCCTTGGATTTGATTTTGACCACAGACCCTAGAGAGTGGAACATCATAGGCAGAATATAGATTTGATCTGGAGCTTCCGGAAGAAATTTAAGAAGTACACAAAGTGGAGCCAATAGGAGAAAGAGCAGTGGGGTGGCATTTGATGAAAAAGATGAGAAGAATATGAGTAAAATCAGCATCTGGACAATACCCCAGTGATTCGTTGATCATTGTGAGTCTGGCATCTCTAACTCTTGATGATAAACTGATATTGCTGATGGAAGACACATGTGACTACTGGCCAACCATTGACGTGTCGAGTCCGGCAAATCAAGAGCTCTCTTGGCAAGGATTCTACACTTTGGCTTATAAAGAGGGGTCTCGATTGGAGAGCCCCACTCTGTGACATTCATATACTTGCAGTTGGCATATGGAACTAGGACCACCCCTTTAATGTAAGATTGGATGGGTGCAAGTTTATTTGTAGACCACAAATAATAATAATCTAGACCGTATGTGATAACTACATGGATTGGCATGAATATTAGAAAATGATCTTGAAGGTTTTTTTGGGGGACTGTAGTGTTGATGGCCTATCTTTAGTTGTGCCGGGTACTGCAGCTCACAGCAGCTCAGTCCTATTCAAGCAAATGAGACTGAGCTGCAGTACCTAGCACAGCCACAACCAACTGTATGGTGCTGTGCCTGGAAGAAGACTGATGGGGATGCGGCACTTCAAAGAGTGCTGTGGCCCCTTAACCCCTTTACGCAAAAGGACTTGCAATTATGTCCTGATGCAGGCGGAGAAGTATGGAGCATGCTCCATACGCTGCGGGTGTCAGCTGTATATTACGGCTGACATCCGAGACAAACGGCCTGGAACAGCGATCGTGCTGTTCCTGGCTTCTTAACCCCTTAAATGCTGCAGTCAATCATGACCGCAACATCTGAGGCATGAGAAAGAGGAGGGAGACCCCTCCAACATCTCATCATCCCCCTGCAATGCGATCAGGGGAGGGGGGGTGATGGTTGTCATGGCAGCCCAGGGGCCTAATGAAGACCCCCAGGAATGCCTTCACGCTGCCTCTGTTAATCAACAGAGCCTGTAAAAATGACAATATACTGCAATACATTAGTATTGCAATGTATTGTACTGGCGATCTAATGATCGCTGGTTCAAGTCTCCAAGGGAGGCTAATAAAATGTGTAAAAAAGTTAAATAAAGTTTAATAGTGAAAAAATAAATAAAGTTAAAAAAAAAACCTTTTCTCATTTTCATCAAGTAATGGGAAAAATAAAAAAGTAAACAAAATTGGTATCACTGCATCCGTAAACGTCTGAGCCATTACAATAAACCATTATTTAACGTGTACAGTGAATGCTGTAAAATGCCAAAATCACAGTTTTTTTTTGGTCAACTTAGCTGCAAAAAAAAGTTTTAATAAAAAGTGATCAAAAAGCCATATGTACCAAAAAAGGGTACTTAGAAAAGCTACAGCTCGTCCCGCCAAACATAAGCCTTCACATCGCTCAACCGACGAAAATATAAAAAAGTTCTGGCTCTCAGAATGCGGTGACACAAAACTTTTTTTTTTACAAAAAGTTTTTTCTTTGTAAAAGTAGTAAAATCTAAAAAAAATATATATAAAGTTGATATCAATGTAATTGTATTAAGCCACAGAATAAAGTTAAGTTGTCATTTTTACCACACGACGAAAGCTGCAAAAACGAAACCCAAAAAACAATGGAGGATTCGCAGTTTTTTCCAATTTCAGCCCGCAAAGATTTTTTTTTCAGTTTCCAAGTACATTATATTGTACTTTAAATGATGCTAATATAAACTACAACTCCTTCCGCAAAAGATAATCCCCACATCACTCTATTGACGGAAAAAGAAAACCGTTATGGCTCTTGGATGGCGGGGAGTGAAAGACAAAAACGAAAAATCAAGACATGGCCTGGTCCTGAAGGGGTTTTTAAAGGAGCTGATCGACGGGGTTGCTAGTAGTTGGACCCCCCCCCCCCACGATCAGATATTGATGGCCTATCCTAAAAATAGGCCATAAATATTACAGTCCCAGAAAACCCCTTTAATGGCTTTTTTAGTGTTATGCTAAAGCATGACCAAGGTCAACCAAGAAGACATTTCTGAACCCATTGACGATGAGTTGTATTTTTATATTTTAGGCATATTCAAGTCCGGATTGGAGAATATAACATCAAAGAATTAGAGGGACCCGAGCAATTCATTGCATCTTCTAAAGTCATTCCACACCCACAGTACGACCCCTCTGTTCTTGACAATGATATCATGTTAATCCGGCTGAAAAAGCCAGCAAGGCTGAACACCCAAGTACAACCTGTCAGTCTACCGACTCACTGTGACCCGGCGGGGACTCCTTGTCTCATCTCAGGATGGGGGAACACTCTGAGCGACGGGGGTGAGGAAACAAATCTAAACATTATTTCATACACTATTATATAGAACGATGGCAGCCAGCTCGAGAAGAGCTAAAGGGAACTCACTGTACCAGAAAAATTAGTTAAAGGAACACATCAGGAAATGCCTACTGCAGGGTCTGAGGGGGCGGAGCATGACACAGAAAGAACTCCAAATACAGACGTCATGCACCATCCCTCAGGCCCAGCACTGGGTATAACACAGGGATGTGTTCCTTTAATTCATTTTTATGGAACACAGTGAGTTCCCTTTAACTCATCTGCAATTGGCTGCCATTTCCGAGAGGAGGGGCTTCTCTAATTAGGCTGCGTGACAACCACAGATGTGTAACGCTATTTGGATCATGATGATGTCACAGTAACGCAAAAGACTGAATTATTTTGGACTTGTTTTAGATTATTTTGGAAACAGTTTTTTTTATTATTTTTCCCTTTATATTGCATAGATTTAGCATAGTACCATTGCTATATTAACTGAGAGTGAATATACACCTTCTAAAACCATTTTATTCTGTACTGATTAATTTCATAACATTTTCATAACAAACGTAATCTTTAGATCAGTCGGAGCTTCAGTTTTCTAAAACGGATCTTCAAATCCTCGACATAGAGTTGAATTATGATATTCTTTCTACCTGCAGCCACCACTAGGGGGAGCTCAGGAGCTTACTGCATACTGGGTTATTAATGAGTTCAATGTATAATCAGTCTACAGTAAGCTCATATATGTGGACATATGTTTAGTGTCCCAATAATAAAGAATTTTGGAATATTAGTCAGATCGTATATACTGACTTTAGAATTTTGAATTCGTGTGTATCACTGTTCACTGTTGATAGTAGGAAGGGGTGGAGCCATGACAACCTCTTCTTTTTACACTCATGTGCCTTTAATTGACTTTTCAGATGGATTTGATGTATAGTAACGACCTTTATGCTGTTGACACTAAAAAAAAAGTTTTCTATCTTTTTTCTAGTTAATTATCCGGATGTCCTGCAATGTCTGGATGCTCCTATTCTGGATGATCAGCAGTGCCATGACGCTTATCCTGAGCAAATCACTAGGAACATGGTCTGCTTGGGTTACATAGAAGGGGGAAAAGACTCTTGTCAGGTAAAAGCCAAACTCTTGAGGCTGAGACAGAAATTGGTTTAATTTTCAGTTGCCTTAAATCAACATTTTACAATTAACTTCGACATATAATATAGAATATATTTGCATATACTTTCTCATACTCCAGTCACATCCAATGCTGTATCAACAATATTGCTGTTTTTTCTTAGCTCTGACTTCACATTTCCCAGTACTTCCTCCTGATTCAGTGTCTGTTCAGAGCATTCTTAACATACATGCATTCGGGGAGGTGTAGTTTTTAGACAATGACCCCCTACAGTCAGTTTATTAAAAAAAAAAGCTACATTTCCTAAAATGCAATGCAGTTGAGCAGTTTTTACTGTAATCCAATGGAACCCCAATCAACATTGGGGACATTAGCAATAGGTAGAGCTGATATGGGTCTGCCAATACCCAGTAGCTTGGGCATACAGCGATCACCTGATTGGCCACATAATTGCTGGGTTCTAAATAGGCAGTGGCATTACCCATTGAGCGCCGTATATGTGTTGAGAACGGGCATCAGGCAGATTCTGAAAATTGGTGCTGTGTGTGCTGCCCCAACTTTTTAGCATTATTCCCATTTATATAGGATACACCTCTAACCTATGGGATTTGAATTGCAAATAGGCCATATGACCCCCTCCTTCATCATACCACAAAATTAATACAGACCCCAGATCAGACCCCCTTAATACAGACCAGAGCCCCCCTAGTACAGACCTCAGACCAGACGTTGTCTGTAGTGGTGATCTGGACTGCAGGAAAGAGAAGAGGTGAGCATGATTTTAAAGAATACGCCCAGGAGCTTTGCCATCTGCCTTTTTAGGGGTCCGGGAGGTCTCCGCCTTTTCTGTTAGTCAGGTATGTTCAAAAGAGAAGATCGAAATAAACCGCTTCTATCTTCTCTCCCGGGTTTCATTTAGCCGGCACCCTTCTAATGCTTAAATTGCAAGCGCAGATCCTTTATAGCTTACCTAAAAGCCTTTAAGCCCTATTTAATCAGGAACATTCAAAAAAGCCTCCCTAAAAAGTGCCACTTTGGGTACATCTGCATAATCCACCCCTTTAAGGTCCATGACAGTTGGGAAGTGGTGTGCGTATAAAAGACAGGATCACACATTTGGTCATTAACTGGTTAATACAGATCTCTATTCCAGCCTATGGACTCATTCTCATTGTCTCTTTCTCTAGGGTGATTCTGGAGGTCCAGTGGTTTGCAATGGAGAGCTGCAAGGAATAGTGTCCTGGGGTTATGGCTGTGCCTTACCTGGACAGCCAGGTGTATATACAAAGGTGTGTAACTATGTGTCCTGGATTGAGAAAACCATGGCCGGATATTAGGAGCTTCGGAAAACAGATTCTAAGCAATAAAATATTGGTGGAAATCATGTTTTTCTCTGCAAACATTTTTGTGACTGTAATTGATCTGCATATAGAGGGAATTTAAAAAATAAATAAATAAATAAAAAAACAGAAAATCAAATAGAAGAACTGGTAACAGAAGTACATTGCAAGCTGAAGAAGTAGATTGCAAGGACCGGTGCAGCTGAATCCAGGGGTCGGGGCATCTACAGGAGAAGGGGGCCACTTTGCCACCGTAGGGCTTTCAGTAGGAGCTGACTTTTGCTGGGGTACGTTACTGCAGCCGTGGGAGGTGGGAGGTGGGTGGCGTGTTTAGCTGTATTCGTGGCCGGCCTTTCTCTTCGCAGGAGATGTCTCCCTCCTGCACACAAGGACTCTACCAAGGGACTGCACTGGGAACTGATTGGTGTGTAGTGTGAAAACATGTGTCCAGTGTGTGACTTGCGTGCTTGTGACATGTGTCCTATGTGTTAGTGGGGTTTTTGTTGGCTGGCATGTATTCTACAGTATACGTGCAGTATGTGTCCTATGTGTGATTGGCACATGTGTGATTTATCTGGTTTGTAAATGGTGAATTTGTGACATCTATCCAGCATATGACTAGAGCGTAAGCAGCATGTGTCCAGCATACGAGTGGAGCGTGAGCGGCATGTGTCTAGCATGCGCGTGAAGCGTGACCAGCTTGTGCCCAGCATACAAGTGGAGCATGAGCACAATGTGTCCCACATACGAGTGGAGCGTGAGCGGCATGTGTCCAGTATGCGAGTGGAGAGTGAGCAGCATGTGTCCAGCATACGATTGGAGCTTGAGTACCATGTGTCCAGCATACGAGTGGAGCATGAACAGCATGTGTCCTGCATACGAGCGGAGCATGAGCAGCATTTGTCCAGCATACGAGTGGAGCGTGAGCAACATGTGTCCAGCATATTAGTGGAGATTGAGCAGCATGTGTCCAGCATAGGAGTGGAGCTTGAGCAGCATGTGTCTAGCATACAAGTGGAGCGTGAGCAGCATGTGTCCAGCATACTAGTGGAGCATGAGCAGCATGTGTCCAGCATATGAGTGGAGCTTGAGCAGCATGTGTCCAGCATACGAGTGGAGCATGAGTAGCATGTGTCCAGCATATGAGTGGAGCTTGAGTAGAATGTGTCCCGCATACGAGTGAAGCATGAGCAGCATGTGTCCAGCATATGAGTGGAGCTTGAGCAGCATGTCTCCAGCATACGAGTGGAGCATGAGCAGCATGTGTCCAGCATACGAGTGGAGCATGAGCAGCATGTGTCCAGCATACGAGTGGAGCTTGAGCAGCATGTGTCCAGCATACGAGTGGAGCATGAACAGCATGTGTCCAGCAAACGAGTGGAGCTTGAGCAGCATGTGCCCAGCATACGAATGGAGCTTGAGCAGCATGTGTCCAGTATACGAGCGGAGCTTGAGTAGAATGTGTCCAGCATACAAGCGGAGCTTGAGCAGCATGTGTCCAGTATACGAGCGGAGCTTGAGTAGAATGTGTCCAGCATACGAGTGGAGCTTGAGCAGCATGTGTCCAGCATACGAGTGGAGCTTAAGCAGCATGTGTCCAGCATATGAGTGGAGCATGAGCAGCATGTGTCCAGCATACAAGTGGAGCTTAAGCAGCATGTGTCCAGAATACGAGTGGAGCGTGAGCAGCATGTGTCCAGAATGTGTCCAGCATACGATTGGAGTGTGAGCAGCATGTGTCCAGCATACGAGTGGAGCGTGAGCAGCTTGTGCCCAGCATACGAGTGGAGCTTGAGCAGCATGTGTCCAGCATACGAGTGGAGCTTGAGCAACATGTGTCCAGCATACGAGTGGAGCGTGAACAGCATGTGTCCAGCAAACGAGTGGAGCTTGAGCAGCATGTGCCCAGCATACGAATGGAGCTTGAGCAGCATGTGTCCAGTATATGAGCGGAGCTTGAGTAGAATCTGTCATGCATACGAGTGGAGCGTGAGCAGCATGTGTCATGCATACGAGTGGAGCGTGAGCAGCATGTGTCATGCATACGAGTGGAGCGTGAGCAGCATGTGTCCAGCATACGAGTGGAGCGTGAGCAGCATGTGTCTAGCATACGAGTGGAGCGTGAGCAGCATTTGTCATGCATACGAGTGGAGCGTGAGCAGCATGTGTCCAGCATACGAGCGGAGCGTGAGCAGCATGTGTCATGCATACGAGTGGAGCGTGAGCAGCATGTGTCATGCATACGAGTGGAGCGTGAGCAGCATGTGTCCAGCATACGAGTGGAGCGTGAGCAGCATGTGTCCAGCATACGAGTGGAGCGTGAACAGCATGTCTCCAGCAAACGAGTGGAGCTTGTGCAGCATGTGCCCAGCATACGAATGGAGCTTGAGCAGCATGTGTCCAGTATATGAGCGGAGCTTGAGTAGAATCTGTCATGCATACGAGTGGAGCGTGAGCAGCATGTGTCATGCATACGAGTGGAGCGTGAGCAGCATGTGTCATGCATACGAGTGGAGCGTGAGCAGCATGTGTCCAGCATACGAGTGGAGCGTGAGCAGCATGTGTCTAGCATACGAGTGGAGCGTGAGCAGCATTTGTCATGCATACGAGTGGAGCGTGAGCAGCATGTGTCCAGCATACGAGCGGAGCGTGAGCAGCATGTGTCATGCATACGAGTGGAGCGTGAGCAGCATGTGTCATGCATACGAGTAGAGCGTGAGCAGCATGTGTCCAGCATACGAGTGGAGCGTGAGCAGCATTTGTCATGCATACGAGTGGAGCGTGAGCAGCATGTGTCCAGCATACGAGCGGAGCGTGAGCAGCATGTGTCATGCATACGAGTGGAGCGTGAGCAGCATTTGTCATGCATACGAGTGGAGCGTGAGCAGCATGTGTCCAGCATACGAGCGGCGCGTGAGCAGCATGTGTCCAGCATACGAGTGGAGCGTGAGCAGCATGTGTCCAGCATACGAGTGGAGTGTGAGCAGCATGTGTCGAGCATACGAGTGGAGCGTGAGCAGCATGTGTCCAGCATACGAGTGGAGCGTGAGCAGCATGTGTCCAGCATACGAGTGGAGCGTGAGCAGCATGTGTCTAGCATACGAGTGGAGCGTGAGCAGCATTTGTCATGCATACGAGTGGAGCGTGAGCAGCATGTGTCCAGCATACGAGCGGAGCGTGAGCAGCATGTGTCATGCATACGAGTGGAGCGTGAGCAGCATGTGTCATGCATACGAGTGGAGCGTGAGCAGCATGTGTCCAGCATACGAGTGGAGCGTGAGCAGCATGTGTCCAGCATACGAGTGGAGCGTGAACAGCATGTGTCCAGCAAACGAGTGGAGCTTGTGCAGCATGTGCCCAGCATACGAATGGAGCTTGAGCAGCATGTGTCCAGTATATGAGCGGAGCTTGAGTAGAATCTGTCATGCATACGAGTGGAGCGTGAGCAGCATGTGTCATGCATACGAGTGGAGCGTGAGCAGCATGTGTCATGCATACGAGTGGAGCGTGAGCAGCATGTGTCCAGCATACGAGTGGAGCGTGAGCAGCATGTGTCTAGCATACGAGTGGAGCGTGAGCAGCATTTGTCATGCATACGAGTGGAGCGTGAGCAGCATGTGTCCAGCATACGAGCGGAGCGTGAGCAGCATGTGTCATGCATACGAGTGGAGCGTGAGCAGCATGTGTCATGCATACGAGTAGAGCGTGAGCAGCATGTGTCCAGCATACGAGTGGAGCGTGAGCAGCATTTGTCATGCATACGAGTGGAGCGTGAGCAGCATGTGTCCAGCATACGAGCGGAGCGTGAGCAGCATGTGTCATGCATACGAGTGGAGCGTGAGCAGCATTTGTCATGCATACGAGTGGAGCGTGAGCAGCATGTGTCCAGCATACGAGCGGCGCGTGAGCAGCATGTGTCCAGCATACGAGTGGAGCGTGAGCAGCATGTGTCCAGCATACGAGTGGAGTGTGAGCAGCATGTGTCGAGCATACGAGTGGAGCGTGAGCAGCATGTGTCCAGCATACGAGTGGAGCGTGAGCAGCATGTGTCCAGCATACGAGTGGAGCGTGAGCAGCATGTGTCCAGCATACGAGTGGAGCGTGAGCAGCATGTGTCCAGCATACGAGTGGAGTGTGAGCAGCATGTGTCGAGCATACGAGTGGAGCGTGAGCAGCATGTGTCCAGCATACGAGTGGAGCGTGAGCAGCATGTGTCGAGCATACGAGTGGAGCGTGAGCAGCATGTGTCTAGCATACGAGTGGAGCGTGAGCAGCATGTGTCTAGCATACGAGTGGAGCGTGAGCAGCATGCCTTGACACTGACACTGAATATGCCCTTATTTGATTATTAGAGGTCATGTATCAATCCAGATACACTAGATTTGTAACTGCATTAACAAAAAACAGTACATTTGGGATTAAAGTCATTCAGTATATATGAAGATACATAAGAGGTAGTTGCCTTCCTGTTGCATGTAGATTTACTAAACATTCTCCTCTTGCGTTGCGTGTGTTGTGTTGAGGAATACAGTGCACAAAATGCTGTACCGAAATCTGGAATCTACCCAAAGACGATTTATGAAATTAACCCCAACGCTCCGGGTAACAATGTAGCGTCTTGACGTAACACAGAGGGAGTTAGGAAAGGGGTGTACACTGACAACGGTGGCTTCAATATCAATGTACACCAGCTGCAACAATATGGCGTAACAGAGTCTTGACGTTACATAAATCAAAGTGCACATGAATAGTTAATAATGAAGCGATAAATCCTGACAGATAAAGGATGTATCGTATGTAGCAAATATATGTAAAGACCACACACGGCATAAGGCACATGTATGATACCAAATAGATCCCCATGCGCAAACATACAATGTGTTTATTGTAATTTGACCAGGATACCATATAGTTAAATAAGTGCAGTTCAATAAGGACATGAATTTTTACAGCATATACACTAGTACGAGTCAACAAATCCAAATAATTACAAAATATTGTACGTGCACTAAAGATGACAAGATACTGAATACCCCATGTACCACCCCTAATAAATTTGTCAATGTCATATGCATATTTTCCGGGATTAATATATTTCTTGTTATGCAATTTAAAAAATGTATTAAATGGGCCACAAATCCGCTCTGTGGGTCACGTAAGGATTTTTTAGATATCATAAACTGGCAAATTGCAGTTGCCACAAGGACAGGATCCTGGAGATCTATTACCAAGTCTCAAGGCCACACGGACGTGTAAAGTGACTCCTTACAAGTATTTCTTTCAGATTACATGTTTGCTTCTCCAGACGCCACCTGGAAACTTGTAGTCCCTGTACTTGTAGTCCCTGTACAGTTGCGACTTAAGGACCTATTACCTTGGCCATTTTGGCCGATGCAACGAGTGCCGATCAACGAGACAGCTGGTTGATCGGCGCTCGTTTGCTTCTGTCACAAGGAGTTATGAATGGGGACGAGCGCTCGTTACTCCGATCACTCGTCCCCATACATTATTATCAAGTCGGCAGCGCGTCTCCCTGTCGATAATATTTCAGTTTTTTAAAACGATACGATCAGCAGATGATCCGGCGTTTGCTTGTTCATCTGCTGATCGTTCCCCTGTTTACACACGGCAATTATCGGCAACGAGCGTTGTATGAACACTTGTCTGCCCGATAATCGCCCGGTGTAAAAGGGCCTTAAATCTCAAAAGTTGTATCCATTTTTAAATGACCAGGATGAAAACTCGAATAGTAAAGCAAATTTTTTGTGGCCGTACTCTTCCTATACAAAACAGTGATAATTGTATTATCCTTTATGCTTTACTCAGACGAACAAGTGTAAACTCCAACGTGAAAAACTAAGTGGAGATTTTTAATCCAAGTAGTCAACAGCTTGCTCAGAGACCTGCGAAGTAAAGGAAAATGTGAAGAGTCCCACTGATCCCTACATGTGTCCAGCATGTGTGTGCCAAGTGTAGCATTTGTCCACCGTGTGAGTGATGCATGTGCACTATGTGTCCATCATGAGTGTGTCTTGTGTGTATCATTGGTCCATCGTGTATTGCGTGTAGTTTGTGTCCATTGTGAGGGTATGTTCACACGGCCAAATTTCAGACGTATACGAGGCGTATTTTGCCTCATTTTACGTCTGGAAATACGTCTCAAATACGTCGTCAAACATCTGCCCATTACTTTCTATGGGTAGAACGCTGTATTGTCCACACGACGCGTAATTTTACGCATCGTACGGCAATTACGACGCGTAAAATTACGCCTCGTAAAAAGAAGTGCAGGACACTTCTTTGGACTTTTTGGAGCTGTTTTCTCATAGACTCCAATGAAAACAGCTCCAAAAACGGACGTAAAAAACGCTGCGAAAACGGCGTGAGAACGCCGCGAAAAATGCGAGTTGGTAAAAAAAACGTCTGAAAAGCAGGGTCTGTTTTCCCTTGAAAACAGCTCTGGATTTTCAGACGTTTTTGTTGACTACGTGTGAACATATCCTGAGAGTGCCTTGTGTGTAGCATGTCCATTGTGAGAGTCTTGTGTCTAGTGTGCCAAGTGTGGGTGTCTGGTGTGTAGCATATGTTCATAGTGAATGTCTTGTGTGTAGTATGTTTCTATGTGTAAGAGTGTTTGTGCGGGTGTGCTATGTTTCCAGTGTGTTAATGGCGGATGTGTGCCATGTGTCCAGTGTGTGAGTGGTGCATGTGTGCCACGTGTCCAGTGAATGAGTGGTGCGTGTATGTCACATATCCAGCATATGAGGGGTGCGTGTGTGTCATGTGTCCAGCGTGTGAGTGGTGCGTGTGTGCCATGTGTCCAGTGTGTGAGTGGTGCATGTGTGCGATGTGTCCAGTGTGTAAGTGGTGCCTGTGTGCGATGTGTCCAGTGTGTGAGTGGTGCGTGTTTCCAGTGTGTGAATGGTACGTGTGTCCAGTGTGTGAATGGTACGTGTGTGCCATGTGTCCAGTGTGTGAGTGGTGCGTGTGTGCCATGTGTCCAGTGTGTGAGCGGTGTGTGTGTGCCATATGTCCAGTGTGTGAATGGTGCGTGCGTGCCATGTGTCCAGTGTGTGAGTGGTGCGTGTGTGGCATGTCTCTAGTGTGTGAGTAGTGTGTGTGGGTCATGTGTTCAGTGTGTGAGTGGTGCATGTGTCCAGTGTGTGAGTAGTGCGTATGTGCCATGTGTCCAGTGTGTGAGTGGTGCCTGTGTGCCATGTGTCCAGTGTGTGAGTGGTGCCTGTGTGCCATGTGTCCAGTGTCTGAGTGATGCGGGTGTGCTATGTGTCCAGCATGTGAGTGGTGCGTGAGTGCCATGTGTCCAGCATGTGAGTGGTGCGTGTGTGCCATGTGTCCAGCATGTGAGTAGTGCGTGTGTGCCATGTGTTCAGCGTGTGAGTGGTGTGTGTGCCATGTGTCCAGTATGGGAGTGGTGTGTGAGTGCCACGTGTCCAGCATGTGAGTGATGCGTGTGTGCCATGTGTCCAGCATGTGAGTGGTGCGTGAGTGCCATGTGTCCAGCATGTGAGTGGTGCGTGTGTGCTATGTGTTCAGCGTGTGACTGGTGTGTGTGTGCCGTGTGTCCAGTATGGGAGTGATGCGTGTGTGCCATGTGTCCAGCATGTGAGTGGTGCGTGAGTGCCATGTGTCCAGCATGAGTGGTGCGTGTGTGCCATGTGTTCAGAGTGTGAGTGGTGCGTGAGTGTCATGTGTCCAGTATGGGAGTGATGAGTGTGTGCCATGTGTCCAGCATGTGAGTGGTGCGTGTGTGCCATGTGTTCAGCGTGTGAGTGGTGCGTGAGTGCCATGTGTCCAGCGTGTGAGTGGTGCGTGTGTGCCATGTTTCCAGTGTGTGAGTGCCATGTGTCCAGCATGTGAGTGGTGCGTGTGTGCCATGTGTCCAGTATGGGAGTGATGCGTGTGTGCCATGTGTCCAGTATGGGAGTGATGCGTGTGTGCCATGTGTCCAGCATGTGAGTGGTGCATGTGTGCCATGTGTCCAGTGTGTGAGTGGTGTGTGAGTGCCATGTGTTCAGTGTGTGAGTGGTGCGTGTGTGCCATGTGTCCAGCCTGTGAATGGTGCGTGTGTGCCATGTGTTCAGCGTGTGAGTGGTGCGGGTGTGCCATGTGTCCAGTGTCATGTGTCCAGCATGTGAGTGGTGCGTGTGTGCCATGTGTCCAGTATGGGAGTGATGCGTGTTTGCCATGTGTCCAGCATGTGAGTGGTGCGTGTGTGCCATGTGTCCAGCGTGTGAGTGGTGCGTGTGTGCCATGTGTCCAGCATGGGAGTGATGCGTGTGTGCCATGTGTCCAGTGTGTGAGTGGTACGTGTGTGCCATGTGTCCAGCATATGAGTGGTGTGTGTGTGCCATGTGTCCAGCATATGAGTGGTGCGTGTGTGCCATGTGTCCAGCATATGAGTGGTGCGTGTGTGCGATGTGTCCAGTGTTTGAGTGGTGTGTGAAAGGGCCCTCTGCTCTCAGCATTAACCCCTATTGCATTGCATGAATTTTATCTGCGATGGGAGGTATAATGCTTTGAGAGGTAGTGGTCACATAATGCTCATGGGTGAACAGGTTCATTATTTCTACCCTCATAAAACACTACACAAATCTATGTGTTCATTGGTTAAGATGTGGCCTAAGACTTGAATGAGTTATTTCTTGTTCTCTTCTACGTTAACTCTTTACATCAGATTTTCCGCTAGTGGAAAATAGGAAGATATTTAGCCCCCTCTAGAGGTGGAGATTTTAAATAACACCAACACAGTTTGGATACAATTGAGAGCTGGACAATATAAAAAACACTTCCATCCATATTAAACTCAGGCATTATTGAGCATCAATTAAGACAAGATAGAGAGAGAGAGAGAGAGAGAGAGAAAGAGAGAGAGAGAGAGAGAGAGAGAGAATTACATGAATAGATATAAATATTAATAGAAAGTTAAATATATAAGAGATTGGCAAACCCCAAATGACAGGTCCCCTTTAATTTATCTCCGCAGATCATTGTGCACTCCTGGCTCTTATGTCTGTTGGG
This sequence comes from Rhinoderma darwinii, assembly GCF_050947455.1. NCBI lineage: Eukaryota > Metazoa > Chordata > Amphibia > Anura > Rhinodermatidae > Rhinoderma > Rhinoderma darwinii. Next base: position 10,319,703 of record NC_134697.1, read on the forward strand.
TTCAGGAAGTTTCTGTGATGGTTTTTTGGCCGATGCCTGTCAAGATAAGTGGATGGGAAAGTCACACTAAAAACTGAGGCACAGACTGTGGTTGAAAGCAACCGAAATTCATCAAGAGATTACTGGAAATTCTTTGCGCTTTTCAGACACTGATTTCCTGCAGGATATTGTGGGATTCCTGCTGAGTAAATACATAAGACGAAAGAGAACAAAGTTACAGGAGAACTATCATTTTATATTTATTTCTAAATAGGTGCAATATTCTGTAGTGATTGCATTATTATCATATCTTTATAGTGGTCAGAGCTCTGTTTTTCTTATACAGAGCTCCAAATCCCCAGCAGGGGACTAGTGCATGATCAAATTCTGTCTGCCTGCTGCCTCCACTAGGGGGAGCTTAGGAGCGTCCTGAAGACAGGTTTATTATTGACTTTAATGGAAGCTGTACTAATCCGTCTCCAGCTGTTCGTTTTTAGTTTCTAGATGTAATAAAGTAGTTTCCATTCACTGACAGCAATCAATAAATCTTAAAAATTTTGTACAAAATGAACTACAAAAATGCATAACTTCTCATTATACAATGACTAAACTTTATAGACATAAAAATTAAAACCATTTCAAAGTTCTGAACTGTAGCAACTATAAAATGATCTTCAAGTTTGCTTTCGAGGTGCCCTGAAGAGATCCATTGGATTTGAAGAAGTGGACGGGGGGGTAAACCATAAGTAATCCCCAAAACTGTTATGATACCAGCTGGGCACTTCATTCGTACATGAGATTAGACCACACTGACTCCTTCTTCCAAAAAACAGAGCCACCCTTGTCCGTGCGCTGTACCTGGCATTGCGGCATTTAAGTGAATTTTAATCCCTACAGCTGTCCTTCACCATCACTTTCAATCCCCATATAGGTAAAGGTCACTTTAAAGTTGGAGCATTACTTCAAAGTAGGTATAGAAGATTACAAATAACTTTTCTGCTTTCTAACAGAGACAGCACCACTCTTGTCTACAGGCTGCGTCTGGTATTGCAGCTCAGCCCCATTCACTTGAATGCTGCAATACCAGACAGAGCCTATAGCTCCAGGGATTCAGAGATCCTTTACCCTGGTCAGCAGTCAGATATTGTTTATGGGGATACGCCTATAATGTAGGGTCCATCTTTGCTTTATATGATAGAAGATAAATAAAGAAACAAGAAACTTGAAATAATTACCAACCACTGGTCTGCTCATTGGTCCCAGTTAATCTTTTACCGTGAGGTCATATTGCATGATCGAGCATGCCTCCAACTGTCCCGGATTCAGCGGGACGGTCCCGTGTCCTGCTATCTTGGGCGGTCGGTGGTACGCCGCGGTTTCAACTGTATCTGCGTCCAGAGGACGCAGATACGGTTGATTCCATGGCTGAAGCGGGGAACTGTCAGCTCCCTGCTTCAGCATTCACTGTGTAATGCCGGCCATGAGCGGCTCAGCAGAGACAGGCGGGATGCAGTGATGTCACCGTGACTGTCTGCGCCGAGCCATTTATAGCCCAGAGTTGAGGAGCAGAGAGATCTCCTCCACTTCTCGTGGGAACGGACCATGTGTTGTCTCTCTTTGCAATACTTGAAAGTTTGGTGCTATGGATCAAGGCAGCTAACCACGGCTGAACGCGCTGATGTCACTTTGGACAATTGGCTGCAATGGTCATGTGGCATATCACTGCCGTAGATTTTGCGCCATCATACCGCTTTTACAAAAAGAGCAGCCTGGATTGTCCAGGGCTGGCAACAGTAGAATGAATGGATATTCGAAAGGTAAGTCTGTTGTAAATGTTTTCTTATGGGGGACCACTTTGCAGGAGTAAGGGGTAGAAAAAACAGGTCTTAGACAACCCTTTTAGGAACCAGCCATTGTTCAAAAATATAAAAAATAATAATTTGAAATTCAAATTTTTTTGTCATTATGGGTATTAGAGGTCAATTTATTAGCAAAGAACTCGACTTTTTGGAGTTTAGGGTAGAAAATTATCATAGAAATAGTCAACGTTACCTGGTTCCCTCTCTGCTCTGATTGGCTGATTTTCAGTCTGACACCATTGGGTGCGCTCTACGTGTGACCTAGTTTAACGTGCCATAAAACAAAGTGGGTCAGAAAGCTAAATGGTAGTACGTGTATTCGCTACGATGGGAAGGTCTCTGAGTTGTGGGCTTGTAAAATAAGACCAAAAAATCAGAGGAGAATTTTTTTAGTGCTAAAGGAACTTTTTTAACTTTATTTTTGTTAAATTTAACTTTATTTTTCCATTGGGGTAAATTTTTGAAAATTACTTGTATTAAGACACTTCCCAATTAGACAAGATACTTATTATTAACATTTTCTCTTTTTTTTTCTCTCCATCTCTATAAAGGGAGATCAAAAACAATCTATAGATAGATACTGATGTGAATTTCTAAAAAATCGTTAATTTAAAAACCACAATCAGCAGCTCCTCCTGCCGACTTCCCAGGTGAGTGCAGCCAAGATCTGTCATGTAATACTGCAGCTGGGAGCACATTCTGTTCTTTTTGTATGAGAGTGTAACATTGTGGGGACAGGGGGCACTGTGATACAAACTTATGAGAAACCTTTACAAAAACCCCTTAGGGAATTTATCAGTGTAGAGTAGAAAGCATGCACCTGATATTGTAAGGACAGCCATTCGACAGGAGGATCTGTCAAAATCTTGAGACATCGGCCCATCCTCTTACCCCTTACCCAGTCTAAGGGCCACACGGGCCCAACCCAACAAGGATTGCTTAGTTGCAAAAAGATTTTCCACCAATTTTGTTGTGATTATCTTGTCTGGTCATCAAAAGTTCTCAATGTTTCCCCATAGAGTGGATCTTTTTAGGGCTGCATTACCGGGGAATTAAAAAGAGTTTACAAAGAAGGAAGAATAGAAATGGGCAAAACGCTGAGATATAAGGAAGATAATCACAGATAAAGGGAAATAAGAAATGTTTCTTATAAGGCTTTGGAGACCTTAAGACGTGCATGGTAATATCATGGCCACCACGCAACTTTTTCTCTGAAGGGAAAACAAGTCACAATTGACCGTGTAACTATAGCAAAAATTCTGAGTTTGTTGGAATTTTTGAAAAAGTTCTCTAACAACTTCCTAATTTCAGTTTTGTGGCGGAAGCAATTTTACCGTAATTTGTGCATAATTTCATGTAAACGCGTAGCCCTAATGTAATAAAATGATGAAGAAACTTTGGAAGAAAAAATGCTCCTTACACCGGGCGCTCTGGTGTGAGTAGTTCACTGATTCCACTGGTTCCATGGAGTCATTGGTATGGATTAAAAGGGTTTATTGGAGAACAAATTATAAAAACAGTAAAAGGATTTGCTGCAACGCGTTTCAAACTCGCACCGAGGTCTTCGTCAGACATAAAAGAAAACGAGGGACAATTAAAAACACACCAGAGGAAATTATTTAAGGACCCACCAACCAACTATACAGACTTTTTAAACTTGCCACAGACAGGACAAATCATCAAAAAAGTCTAATACTGCAGGTTATTTTTGGATCGTCTCATTAGGAGATGGTCATCATAGTCAATGACAAACCAACAATAAGATGTAGATGACAACATGGTGGCGAGTAGGAAGAAATACTGATCAAAAAGACATAAATGGTTTAGGGAAATAATAAACAATGGTTAGACTAGACTAGATGGACAAGGCTGTTGAGATAGAGGGTTATAATCTTAAACATTGTAAAGCTAATTATGATGATGGAGAATTAAGGAGGATATTTAGGAACAATAAAAATAAAAGTGGGGAATATAAAAGAAAATTAAAAATATTATAAACCATCGGAAATAGAGAAGATTGAATAGTCTCATGGATACCATATGGAAAAACCATACAGTAAATGGCTTAAAAGAGATTGGAAAAATGCAAATGTGACATCAGATGAAGATGGATGGAGCCAAGAAATAACAAAAAATAGTAACTAATGCAATTATTGATGAATGAAGATGAAGAAAGAAGAGAAGAAGCTTGTTGATGAACTATATACATGGACCTGAGCATCTGACTACGGGTGGAGGAAGTGAGACGTTTAGTTTCAGTAGAATAAGGGTTGTAGAAGGAGGATAAGAAATGTAGAAAGAGTCACTCAAACATCTGAGTAGGATCAAAGGAGATCTTCAATGAGAAATAGAGAAGGAGATTCATATTCTAAGTGCAGAGAGGGAAGGAGACATCCAAAATCTTCAAGCAGTCAAGGATTAGAAGAAGACATTTCTGATGAGATCACCCTTTATATTAGAAAACACATTCAGATGGAAAATCACGGGGGAAACTATTCAGTGTATGAATAAATGGACAATGGATTTATAGACATTATACTTAATGATGTTTTTGCTCTTGGAAATGTCTTTGTGGTCTCATATGGAGCTGCTCTTGTTTTTGGAAAAGGGACAATACTCATCGTCTTGGGTAAGTGTTGCCTCATCTTGGTTTTTTTATGGACTACTAATACGACTGTACAGTCATCTTTATGCTTCATTTCTATGACTAGAACCTGGTTGGTGTCAAAAGTCCATTTAGGGTTGGCCAGGTCAGAGAACACTGCACCCACTGCTGCACATTAAGTTCTTGAATTGGCCATATACCCTGTGTAATTATCAAGCGTATTTCGGAGAAGGGACGGTCCTCTCTGTTTTAGGTCAGTATTTTTGAATATTGGATTATACTTATGTATTTTAGATTTCGTTTTTTATATCTGGAATAAAAAGATATGTTAGTTGTACATTTTTGAGATGTTTAAGATTAGGAGACATGGGACGACATTGAACCAACAGAACGTACAGTTGTGTAGATTGGTGGAAATGGTAGAATTTATTCCATAGGTTTGAGATTCCCAATGAGCCAGAGTCTCTCACATTTTGGAGAACATAGGAGAGGGGTATTTTCTCTATAGATCATTATCAATACTCATTACGTGATGTTGAGGTGATTTTGACGCCTAGAGACCATATGAATAGTGTTTCTACAGAACGTCCTATCTTCTGTTAGTAAAGTTCTTGATTTCTCTCCTTTCAACTTGGGGCTGGTCTCCCAAACATAATTGTCTTCACAGATAAAGTGGAGCTTCTTATAATATGTCCAGAATAAGTAACAATTCAGTCTTGTCAGTTGTACTCTAAATAGAGGGTCCAGCTTAATTCGTCCAAGGGTAAACTTGTGTGCCCACCCAAATGTCCGTAGTGTTCTCATACCAACACCGAAGTTCAAAAGTATCAATACTTTTCCAAGTCCATGTTCATTTTCAGATTTTGTAGCCTTAAAGATTCCCAAACTATGTTGATTTGAGTGGAATGATTTGGGTGGAGATATATTTAGTAGAAAACATTCATTTGGAGGACCATGTTACAAATCAGCTACAGTAGGGTTTGAAGAAAGGGCTTTGCCTCTGTGACAAACACTGTTGCTTACTTCGGAGCAGGAACAGTACTTAGTGTTTTGGGTAAGTTTTGATGGTCTCAAAAAGTTCTGAGTTCAGTCTACATTCAGATGTCGTTTTTATACAGCCATGGCGGGCTGTGAATGCCCAGAAGCTGGAATTTGGAGCTGGAACGGCTCTTTCTGTGCTAGGTAAGGACCATGCTGCCACTCTTGGGGTAGGTTTTCAGAGAGGGTAGTATCTCTGTGACCGCCTCTGTTGCTTACTTTGGAGCAGGAACCGTAGTCAGTGTTTTGGGTAAGTTTTAGCTCTTAGTATAGTCAGCATACTGGTGAAGTTTTTTTTACATTCAAGGGGGGCTGCGAATGTCCTGAAGCGGGAACTGTCCTTTCGGGGATGAGTCAGATAAATGAGCTTAGAGGATCATGCTGCAGCTCTCAAGGTAGGTTTTCATAGAGGGTCGTGTCTCTGTGACCAACTCTGTTGTTTACTTTGGAGCAGGGACTGTAGTCAGTGTTTTAGGTAAGTTTTTATTGTCTATGTGACCTCAAGGTAATCTAATGTGGGCTGAATATTGATGGTCTCAGAAATGGAAATTTTTATACAGTCATAATGAGCTGTGAGCAATCAGAAGCAAGAATTTGGACCTGGAACTGTCCTTTCTGTGTTGGGTAAGATGACTGGGAGGGACACATGACTTAGACATCGATAATCAATTGTAATTAGATATGTAGATTTGATACATTGAAATAAAAAATGGTTGAGGAGCGTGAAAATACTAGACTGGGAAGTAGGACTAGGAAGAATTATAGACTAGATGATATTGGGTATAATGTGTCGCTGAAGGGTTTTTGAGGTTTCCTAGTCTTACACGATCGCCTCAATTCTCCTACAATTGTGGCTAAAATATATATTTTTGTTTTTTAAATCATAGTGTTAGTTACATAGGGGTCTGTCTTTTTCATAAAGTTACGATAGTATAGTGAATTATGTGGTATGATTTGGCAAAATGTTGCCAACGGCTCATAATGGTCAGGGTTGTAATGCGTGGAAGTACTGCTGTGATAGCAACATACAATATTTCGGAGCCGGGAGTCATCTAGTTGTATTGGGTAAGTAATTGTGGCAATTACCATGAAATGTGTCTATGAAATACTCCTGTAGATCATTATTTATACTTCACCACAATATTAGTACATGATTGTAGAAGGACATATTGTAATTGTCTTTCTTTTTCAGATTGGTAAAACTTTTTGCCAATATTTTTGTATATAATCACTTGTTCGAAGCCCACATTAAATTTAATATTATGTAAGTCATTGGCTACGAGCTAAATTTTGTATTTTGTATCATAAGTGGGGTGCAATTTGTTAAAGACATTTGTGACTATGATCGATGGTAAGGGACAACATTTTGAAATTGTAATCCGAGTTTATGTAATGGGAAAGTAACCCAAAATTTGTTGTAAAATTGATATAGTTGTAATGGGTTAGATCTTGGTATAGTGAGTAGGATAACCATAGTAAAGATTTCTAAAGATCTATTCACTAGAATATACAAATTTTTTAGGTAACGTAGATAATATCATCATAGTCCAATTACTTGGGGATGAATAAATGAGTTCTAGTAACAGTACCAAGATCATGTAACGTAATTTTGATAAGACTATTCCCATTTTTAAGAAAATTTTTCATTTAGAACAATGAAGGTTTCCATCATTGGTAAAAAACAAAACAGTATGTTGGTTTACAATCACATTCTTTTCCTCAATTATTTGTGTTCAATTTTTCCTACAAATTTCTGGTGTGGAAATGAAATGTTAAATACTTTTGTGTAGAGTATGGTGGCTGTGAGTATGGCCGATAGACAGTATTTTGGAGATGGGACTATTCTGTTTGTACTGGGTGAGTCGATTATTCATCGTCTTCTTATTTCTGAATCAGCTCTATGAAGGGCTTTTTTTAGGATCACATTACTTAAGTGTTTCATGGCATCTTATATGAATATAATTTAAGATCAATTATAGAATATAGGACTTGGTCTAAAGTGGTGCGGAAATGAAAACACAAGTGTCAACAGAGCCTAGAATTAGTGGTTTACATAAGTTGTGAAAAAAATTCTGGAACAAAAATGATTGCCTAATTTTACCAATGAGCCCAATTCAGATTTGGTGCTAACTCTTTTCAATGTGTTCCTATAACACCCAATATTTTGGTGGGGGGACCTTGCTGCATGTCCTGGGTAAGTCAACTAAACACACTTTATAAATATTGATTTGAAGGCTTTTGTGTACCTAGTGTTAAAAAATATATATATTTAAAGGGGTAGCACTAAAAATTTTTTTTTTTTTTTGTTAAAATCAGTCATTGGTTAATGTGATTTAGGTGGTATTTGTCCCTTTCTCTTGGTCAGAGGAGTCAAGATTATCATAAAGTGATTGAATACAAATCAGAGAAAAAAAAATTCCAATAACTTTTTCCAGGCATGACCATTGTGTAAGTTTATTCCATGGCGTTAGAAAAATGGGTTTAGTATGGTGCAAATCAGTGGTGGTGCGAATTTCTAGGACAATGCAAATGACTGAACCTAAAGTTCCCACTGTTCTACCCAACAGAACTTACATGATCGTAGGGTGCTGTGGTTATCTAGCTTCAGTTGAGTAGATCCAATGGGGGTTAAGTCTAAGGAAACATTTGCTTTGAAATTGTTGTACAGTGGATCTACAAGAAGCAGTAGACTTGTCATTTCATCGTCTTGTCTACACATGTATGGTAAATGTTGGATCTGAAGTTGAAAATGTAAACTTTCGAGAAGAAGAAAGTTTAACCAGCATGAGGCCAGTATCACCATCTCAAAGCCTTCTAGTCTGTGCACCTGGGTTGAAGCTGGTGGATTTTCTATAGAGTATGGTGGCGGTGAGTACGGCCGATAGACAGTATTTTGGAGATGGGACTATTCTGTTTGTACTGGATGAGTCGATTATTCAACGTCTTCTTATTTCTGAATCAGCTCTATGAAGGGCTTTTTTTAGGATCACATTACTTAAGTGTTTCATGGCATCTTATATGAATAGAATTTAAGATCAATTGTGGAATATAGGACTTGGTCTAAAGTTGCAACATTGCATCGGCATAACAAATGTTCATTAAGGTTCCTTAAGCTTCGTTATCATAGAATCAATTACATTCACTCTTGATCTCACTTTGTAATATAGGTTTGTCCATTATTCTGAGATCTCGGGTATCATGGCTGGAGGACCCTGCTGTCCATGTCCATACAGCATCATTTATGCAAGCCCTAAAGTTCGATAAACTGAGCTCACCCATAGACATGGTCAGACTGGTCCACCAGAGGATCTTTCAGAGAGCCCAGGTCTTGACCCAATAACCAGGTTTAACCCAAACAGGGTCCATGAGGAACAGAAGAGGAAAACCTAGGGTCACTCAATGTTGGACTATACTACTTTTTTTTTAGGTTAGTTGAAGATGGGCACTCAAATGATTTCCTCTGGTGGGCCTATATTCCCCATCAGATACTGCCCATAGAAGTTGCACCATGGATATTGATGTGTAAACAAAAAAATGCATGTCCGCACAGCCAAGGTAATCAAAATCTCAACCCAGGAACTCATTTTGATGCCTTTTGTTCACATAGACATAAAATTGTGTGTTTAACTCAAAAATTCATATGCAACATAGAGTTAAAAAAAACGTAACCATTGTATCAACCTGGAGTTTATTTATAGGGCAGAAGTTTCTACGTAATATCTAAGACACGACATGAAGAACTAAAAATTAGATATGAGACCTGGTCAAGTATTTAGTTGGGAATATTAGAAAGCTGTACAAAATTTTGGGAAGGGTCTTTCAATATGAGAGTGTCGCATAGTGAGGAGGAGCCTCTGTTGTGTACATGGGCAGTGGGACAATTATTGGTGTCTTGGGTGAGTACATGATCTGGGGGATACATTAGATGGAGGATAAAGGAGTAAGGGATGTAAATTAGCACATTGACACTATGTAAGTAAACGGATATTCTTGTTAGAATATTCTGAGGCCACAAACGGAAATTAAACATGATACCGCAGAATACATCCCCTCCCCCACCTCATGTGCTCCGTATGAAATATTCTCTCCACAAAGCATAGAAAAACATTAGTATTTATGTCAAAATATCAGAAAAATAACTTAAACATTTTATAATTTTATATCGTATTTATAGTGCCATACGCATGAAATAGATGAGAATTATCTAGAATAATATCTAGACAAGTGGAACCTAAAATGAGATGTGAGCTCTGGAAAACTTGTGTTAGTTTGGAATAGTGTGACATTCAAGAGATAAAAAGACTGAGAAAAATTGGGTGAGCAGCATCATCTTGTGTATTTTAGCAGTGGTACCACGATCAGGGCACGTTCAGACGTGGCGGAAATTTTTCGTTGCGGATTTTGCCACAAATTGGCGGAATTATGCAATGAATCTGCTGCAAAATTTGCATCTGTGAGATTTTATCCAGACGTGGCTGATTTCGCAGCAAACTTACTGCTGGCTTCAGCCTTTGCATTGCAAAAAGTGAAATCCGCTGTGAAAATCCGCTGCTGCTCTGCAACCGACTGAGCATGCTGTGGAATGTAAATTCTGCGCCGAAAGCTATTTTCCGTGCCGTTTTCTGCAACGTCTGCACTAAGTAGACAAAAAAGTTATAGAAACCAAAGGAAAAAAAGTCTGCTGCGGATTTCCACTGCGGCCTGTCCACAGCCAACCCACCACGTCTGAACATGTCCTTAGGGTGGATTGGCAAATCGCAATTTTTGTGTAGAATTTCGGCTGCGGAATCCGCTCCAAACTTCTGCAACAGAATACTGTACAATGTTAGTGAATGGGGTTTTAAGAAACCCCATCCATCACCGAGTAAAAAATCTTTTGTAGATTGTAGGCATGCTGCAGATTTTCAAAATCGGTTGCGGAATTGCAGCGAATTTTCACAGCGAATTTCATTCATTGCAATGCAATGTATTAAAATCTGCCACTAACTTCCGCACCAAAATCAACAAAACAAAATGTTGCCGACTTTGGTACGATTTTTACACCATGTGTGAACCTTGCCCCGAGGCTTCATGCACACGAACGTGCTTTTGCGGCCGCAGTTCACCCAAAAATCCACGGGAGAATTGCGGCCCCATTCATTTCTATGGGGCCATGCACACAACCGTGGTTTTCACGGTCCGTGCATGGCCCAGGAGCCCGGACCGCAGAAAGAACGGGCAAGCCTTATTATGGCCGTGTTCTGTGGTCCAGCCTCATAGGAAACAATGGCGGCGGCCATGTGCACAGTCCACGATTTGTGGGCGGCTCGCGGGTGACACTCCGGCCGTGCACATGGCTACGGTCGTGTGCATGAAGCCTTAGTGTGTTGGGTGAGTACATAGACGGTAAAAAATAATACTGATGTTGGTCAATGATTTTATCTAGTGGTAAGCCGGAGTTTGGAGGGGGTAGAACATTTTCAGGGATCGGTACGTTCACAAAGTTTTGTCATTAAAGGTTTTTATGTGTTGGCTCAGTTGGTGGTAGGGAAAGGGGTAGGATTTAGTATCGACATTTCTGGCTGTGAGCGGAAATGAAAGACAATATTTTGGAAGTGGGACGATCCTGGCGATCTTGGGTAAGTTTCCAATTTAACAAATTATACACTGTTTCCCGGAAGGAACCCGCATTTTGGTGAAGAATGACCCATGACTGTTATGATGGTCAATTGTAAACTGGTAATAATGGGTCAAGGAGTAGGACTGAGATCACTGACACCAGTACAATATTAAAATGGGTCAAATATCCAAAGTAGGAAATAAAAAATAATGATAAAAACGTTCAAAAAATTCTAGAGATAGAAAGTAATACATATATTTCTAAATAACTACACAACACCTACTGCATTTTACATCGTTTTAGTAGACAAAGACTTGTGACAATGTCTATACTTACACCTTATATGATATTATATGATGTGCGTTGCTTATCGTGCCCTAAACTGTAATTGGCCCTAAAAAAAATTAAAGTACGTTTAGGCAACCAGTGGAGTCTACTGTGCCCGTGATACTACAGTTACAACATAGTAGATACTAAGACAACAAAAATACAAAAAACACGAAAAAAATATCAACTTTACAGGTTAATAAATCCAGAAACATCTAATCTAGTAGAGTTGAGCTTGTCACGTATAGCAGAGCTGAGTTTGAAACAATAAATGCTGATGTTGTCTACAGTAGTACATAGGTCCATATTACAACGGCAACTACCAGATTCGTCTACTGCACCGAACTTAGATGATCACAGGGTTCTAAACTCAATTTAGTAGAACCATGGGGAGGACCAGGGGATGTAACCGTATAATGGATGGAGAAATGTGGTCAAATTATGGAAATGGCTTAACTCAGAGAATTATTATTATAATGAACAGACAATGCAAAGAGTTAAATGACAAACTCAGCTCTGATACATCCGCATGTGACCGAGTTACCTATTCACAACCTGTGTTCATACAGGTGAACATATACAATGAGACGCCCAAAAAGCAAATAAATAAGAACTTTCTGAAACTCAATTAAGATTGAACGTGCTCATACAGGAACTAGGGAATAGTTTTTTGTAGCAGACTATAACATTGTGGGTAGCGGGAGCACCATGATTCAAATGAATATAAGCACTTTACAAAAACCCTTTCCATGGGGTATGGCAAATTCCCTATAGATGGACCTGTCCGTGCTTCAAAACAGTCTATGGGCACCAAAGATGGCTTCTTTCCAAGGTCACAGTAACAATGAATGACAACTGGTCCATATTGGAGGGTTTTCAGCTCAAATGAAGGTCTGAAATTATCCCCATGAAACAACCATAGTGATTATCCCATAGGGCTGGCAAGAGCGCCTGTTAAAGGAATTGACTATAAAATTGGATAGAACTTACCCTAGAAATGGGTAATGACGAAAAAAGAAAAAAAAGTATTTGCTGATGTCCTGGGACCCCTCATTTTGGGTTGGGAGGTGTTTTGTAGGAGGGATTGCCTACTGTGCAGGTTATTCTGCTGTTTACTTTGGAAGTGGAACTGTGGTCAGTGTCTTGGGTAAGTTTAGGGATTTCAGTAAGTTTTTATATTATGTTGTACGGCTGTGACCTCTGGTGCCAAGCTTGAGTTTGGAGGGGGCACAGTATTATCAGTGCTTGGTAAGTGATATTGTTTTATATCTCAATGGTAATACGAAAAAATCCATAATATCAGATGTGGAAACATATTCCTGATCTCTATCAGTGTCAGAGGGTTCAGCTACAGTCAGATTAATACTCAAAAAAGACACTCGGAACTAAATTTCCTAAATTTTGGTTATAGTTTTAAGAATTTGTCGAGATATTAGTTTATTTAAGAGCCAGGATTGAAATAGGGGAGATTTAGTATAGTGGTTTGCGACTGTGAATGCCGACAGACAGTATTTTGGAAGTGGTACAATTCTGACTGTATTAGGTAAGTGTAAAAAAATATATATAAAAACCTTACAGGCAGGATCATACACGCAGTTTTGGTGCAGTTTTTGGCTTAATTTTTTTGAGCCAAACAAAGTAGTGGACACAAAGGAAAGGAGAAGCATCAGCCTCTTCTTTATACCTTTCCTTCCTTTTGGATCCACTTCTGGCTTTGGCTTAAAAAACGGAGCAAAATTTTTTCTATTATTGAGTTTAATGTGTATTTTACCATCTAATTTCTGCAGATTTAGTCAGAAAAATATCTGCTGTAAATTTTTTAAATATTACCGTATGTTTTATCAATTATTAGAATTATGTTGTTTTTTTTAATAATTAATGCATTTATTTAAATCGTTCAGTTCTACATTTTTTGTTATATTAAGACTATTTAATAAAACAAAAGTTTGGAAAATACTCTTTAATAATTTACTGATAAGTTTAACTAAAAAGTTTACAAAAAATGCAAAGACATGAAAAAAATTTTTGGGGTAAATATTGACTTTTTATTCAAATTTTATTAGTGCATTTTAATATCGAATATGCAAAATATATATAAAACTGTAATACCTGGACATTTAAAAAATAAAAATAAAAAAGAGAAACCTGACCCTAAAAGTCGATTTCAGAAAGCTGTAATTCAGCCACATTTTTACAGCCGTGTTATGGCCATAAGACCTGGACCCCATGTGCTTCTACTAACTGAACTTAGATACCATCGGGGCTCTATAATGTTCTCAGTTCAGTTTAGTTGAGCCAAATTGACAGGGGAGGTGTCCGGGTTTATGTGACCGTAAGACATATGTTAAAATGTGTCTGTAATAGGGACATCTGAAATGGATGAGCCATAGTCCAGTGGTTGTATAGACTCTGCCGTATGTTGCCTAGTCTTCCACCCAAAAAACTGCGATTAATCACTAACGTAAGATAAGCTTTGCTACATCTAACAAACTCCGCTCTGCTAATATCTTTAAAAAGTTACATTTAAAAAAGAAAATTCATAAATTACATGTTTGAAAAATACTGTTGTATTTGTGGGGGACGGCGGAGCACCGTAATCGAAATTATAGGCAGCGCTTTGCAAAAATCTGCTCATGTGAATGTATAATATGTCTCCAAATAAGATCTGGACAGAATACTTCTCCATAAATTGAAGAGAATTCTCCTATATACAGGGCAGTATAGTGGTTGTCCGGTATTGAGCACTACAGTATGTGTTATAGATTCCTGGGCCATTATGGGGTTTACTATTCCCACTGTGACTACCTCCAATGTCTACTTTGATAAAAGTTAAAAAAAATAAACAAAAAGAACCATAAAATTAAATTCTGGAGAGTTTTTATACGCAAGTATAGGGTTGTGAATGCTGGAAACAAGCAAGAGTTTGGACAAGGCACAATAGTTTCGGTGATTGGTGAGTTAAGTAAAACTAATGAAATAAAATAAAATATATGAATTTATATAACTGGATGAAAAAAAATTAATATGTTTTTTTTTTCTTTTTGACATTGAATTTTTATAATTTACCCTATATCAAATAAATATATTGTCAGAAGAAATGATAATTTTGAGGAGATAATGTAAAGTTTTAGGGGATCATGTTCAGACCCAGGTAAAATACAAAATATTTTTTTTTATGGTATACTAGATCAGTTTATTTCGAAGGACATTTCCAATAATTTGGCAAGTTAGAATATAATATTTATGTAGAGCTTAAACCCTTTGTTTTCAAAAATATTCACGAATTTGAATATTGGGACCCCTCGTTTTGTATTTGGAAGGGTTTTTTTTTTTGTTGGTGGGATTGCCTTCTCTGTAAGAGCTTCTGCTCCTTACTTTGGTCAGTGTTTTGGGTAAATTTAGGAAATTCAGTAAGTTTTTATATTATGTTGTACGGCTGTGACTACAAATGCTAAGCTTCAGTTTGGAGAGGGCACAGTATTATCAGTGATTGGTAAGTGATGTTTTTTCTATATCTCACTGGTAGATATAGGAAAGATTTAGTATAGTGGTTTTCAAATGTGAACGCCGAGAGACAGTATTTTGGAGGTGGTACAATTTTGACTGTATTAGGTAAGTGTAAAAAACCATTGAAATTATTTTAGTTCTAAATTTTATGTTACATCAAAACTATATATATATATATATAAAATTAAATACCATGACATATTAAAAAATAATAATACTAATAATAATAATGAAGGAAATAGAAATTTGACCATTACAACGCTAAGGCCTCCTACACACAGAATTATTAAAATATTAACATGTGTTTTTTAAGGCATTTTTTAGTTGGCATTTTTGGTGAAGTTTTTCAAATGGCGTCATTCTGTACTTGTTTTTTTTTCTGGCGCAGCATGTTCTGGGTGTGGTGTTTTTCCCATAGGCTTCTCTATAGGACCTCCATATTTTATTCCTGGTTGTGACTCACAAATTCTTAAGCAAAATACTGACCCGAGACCCGATTCTTGTGGCCGTAACATCCCCATTAAAATACAGCTATGTTAAGACGTCTAAAATAATGATATCTGTATGTTAAAATTGTTATAGCAATACACTATACTATGATGGCTAGTCTTGCACCCCAAAAACGGCAATAAATCACTAACTTAAGATAAGCTTTGCTACATCTGACAAGCTCAGCTCTGCTACATCTGTAAAAGTTACATTTAAAAAAGAAAATTTAGAAATTGCATTATTGAAAAATACTGTTTTTGTATCACAATAAATTATTGTGGGGACTGGGGGAGCACCGTAATAAAAAGTATAGACAGCTCTTTACAAAAATCTGCTTATACGATTGTATGATATGTCTCCAGATAAGATCTGGAAAGGATCGAGGTTAAGCTCTCATTCCAAAAACGGCAAAACTCCGTGAATGGAAAAGAATTCCCCCATGGATAATGTAGTCTAATGGTTGTCCAGTATTGAGCATTATGTGTCATAGTGTCCGAGGGCATCGCTGGGGTTTCCTGATTACTATGTCCCGCTGTGACTACCTCCACTGTCTACTTTGGAAGTGGAACCGTTGTCAGAGTGTTGGGTAAGTCTAAGAGATAAGGCTTAAAAAATCAAAAAAATTGAGAAAAAAAAAAATCAGGAAAGTTTTTATACGTAAGCATACGGCTGTGAATACTGGAAACAAGCAAGAGTTTGGACAAGGGACAATTGTTTCAGTGATTGGTGAGTTAATTAAAATTAATCAAATCAAATAAAACATTAAATACTGTATATATTTATATACAATCAGGCATTATTTATTTATCTGTATATAATTTGTTTTTGTTTTAAAAAATTGTTATTTACTAAAATGCGACAAAAATAAAGTGTGATTTTTTTAAGTTGAATTTATATAAATGACCATTATTAAAATAAATAATTGTAAAGAGAAAAAAAAAAACATTTTATTTTAAGAATTTTTTTTTTAAAAGTTCTAAGGAGATTATGTTCAGGTCCAGGTGAAACCGGAAATATTTGTTTTATGATATTATAGATTAGTGCAAATGGAGAAAAAAAATATGGTACAGTATATTATGTTTATATTGAGCTCAAATCCTTAGTTTTCCCAAAAACGTATTGAATAAAAAGTAAAAAAATTGTGTAGGTGCTATTAACATAAATCGACTGATAGAAATTTTGTCTAACCGTAAGTTTATAATCTCTTGTAAATGATTTATTATATGTTTTGCCTTTAAACGGCACGTTGAGATGTGGCGGATTTGCAGTGTAGATTCCGCATCCCAAATCTGTAGCAATTTACAGTACAAGACAAGTGGATGAGGTTTTCAGGACCCCATTCACATGACTGCGGAGAAAATCCGCAATGAAAACAGAGAATGCCGCAGATTTTCCTTCGCAATGGATAGAGTGAAGCCCGCTGCGTTCTCCGCAACAAAATCTGCATGTTTCATATGGAGATTTTGCTGCAGACCCATGTTGGTTTTGCCGCAAGTTTGTGACAAATTGTCGGGGCCCTAAATGGGTCGTAGAGTCGTATATGTGTATATATACTTCTATAATTCTTGTATATATACTTATAAAACTAAGCACAGCAGTTTAAAATGTGATGTATTTCTTATGAAATTTCAAAAAAGGTTTTACCATAGATTGTATTAAAAAGTCTAGTGGAAAAAAATTCAACGAATCCCCAAAAAAGGGCAATAGATGGTCTAAAAAAAAACACGAAAAACTTAAGCCACACATATGGCCATATTAATGCTCCGTCCAACCTAAGAATTGTACGGAGCCATGATACAGCATCCATAGAAGCATGAATAGAGCTGGCCATGTATAGTAGACCAAAGTTGACTTAAATGTCCGATTTGGCTGAATTCATCATTGATCTTATATATTTGGGGGCAGCCCAACAGTCCTGGATTGCAGATGTCGGGGGGAAAAAATATTGGATAGGTTAGATGTCAACATGTATGATCAATGGGAGATAAAGTAATGATAGGGGGTGTCTGGCAGCCACTTATCCTACTCTTTCTATTGAAATACACAGGCATGCTCAGCCGAATGTAATGTTCATGGGGGAACTGGGAGACAAAGCTGTAGTCCAAATGAACGATAACCCAATAGCTAACCAATGTGTATGGCCACCTTAAGTACTAAATTAACAGATTTAATTGTCTCATGATACAGATGTAGGAGACTTGGTTGTCTGATGTAGCATCGTTTACGGAAGCACAGCGACTTTTCTGTTCATCGCCCCATCACTGTGCGGATCGGCAGCGATCCTGAGGATCGACTATCGGTGTTGTAGCCCCTATAGCTTTTTAATGATCAATGTAAATTTGTTTAGTGGAGCCGAACTGTGAAAATTGCATCAACAAATTTCAATTGCTACCACAATCAGTAGGAAGGGTGTTTTTCTCATCTATATTCAATTCTTACAGAGGAAAATCAAGTAATAAAAGGGCCCAACGTCTCAATCTACCGTCCCAGCAAACGAGAACTTGAGGATCACAACTTCATCTCCTTGGTCTGTGTCGCAAGCAATTTCTTCCCAGAACACGTGAAAATCCGATGGTTTGTGGATAATGAAGAGAGAATCAACTTGTATGAGCCGGTACCGCAGAATAGATCCGGTGCTTCTTCCTACTCCACCAGTAAACGTCTCACCCTGACTCGATCTGAATATTTTAATCCGGATTCCACATTTCGATGTGAGGCTGCATTTCTGGATGGAACTTATAAGGATTTTCAAGAAGTTAAAGGAGAAACAGGTAATTTAAACCACATCAAAGTAAGACTTAATACAAAAAGGTTCTCGGTAAGGTCGGGGTCCAACAGCGAACACAAAACGAGAAGGATCATGGAATGATGTGGTAGTAGTAGAGAAAGAGAAAGTAAGGATGAGAGTATATTGGGCTGAGGTTGACCAGAATAAAATTTAAGCCAATAGTTAAAATGAAAAGCCCTTATGGTTAGATGATTGGTAAGATGATTGTACGATTGGCCACCAAAAAATATTCTAGTCCAATAGATATTAGATAACTGTTGTTGCACCCTGAAGTTTTTAGTAGGATTCACCACTTATAAATGTGTATAGGGGTTGCCAGACTCTTCATTATATGTCAGTCGAGTTAGTGGGACATCCACGCAATTTTTTTAGGGATTATTGCTCTGACCGTTAAACTCAATGACTCAGTAATAATATTTTTTGAGAATACCTACAGTAGTTGACATAAAGCAAGGGATTCCTTGTTAAGGCTTAAGGACAACCCCTTCTTAAATTGAAGTCACCCTAGCGATCAAGTGATCGCTATGATTCCAGATTTTTTACCCCCACCATTCAGCTGTTATGGCTGGCCTCATATGGCCCCTCAGATGTATAATTTGGTGCACACTCAAATGACCATCTGTACCTCCATAGTTTGCCCCTGCTGCTCCTGTTCATAGAGGGGTTCTCATATGAGGTCACCTCTATGACCTCAATATAGCAAATATCAAAAGGGGTTGTCCAGATAACTTCAATTACGATATATCTAATCACATTGCAAGCAAGAAGGTGGAAACACACCCAAAAACAGGCTCAATCTTCATTGGAAAGTTGACCAGATGTGCCACTCTACATTGCTTGATAATGAATTACATATAAATCCCCATTCTCATATAGGGAGAACTGCTTTGATTTTCTTTGGGTGGTGACTATGCACACATGGCCACCTCTCTACTGAGGGTACAACCTGAGACTGAAACAGTTCCAGGTTTGGTGGGGGTCTATCGGCTGCCTTTACGCAACAATAGGTTCACTCCCTTACAAAATCCAGCCAATTAATCCAGTAGACAATTAATGACTAATTATTACAAAGTATAAACTTTATATTAGAGCAATGTAATTGTAACTACCAAAAATAATTCTGAACGCTAACGTAGTCTTCTGTTTTGTTCACAGATTGTGGCGTCTCTAAAGGTGAGTAACATCTGTGAGCTTTACTAATTTACTATTTCCCAACCCTCAGACACTAGACATACTCATTTTAAAAGCCCAAGTTACAGGTTCATTGAAAGTCCCTCATGAGGGGAATAATAGTCACATCCACAACCATTGAAATCCAGTTTAGCCCTGATAGTAACAGGAGTTCTTAGAGAGTTATGGTCCTTTAACTTGGCCTGACGTAGGCCGTGTAAACGAGTGCCGATCAACGATCAGCTGGTTGATCGACGCTCGTTTTCTTCTTTCACAAGGAGCTATGTATAAGGACGAGCGCTCGTTACTCTGATCACTCGTCCCCATACATTGCTATCATGTCGGCAGCGCGTCTCCCTGTTTACACACCAAGATGTGCTGCCGACAACGATAATATTTTTGGCTACATAAACAATACGATCAGCAGATGAACAAGAGTTTGCTCGTTCATCGGCTGATCGTTACCCTGTTTACACGGGACAATGATCAGGGAAATCTGTGAATGCCTGTTTGCCCGATAATTGGCCCATGTAAAAAATCTGCCCAGTTACAGTCCCATATTAATTGTATTGGTTTGTTTGCTTGACATGTAGAATAATTTAATCTACAAACAATGTTAATTATTTCAAGGCTGGAGGCTTCTAATACTTGTCTCATTATTTACAGAGTCTTACACCAGCTACATTAACCAGGGGAAGATTTCCTACATTATGGTTCTCTGCAAGAGTGGCCTGTATGCACTGGTTGTCCTTGTCTTAGTGTGGAGGAAAAAGGTAAAACAGACACAAAATACATGCAATTTAATTTAAAAAAAAAATATTGGATCCAAAGGTGTCCAAAGCCTTTAAGTCACTTTTTAAGCCAAATTGGCTATTGCGCTGAAAATTTTTGTGGAATCTGATGTTCATCACAATCCTCTATAATCTTGTTTCAAAGTATTTTGGTGCTGATTATGACGTGGAACTCGTGTCGGAATCAGTCAAAAATCGTCCGAAATGACCCCCCATAGATTTTAATGAGAGGCAGAGGCAATTTATTTTGGGGAAAAAAAAGCGCATTGTTATATCTTGCCTCTGAAATCTATGGTCAGAAAAAACCTGTGGTGCTCGTTTCTGAGCTTTTTTCGCTGCGTTTTTCATCCACGGTCCTTGCAATTTATAATATTACTACTATAATACTGCCCCTATATACAAGAATATAACTACTATAATACTGCCCCTATATACAAGAATATAACTACTATAATACTGCCCCTATATACAAGAATATAACTACTATAATACTGCCCCTATATACAAGAATATAACTACTATAATACTGCCCCTATATACAAGAATATAACTACTATAATACTGCCCCTATATACAAGAATATAACTACTATAATACTGCCCCTGTATACAAGAATATAACTACTATAATACTGCTCCTATATACAAGAATATAACTACTATAATACTGCCCCTATATACAAGAATATAACTACTATAATACTGCCCCTATGTACAAGAATGTAACTACTATAATACTGCCCCTATATACAAGAATATAACTACTATAATACTGCCCCTATATACAAGAATATAACTACTATAATACTGCCCCCTATATACAAGAATATAACTACTATAATACTGCCCCCTATATCCAAGAATATAACTACTATAATACTGCTCCCTATATACAAGAATATAACTACTATAATACTGCCCCCTATATACAAGAATATAACTACTATAATACTGCCCACTATGTGCAAGAATATAACTACTATAATACTGCCCCTATATACAAGAATATAACTACTATAATACTGCTCTTATATACAAGAATATAACTACTATACTACTGCTCCCTATATACAAGAATATAACTACTATAATACTGCCCCTATATACAAGAATATAATTACTATAATACTGCCCCCTATATACAAGAATATAACTACTATAATACTGCCTCCTATATACAAGAATATAACTACTATAATACTGCCCCTATATACAAGAATATAACTACTATAATACTGCCCCATATATACAGGAATATAACTACTATAATACTGCCTCCTATATACAAGAATATAACTACTATAATACTGCCCCTATATACAAGAATATAACTACTATAATACTGCTCCTATATACAAGAATATAACTACTATAATACTGCTCCTATATACAAGAATATTACTACTATAATACTGCCCCTATATACAAGAATATAACTACTATATTATTGTTCCCTATGTACAAGAATATAACGGTTATAATACTGCTCCTATATACAAGAATATAACTACTATAATACTGCCCCTATATACAAGAATATAACTACTATCATACTGCCCCTATGTACAAGTATATAACTACTATAATACTGCTCCCTATATACAAGAATATAACTACTATAGTACTGCCCCTATATACACACGAATATAACTACTATAATACTGCCCCTATATACAAGAATATAACTACTATAATATTGCCCCTATATACAAGAATATAACTACTATACTACTGCCTCCTATATACAAGAATATAACTACTATAATACTGCCCCTATATACAAGAATATAAATACTATAATACTGCCCCCTATATACAAGAATATAACTACTATAATACTGCCCCCTATATAAAAGAATAGAACTACTATAATACTGCCCCCTATATACAATATAACTACTATAATACTGCTCCTATATACAAGAATATAACTACTATAATACTGCTCCTATATACAAGAATGTAACTGCTATAATACTGCTCCCTATATACAAGAATATAACTACTGTAATACTGGCTCCTATATACAAGAATATAACTACTATAATACTGCCTCCTATATACAAGAATATAACTACTATAATACTGCCCCCTATATACAAGAATATAACTTCTATAATACTGCCTCCTATATACAAGAATATAACTACTATAATACTGCCCCTATATACAAGAATATAACTACTATAATACTGCCCCCTATATACAAGAATATAACTACTATAATACTGCTCCTATATACAAGACTATAACTACTATAATACTGCCCCTATATACAAGAATATAACTACTATAATACTGCCCCTATATACAATAATATAACTACTATAATACTGGCTTCTATATACAAGAATATAACTACTATAATACTGCCTCTATATACAAGAATATAACTACTATAATACTGCCCTATATACAAGAATATAACTACTATAATACTGCCCCTATATACAAGAATATAACTACTATAATGCTGCCCCCTATATACAAGAATATAACTACTATAATACTGCTCCTATATACAAGAATATAACTACTATAATACTTCCCCCTATGTACAAGAATATAACTACTAAAATACTTCTCCTGTATACAAGAATATAACTACTATACTACTATCCCTATATACAAGAATATAACTACTATAATACTGCTCCTATATACAAGAATATAACTACTATAATACTGCTCCTATATACAATAATATAACTACTATAATACTGCCCCCTATATACAAGAATATAACTACTATAATACTGCCCCTATATACAAGAATATAACTACTATAATACTGCTCCCTATATACAAGAATATAACTACTATAATACTGCTCCCTATATACAAGAATATAACTACTATAATACTGCCCCCTATATACAAGAATATAACTACTATAAGGGTATCTTCACACGGGCTAGTTTTAGCCGTTTTTCTGGGCCGAAAACTCCCCGAAAAATGGCTAAAAATGTGGAGGCTGAACGCCTACAATCTTCTGCCCATTGATTTCAATGGGAAAACGTCATTCTGTTCTCACAGGGAGTTTTTTATGTGGCCAATTTAAAAAATGGCCACGTAAAAAAATACCTTGTAAAAAGAAGTGCATGTCACTTCTTAAGCCGTTTTTCATTGACTCAATATAATAACAGCTCCAATAAAGGCCGTAAAAAAACGCTTGTTGATTAAAAAACAGCTGAAAATCAGCAGCAGTTTTCCATGGAAACAGCGACGTTGTTAAGCATGTGAACAGACCCTACCGCACATTCAGACATGACGGACAGTCCGCAGTGGAATTCTGAAGCAGCCATTTTTTACATTTGTTTCTTTACATTTTTAGGAATCTTAGTTCAGACTTTGCGGAAATCAGGCTGCGGTGCAGAATTTTCCTTCCGCAGCCTGCACTGTATGTTGCGGAGAAGAAGCGGAATTTCACTGCGTATTTTAGCCTTTGCAATGCAAAAACTGAAATCTGTGGCGTCCGCTGTGATATCTGCAACGTCTCAATTATCTGTCAAATATGCAAATGTTGGTGCAGATTCGTTGCATAATTGGCCCAAATCTGCTCCAACATTTGCAGCGGAAAAATTCTGCCACGTCTGAACGTTTGATACTTAATGTTTTTAACCACTTTCCTTCATTACTAGTAATATTGCTGACAGGGAGTTTATTTCTGGCAGGTATTTTCTTTCCCAGACTCTAATGACGGGAGGAGTGTGGAATATGAACTGCTGATTCTACAAGAGAAATAAAACTAGTGCAGCGCTTCATGATATTTTTGATTATTGAGTTTGTTTCCTTGCTGTTTATTGAGTGTTTTGATGGGTTTTTTTTTAACTTTGATTTCTTCTTTTAGGTTATTGCGAGCTCCTACTAATGAACATTGCTGATGCCTTAAAGCCATATGTGCCTGAGCTTCATGGTTAAATGCGCCTGGAGTCTTATTATAGAGCAGAGAGAACTGGATAAAACCAATCATGTCTAATTTCTAGTACAACGCAGCCGACATATTCTGTATACCTGTGTATTGTGCTGTGATATTTGTGTGCAATATGTACTTTTTCGCTAATAAACTAATACTGTATTATATATCATAATCTTCTGTCTCATCTATAAATATTGATCATAGCGTGAGGGAGCACCGGTGAACAACATTTTACTGTCTATCTATTATCTCATGATAAAAAGTTGAGTCTCTTTGCAAATATATTACATTACCTATCCTGAGTTACGTCCTGTATTGTACTCCAGAGCTGCACTCACTATTCTGCTGGTGGAGTCACTGTCTACATACATTACATTACTTATCCTGTACTGATCCTGAGTTACATCCTGTATTATACTCCAGAGCTGCACTCACTATTCTGCTGGTGGAGTCACTGTGTACATACGTTACATTACTTATCCTGTACTGATCCTGAGTTACATCCTGTATTATACTCCAGAGCTGCACACACTATTCTGCTGGTGGAGTCACTGTGTACGTACATTACATTACTTATCCTGTACTGATCCTGAGTTACATCCAGTATTAGGGCATGACCACACGTGGCGGAATTTCACTTAAATTCCGCTGCGGACACTCCGCAGCATTAATCCGCAGCGGAGCCGTTTGTCCATTGACTTACACTTTAATTTAGCAGTGTTCGTTTAGACGAGGCGTAAAATTCCGCTGCGGAGCATAGGCTGCGGAGCGGAATTTGGTGTCCGCAGCATGCTCTGTCTGTTGCGGAGCAGTGGCGGACTCATGGCGGAATTTCTCCATTGACTTCAATGGAGATTCAAAGTTCCGCAATGAAGTCCGCAGCTGTCATGCACATGTCATGTGTGCTGCGGATGCGTCTTGCTTTTTTGCCATGACATTTCTTCATTCTGGCTGGACCTATGTATTTCTAGGTCTACAGCCAGACTGAGGAAGTCAATGGGGCTCCCGTAATTACGGGAGCGTTGCTAGGAGACGTCAGTAAATAGTCACTGTCCAGGGTGCTGAAAGAGTTAAGCGATCGGCAGTAACTGTTTCTGCACCCGGGACAGTGACTACCGATCCCAATATAGATGTATCTGTAAAAAAAAATGAAGTTCGTACTTACCGAGAACTCCCTGCTTCTGTCTCCAGTCCGGCCTCCCAGGATGACGTTTGAGTCTAAGTGACGGCTGCAGCCAATCACAGGCCAAGCACAGGCTGCAGCGGTCACATGGACTGGCGCGTCATCCAGGGAGGTCGGGCTGGATGCCGAAAGAGGGACGCGTCACCAAGACAACGGCCGGTAAGTATGAAATTCGTTCACTTTCACTAGGGAAAGTGCTGTCCCTTCTCTCTATCCTGCACTGATAGGGAGAAGGGAAGCACTTTTCCCGCAGTCCGCAGCAGCTAGTCCGCATCAATTTTCTGCACATTTTGTGCAGATCCGCATCCGTAATCCGCAACCCGGATTAGGTGCGGCATTGATGCGGACAGTTGCGGAGGAAATCCGCCACGTGTGGTCATGCCCTTATACTCCAGAGCTGCACTCACTATTCTGCTGGTCGAGTCACTGTGTACATACATTACATTACTTATCCTGTACTGATCCTAAATTATGTCCTGTATTGTACTCCAGAGCTGCACTCACTATTCTGCTGGTGGAGTTACTGTGTACATACATTACATTATTTATCCTATACTGATCTTGAGTTATAAGCTGTATTACATTCCAGAGCTACACTCACTATTCTGCTGGTGGAGTCACTGTGTACATACATTAGATTACTTATTCTGTACTTATCCTGCGTTATAAACTGTATTATACTCCAGAGCTGCACTCACTATTCTGCTGGTGGAGTCACTGTGTACATACATTACATTACTTGTTCTGTACTGATCCTGACTTACATCCTGTATTATACTCCAGAGCTGTACTCACTATTCTGCTGGAGGTGTCACTGTGTACATACATTACATTACTTATCCTGTACTGATCCGGAGTTACATCCTGTATTATACTCCAGAGCTGCACTCACTATTCTGCTAGTAGAGTCACAGTGTACATACATTACATTACTTATCCTGTACTGATCCTGAGTTACATCCCGTACTATACTCCAGAGACGCACTCACTATTCTGCTGGTGGAGTCACTGTGTACATACATTACTTATCCTGTACTGATTCTCAGTTGCATCCTGTATTATACACCAGAGCTGCACTCACTATTCTGCTGGTGGAGTCACTGTGTAAATACATTATATTACTTATCCTGTACAGATCCTGAGTTATAAGCTGTATTACATTCCAGAGCTGCACTCACTATTCTGCTGGTGGAGTCACTGTGTACATACATTACATTACTTATCCCGTACAGATCCTGAGTTACATCTTGTATTATACTCCAGAACTGCACTTACTATTCTGCTGGTGGAGTCACTGTGTACATACATTACATTACTTATCCTGTACTGATCCTGAGTTACGTCCTGTATTGTACTCCAGAACTGCACTCACTATTCTTCTGGTGGAGTCACTGTGTACATACATTACATTACTTATCCTTTACTGATCATGAATTACATCCTGTATTATACTCCAGAGCTGCACTCACTATTCTACTGGTGGAGTCACTGTGTACATACATTACATTACTTATCCTGTGCTGATCCTGAGTTACATCCTTTATTATACTCCTTAGCTGCACTCACTATTCTGATGGTGGTTTCACTGTGTACATACATTACATTACTTATCCCGTACAGAGCCTGAGTTACATCTTGTATTATACTCCAGAGCTGCACTTACTATTCTGCTGGTGGAGTCACTGTGTACATACATACATTACATTACTTATCCATTACTGATCCTGAGTTACGTCCTGTATTGTACTCCAGAACTGCAGTCACTATTCTGCTGGTGGAGTCACTGTGTACATACAATACATTACTTATCCTGTACTGATCCGGAGTTACATCCTGGATTATACTCCAGAGCTGCACTCACTATTCTGCTGGTGGAGTAACTGTGTACATACATTACATTACTTATCCTGTACTGATCCTGAGTTACGTCCTGTATTGTACTCCAGAACTGCACTCACTATTCTGCTGGTGGAGTCACTGTGTACATACATTACTTATCCTGTACTGATCCTAAGTTACATCCTGTATTATACTCCAGAGCTGCACTCACTATTCTGCTGGTGGAGTCACTGTGTACATGCATTACTTTACTTATCCTGTACTGATCCTGAGTTACATCCTATATTATACTCCAGAGCTGCACTCACTATTCTGCTAGTAGAGTCACAGTGTACATACATTACATTACTTATCCTGTACTGATCCTGAGTTACATCCCGTACTATACTCCAGAGACGCACTCACTATTCTGCTGGTGGAGTCACTGTGTACATACATTACTTATCCTGTACTGATTCTCAGTTGCATCCTGTATTATACTCCAGAGCTGCACTCACTATTCTGCTGGTGGAGTCACTGTGTACATACATTATATGACTTATCCTGTACAGATCCTGAGTTATAAGCTGTATTACATTCCAGAGCTGCACTCACTATTCTGCTGGTTTAGTCACAGTGTACATACATTACATTACTTATCCTGTACTGATCCTGAGTTACATCCCGTACTATACTCCAGAGACGCACTCACTATTCTGCTGGTGGAGTCACTGTGTACATACATTACTTATCCTGTACTGATTCTCAGTTGCATCCTGTATTATACTCCAGAGCTGCACTCACTATTCTGCTGGTGGAGTCACTGTGTACATACATTATATGACTTATCCTGTACAGATCCTGAGTTATAAGCTGTATTACATTCCAGAGCTGCACTCACTATTCTGCTGGTTTAGTCACTGTGTACATACATTACATTACTTATCCTGTACTGATCCTGAGTTACATCCTGGATTATACTCCAGAGCTGCACTAACTATTTTGCTGGTGGAGTCACTGTGTACATACATTACTTATCCTGTACTGATCCTAATTTACATCCTGTATTATACTCCAGAGCTGCACTCACTATTCTGCTGGTGGAGTCACTGTGTACATACATTACTTTACTTATCCTGTACTGATCCTGTGTTACATCCTATATTATCCTCCAGCGCTGCACTCACTATTCTGCTAGTAGAGTCACAGTGTACATACATTACATTACTTATCCTGTACTGATCCTGAGTTACATCCCGTACTATACTCCAGAAACACACTCACTATTCTGCTGGTGGAGTCACTGTGTACATACATTACTTATCCTGTACTGATTCTCAGTTGCATCCTGTATTATACTCCAGAGCTGCACTCACTATTCTGCTGGTGGAGTCACTGTGTACATACATTATATTACTTATCCTGTACAGATCCTGAGTTATAAGCTGTATTACATTCCAGAGCTGCACTCACTATTCTGCTGGTTTAGTCACTGTGTACATACATTACATTACTTATCCTGTACTGATCCTGAGTTACATCCTGTATTATACCCCAGAGCGACACTCACTATTATGCTGGTGGAGTCACTGTGTACATACATTACATTACTTATCCTGTACTGATCCTCAGTTACATCCTGTGTTATACTCCAGAGCTGCACTCACTATTCTGCTGGTGGAGTCACTGTGTACATACATTACATTAGTTATCCTGTACTGATCCTGAGTTACATTCTGTATTATACTGCAGAGCTGCACTCACTATTCTGCTGGTGCAGTCACTGTGTACATACATTACATTACTTATCCTGCATTATACTCCAGAGCTGCACCCACTATTCTGCTGGTGGAGTCACGGTGTACATACATTACTTATCCTGTTCTGATCCGGAGTTACATCCTGTATTATACTTCAGCGCTGCACACACTATTCTGCTGGTGGAGTCACTGTGTACATACATTACATTAATTATACTGTACTGATCCTGAGTTACATCCTGTATTATACTCCAGAGCTGCACTCACTATTCTGACGGTGGAGTCACTGTGTACATACATTACTTATCCTGTACTGATCCTGAGTTATATCCTGTATTATACTCTAGAGCTGCACTCACTATTCTGCAGGTGGAGTCACTGTGTACATACATTACATTACTTATCCTGTACTGATCCTAAGTTACATCCTGTATTAGGGCATGACCACACGTGGCGGATTTCCTCCGCAACTGTCCGCATCAATGCCGCACAGAATCTGCGTTGCAGATTCTGCTGCGGATCTGCACAAAATGTGCAGTAAATTGATGCGGACTAGCTGCTGCGGACTGCGGTAAAAGTACTTCCCTTCTCCCTATCAGTGCAGGATAGAGAGAAGGGACAGCACTTTCCCTAGTGAAAGTAAAAGAATTTCATACTTACCGGCCGTTGTCTTGGTGACGCGTCCCTCTTTCGGCATCCAGCCCGACCTCCCTGGATGACGCGCCAGTCCATGTGACCGCTGCAGCCTGTGCTTGGCCTGTGATTGGCTGCAGCCGTCACTTAGACTGAAACGTCATCCTGGGAGGCCGGACTGGAGACAGAAGCAGGGAGTTCTCGGTAAGTATGAACTTATATTTTTTTACAGGTTGCTGTATATTGGGATCGGTAGTCACTGTCCCGGGTGCAGAAACAGTTACTGCCGATCGCTTAACTCTTTCAGCACCCTGGACAGTGACTATTTACTGACGTCTCCTAGCAACGCTCCCGTCATTACGGGAGCCCCATTGACTTCCTCAGTCTGGCTGTAGACCTAGAAATACATAGGTCCAGCCAGAATGAAGAAATGTCAAGTTAAAAAAGCAAAACGCATCCGCAGCACACATAACATGTGCATGACAGCTGCGGACTTCATTGCGGAAATTAGAATCTCCATTGAAGTCAATGGAGAAATTCCGCCATGAGTCCGCAACCAGTCCGCCACTGCTCCGCAACAGACAGAGCATGCTGCGGACACCAAATTCCGCTCCGCAGCCTATGCTCCGCAGCGGAATTGTACGCATCGTCTAAACGAGCACTGCTAAATTAAAGTGGAAGTCAATGGAGAAACGGCTCCGCTGCGGATTAACGCTGCGGAGTGTCCGCAGCGGAATTCAAGTGAAATTCCGCCACGTGTGAACCCAGCCTTATACTCCAGAGCCGCACTCACTATTCTGCTCGTGGAGTTACTGTGTACATACATTACATTATTTATCCTGTACTGATCCTGAGTTATAAGCTGTATTACATTCCAGAGCTGCACTCACTATTCTGCTGGTGGAGTCACTGTGTACATACATTACATTTCTTATCCTTTACTAATCCTGAGTTACATCCTGTATTATACTCCAGAGCTGCACTCACTATTCTGCTGGTGGAGTCACTGTGTACATACATTACATTACTTATCCTGCACTGATCCGGAGTTAGATCCTGTATTATGCTCCAGAGCTGCAATCACTATTCTGCTGGCGGAGTCACTGTGCACATACATTACTTATGTTATACTGATCCTGACTATCCAAAGACACACTCACAAGTCTACAGGCTTCACAGCAGAAATCTCCCAAGGTTCCCTGCTTATTCAGCATCTGCACAGAGTTAGTTCTGGTGATTTGCATTTAGGAAATGTTGTCTTTACATCAGGCACTGTCCAGTCATCTGAAGTAAGAGAAGCTAACTGTCCCCCCGCCCCTATATTAAAGCAGCTGGGTGTGCCATTAGGGATGTGTCAAGTGAAAAGCTTGCTGACTGTTTCCAGTGACATCTAGCAACATTGTAAATGCAGCTGTGAAGTATATTAAAGACTGTAATTTAGGATACATACAAGATAAATAATATAATGTATTTATGGCACCGGTCCAGCTATAATTGTACAGTCTGACTCCTATGATTGCACATTGTGCATCGCTCTGCAGTCCTGTGACTCGGAGGGTGTTGGTTGTTTCCTGAGCATGAGGTTAATTTACAGGAAACAGAGCTCATTGCTTATTATAAATATGGTGACCTTATTTTAGCCGCAACCTCGTAAAGAATAACTGACATGGAAATCACACGCTCAATCTTCTCACCCACAGAACCCACCCGGCAGGAAAAATACATCTGCAGTCACAGGCGGAAGCTGCAGGTGTGTATGAGGCGGCTACTCAGGTTCCGGCTGATCTCACCATACAAGTCATTATCTCCCATAACACATGTCAAGTTTTGCTATGATAAACATCTCACATTTATACCTTCTGCAAAGTTTTTTTTCCATAACTGAAGTCATTTTCGACATTCGGACCAGATTTGCATTAATTTAAAAATTGTCGCCTACCACTAAAGTTTTGTATGTTGCTACAGATGTAGCCAAGTTTATCTTGACTCTGATAACGTGCAGCAGCGTGATACCACTCAACAAAAGCCATTGAAAAGTCATTAAAAAAGTCAAGTTAAAGTTTCTTGACACTGTGTATTTAATGTGTTAAAATTCAAGATAAAGATGGCTACATCTGTATATAGTAGGTACTCCAAGCCCCTGTTACTCTTCCTCTTCAGGGCTATCGTTATGTCAGGTGCACCTTAAAGGGGGAAATCTTGTTACAATGGTGTTCTGATCGGTTATAGATACAGGTGAGTAGATGACATTGGTGAAGTCTGTGGTCTCACTCCACTCATTTCCTAATGACAGGACCCCACAGAGCTCACATCAGTGTTGTGCCAGATATCCAGTAGCAGAAATCTCTGAGCAGTGTCAAAGGGGTTTTTCTCACTATAGAACCATTGCAATAAGAAGTCAGTTGGGAGTCATTGTTATTATTGTCAATAATAATACAGATGTAGCCAAGTTTATCTTGACTCTGATAACATGCTGCTGCGTGATGTCACACAACAAAAGCCATTGAAAAGTCATTGATAAAGTCAAGTTAAAGTTTCTTACTACTGTGTATTCAATGCGTTAAAGGTCAAGATAAAGATGGCTACATCTGTATGACTTCAGGGCTATTCTTACTTTTTGATTTAATGCAGTATTGTCCATAGAAAGTATGTATTTCATCCTGGCGTATAGCATTGCAATATTATGGAAAGGACAATCCAGGACAACGCATAAAAGATCTTACTGCAAGTGGTGCTTACAACTGATTTTCTGTTTGAGGCGAAACGTAAAATGATGCACCTGCCACCCCCTTCCCCAATTTTGGGGTGGAAAAGTGAATAGATAAGCTGCATATCTAGTAAATACCCTAAGGGTGCCACCACAGGGGAAATTCTCTTGGATGGTGCACCACTTAATAAGTGGAAACAACAACTAGCTGTAGACCTTGTAACAGCTTCGGACAGCCAGCAGGGCTTCGGTTATATATTTTTTTCGTACTCTGAAGCATGCCCATTTGCTTTTACGAGCAGCTGGTCTGTTCCTGCACGCTCATCATCTCCGAGCTGTTAGGCCTCATGCACATGACCGTAGCCATGTGCATGGCCCGTGATAACAGCACGGACGGCCACGGAGTGTCATCTGATGGCCGCCCGCATATCACGGACCGTGCACAGATTGATTTAAATGAGTCAGGACCGCAAATGCAGCTCGTATAATGACATGTCCTATCTTTTTGCCATCCGGGCTCCTGGTCAATGCACGGACCATGGAAATCATGGTCGTGTGCATGGGCCCATAAAAATTAATGGGTCTGCAATAAAACCGCGGGTGAATTGCAGCCACAAAAACACGTTTGTGTGCATGAGGCCTAAATCAGCAGCAGTGACAGTTGTTAAAGACAACTGCTGAACAGCTGATTCATCAGTGCAGGTCAGATGACTACACTGATGTGAGCCACTGAGGCTTGTTTTGAGAGAGCGACCTGATTGGTCTGCCTCTCCTTAAGAATCCCTGACCTTAGCATTAGGGTGTCGGGGATAGTGTATGCTATGTGCTTGTTGTGCTTCTCTATACTCAGTGCAAAATCGTGTGTTACCAGCCTAGTGTTTCTCCAGCTCTGTATTGTATTTCCTTAGTCCTTGTTTGCTTCAGTGTTTGGTCTTCTTTAGCTGTTCAGTTTATCCTGTCTCAATTGTTCTGATTGCCTTTTGGTTTGGTACAGTGAGGGTTTGTGGTGTCTGGTGTTGGGGTCAGTGAACAAATATTGGGTGAACTAGAGTTACGGTCGGCTTGATACCATCACCCATGATCCGTTTGTTACCATCATTCGACTGCAGTCATTATCCATCATGCGTTTGTTCCTGTCATCTGTCTGACGTCACCATTGTATTACTAACCCTGTCTTCAATCTAGTTCCTGTTTCTTGTATTCCTGTTGCCTGCTAGAGTTGTGCTCCATATTTCCCTTTCCTTCAACAGTCCAGTTGGATCATATTTCAGCCCTACTATAAGTCCTGTGCATAGCTGAGTACCAGGAGACACTGGTATTTTCTGGGAAAGGGGATTGTTATAGATTAAGACTAATTCTGCCGTCTTGTGGACAGCCGGCATGTTACACTCCCTCTACTAACCTGAAAAGTTAGGCACTACAAAGACCATGTCTCATTCTGGTGGACCCTGATCACTGAGTCACAAAACGCAAACCCATTGACCTCAATGTGGGTTGTGTAATTCTAAATTCCCCCTGTAGCGTAAGAAGGTGCTTCTCCTGGAGATAACAGCTGATCAACGGGGGGTCCCAGCAGTAGAACCCTTGCAATCAACTCATTGTTGGAAGAAGTGACTACTGTCAAAAATGGATTGTCCCTTTAATGAGATTTAACTCTCTGCTGATTGCAATATAATACCGGTGTGAGCTATTATTGTAAAATGAGGGAGATGTGTATAAGGATTTTTTTGATTGAAAATAGCTTTATTAGCAATCAATTATCAAAATACAAGAATACAGTATACTGCGACCAGTGCAACTGGATCGCAGCACAATAAATATCACACACATTCTAAGTAATACAGAATCACAACATACAGAAAGGCACAGATCCTACACTATACATTACACTCTGCACTACATCAACATTCTGATAAAGCATCACACATCAATCAACAAAACAACAGGCAAGCGATAGGGGATGAGGGGATGAGGGGAGGGAAAGGAGGGCGAAGGGAGGGGGAATCACAGGCCCGAAGCTTTATTGAAAGACAGACACACCAAGGGGGAGAGGGGGGGAAGGAGAGGGGTTTTAATCCTCTTCTTTATCGACGTCCAAACTGTCCATGATAGAATAGTCTCTGAGCAGGCTGCGGACCAGCCTGCAGCAGTCCTGGACGGACATCCTCTCCCAGTTCATAACCAGGCGAGTCCTGGAAAGCCACAAAGCGTCCTTAACACAGTTCATAAGGCGCCAAGCTTCCTGGATATCTCCAACGCTATGGATCCCAGGGAAAAGTTCATAGAGCACCGAAGTGTGCTCCAGGCTGTTCCTGGGAACAGAGTCTTTGAGGACATATTCCAGATTGTCCAACAGGGATTGTGCAAACGGGCACTGCCAGAAGAGGTGCAAAGGCGTTTAGTCTGCGAATGGGCACCTGGGGCAGTACCTGGTGTTGCATAGTCCATGGGCGTGCATGAAGGTTCTCAGGGTTAGACCTCCCTGAATGGCCATCCATGCCAGATCTTTGTGCCCATTGGTTAACCTGCTAGAAGCCACGTTCTTCCAAACAGTCTCGGCTGTTGCAGCAGGGAGCCCTGGAATAGACTTTGCTATGTCCTTTGCTCGGATGAGCTTGTGGATAGTCTTTGGCTTCCACAAGTCGGGTTTGAGTCCCTCCAGCTGGTGTTCCCTCACAAACTTGAGAAGGTCCTGGTAATACCAGGGAACAACCAAGTTGTAAGTGTAGGAGCTGTCCCACTTGTCCCGTCCCAGCATCCTCCAAAGAGGCAGGAGAAAGAAGCGAAACACGGACCTGCCCGCCGAGCCAACATCAGTCTTTTTAAGAGTCCTGCGGATGTTGTCACACACAAAAGATGCCCGCAGCAGAGTGGGGATGTCTAGGACTCCTTTTCCACCCTTGTGGGGCTCCTTGTACATGACTGTCCGCTTTACTCTGACCATTTTGGAGCCCCAGACAAAGCGAAATACAGCCCTGGTAATGGCCTGGCGCACAGTGACATGTGGCGGCCAGGCCTGCACTGTGTATTGAAGCACAGGCAGGATCTCATTACGCAGTACAAGAGTCTTTCCCTCGATGGTAAGCCGTCTGAGGCTCCACAGTCCGGTCTTCTGATTGACGATAGCCAAGCAGTCTTGCCAAGGCTTTAGGGCTGCTCCTTCATTCCCGAACCAGGATCTTGATGAAGTCTGGCTGTATAGAAAAGGGGAAGGGGGCAGAGGAAGTGTGGGTCCATCCTCCAAAGAGCATGGATTCCGACTTCTCGCAGTTGACCTTGGGCCCTGAAGCTCGGCTGAATTCCTCACAGGTCTGGACGAGTGTAGTCACCGAATGCTGGTCAGCGCAGAAGACGGTCACGTCGTCCATGTACAGCGAGCACTTGACCTCAAAGTGTCCTGGGCCTGGTGCGGTGATCCCTCTGATCTCTCCATTCTGCCAGATAGACTCCGTGAAGAGTTTTATAACACAAAGAAAAAGGAGAGGTGAAAGAGGACAGCCTTGTCTGACCCCAGAGAGTACCGGGAAGGGGTCAGTCTTCCAGCCGTTCACCAGCACTGTGCTGAAAATGTCAAGGTACATCAGGTTAACATAGGAACAGAACATTTCTCCCAGTCCGAACTTTCGCAGCGCTTTGCCCATAAGGACGTGTGAAACACGATCAAATGCCTTTTCCTGGTCAAGGCTGACCAGGGCCGCGGACATGTGGCGGGCATTCACGTATTGCACAGTGTCTCTCATGAGAGCAAGGTTGTTTGCGATCCTGCGGCCAGGAATGCCGCAGGTCTGGTCCGGGTGGATGATCCGCCCGATGACACCCTTCAGCCGGTTGGCCAGTACCTTGGCGAGGATCTTGTAGTCCACGTTCAGGAGAGAGATGGTACGCCAGTTTTTCAGGTCCCGTCTCTCTCCCTTCCGCTTATACAGGTTAGTGATCAACGACAGAGGCATTCTGCCCTCCACCACCATCTCCCTGTACAGCTCCAACAGGTCCGGGCCAATGAGGTCCCACAGCGCTATGTATAGCTCTGCTGGGAGACCGTCACCGCCCGGGGTCCTGCCGTGCCTGAGGGATGTAGCAGCAGAGTGCAGCTCCTCCATAGTTAAGGGGGCATCCATTGCCGATGCACCTGCAGGATCAAGAGGACTAGTGATACCTGACAGGAATTTGTCGACAGTATCCGGATCAGTGGTCTTCGGGGAGTAGAGGTTGCTGTAGAAGTCTCTGACGACTGCCATCACTCCCTCCTTCCCCGTCGTGATGTTTCCGGTCTCGTCTCACAGCTCTGACAGGGGCATGTGGCTTGCGTGGAGCTTCCTGAAAAAGAAAGAGTTACATTTTTCATCCTTCTCCAGGTGCTCCACCTTGGAGCGAAAGATGATGCGCTTGGACTCCTCCTCAAAGTGCCTTTTCAGACCCTTTTTGGTCTCCTCCAGCTCAACTCTGACGTCCCAGCCGCACTGGTGGAGGTCTTGCAAGGAGCGCAATTGTCTTTGCAGATCCAAGAAGTTCCTCCTCCGCTCACACGCTTGTTGACGGCCCTTTGCCTGAAAGAAACTGCAAAACTTAACTTTAACATATTCCCACCAATCAGCAGTGTTGTTAAACAGACATTTATCATTCCTCCAAACAATGTAGCCATTCCTAAGTTCCTCCAACACCTCTTCTCTTTCCAGCAGGGCACAGTTGAGCTTCCAGGAGCCCGGGCCGGGAGGAAACCCGGAGCCCAGAACAGCCTGCAGCCTAACGGCCCTGTGGTCAGAGAAAAAGCATGGGACCATGGAACAGCCAACATGTTTCACTGCCCGAGATGTGAATACAAAGTCTATGCTTGATCGATGTGAGCCATCGGGTGGCTCCAACTGTAGTTGGCAGCGCCGACCGCCATGGATACCACAGCGTCCCGCAAGGACGCCTGAGTCACCGTCTCGATTAGCAGTTTAGAGGAACAATCTAAATTGGACTTTGCCAAGATGTGACCATACTCTTCGATAGGGCAGTTAAAGTCCCCACCCAACACCACTGCCCTAGTGGTGACAAGCTGGGTGCGCAGGAGCTGGAAAAGTTCCAATTGCTCGCTCCCTACCAGGGGGGCTTACAGATTGATGAGCCTAAGCGGCTCGCCCGCCTAAAAACCGTCTACGGCCGATTTATGTGTGATTGCACCCCCCTTGATAAGGACAGCGACTACCAGTAGGAAGGGCCGTGAGACCACTTCCTGGCCAAATGTTTGTATGACCTAGAAGAAGGCAAAGCACATTCCTGCAGCATATAAATATCACAGTCCTGTGTATGTAAAAAGGTTAGTACAGTCTGCAGTCTAGACCTGTTCCTTATGCTTCTCACATTGATGATAAAGATGTTGAGATTAGCCATACTGCAAGATAAAAAGAGGGGTTAGTACAGAACGATACTCGTTAGTTACCACCACGGTCAGGCGGTTCCTCATCTCTGGTAGCTCCGGGAGCTCTATCAGGCCCTCTTCGGCAAGTCTGTCAAGTAGGGAGTCTGCATGGGTGTCTTGGGGGGCTCAGGACCCTGGTTCGGACACCAGTTGCTCCACAATGTGCTCAATTTCTTCCTCTACCAGCAGCAGGTCCTCAGTGACCTCCACCACCTTCTTTTTGTGTTTTTTGGCACTGGGGTTGTCCCTCTCTTTCCTCTTCCTCTGAAGAGAAGCTGCGGGGACAATCCTCCAGGGAGAAGATTGCAGCAGCGGGCGGAGGGACAGTTAGTGCTGCTGCAGGGGAGTGAAGGGGGTTCGGTGGGGAGAGGGGCAGGAGACAAAACCCCTGAGGTAGGGAAGGTAAAGTGAAAATCCTCAGTGGGGGTGACAGGAGGGGAGGGGACCCGAGGGGGGTAGGGCTCGGGACACAGGAAGGGAGGGGAGTAGGAGGAGTCTTCTTACCCTGCTTCTTGGTGGCTTCCTGGGGCCGGTGGTGGTACAAGCTTTGCTCCTGCCGGTCCCTTGGCAACCGAGGCATAGGTTCTCACTCTCATGGGACAATCCTTGTAGACATGGTCTGCCTGGCCACAGAGGTTGCAGACGGTCTTTTTAGGACAGTCCTTCGTTTCGTGTCCTGCTAGACGACAGATCCTGCAGGCGGGCTCTTTACAGTCCCTTATTCCATGACCCTTCAAACTGCATTTTGGCAGGTCTGTGGCATGTCGGGGTAGAAAATCTGTCCTGAAGAGTTCCCCAAAGAAAATGCCTGGGGCAGGTGCTGCACTCCATCTGGAGCAGATGAGTCCTTGTGCAAGCGAACAATGACGGACCACTCGCCTGTCCAGAAGCCAATCCCGTCCAAGATGTGGGTGGGGTCCCTCACCGCAGTGCAGAAATGCTTTAGGAAGGTTGTTATATCGTTTCCTGGGATGTGTGGGTTCCGCAATGAGACGGTTACCCTCCTCTCCTCTCTCTGGACTGGGCAGTTGCCCACAAATTGAGCAAAGGGGGAGTCCGGTTTCGCAGCTTTTACCATCTCCCAGTAGCGCTTGCAGATATTAATGCTGGCAAAGGTGATGTAGAACATCCCAGTAAAGAAGGAGTGGATGCACATAGTCTCTGCCTTTGAGAAGCCATGGTCCAGGACCATCTTCGTGGCGAACACCTCCCGGGACATGTCCGGCACTCTCCCATCAACCTCCTTCAGCTTGAGAACGACAGTCTGCCTCATCCAGGGCTCCAGAAAAGGGGCACCTTGGCTGGGATTCCTGCCGGCCTCTTGCCTGGATGTCAGGGGACCTGGCCGGGCAGCATCCGGGGGGGGCCAGGGTCGATGGCCCGGGTTGGGCTTCCGTCGTCGTCGTCTGGGGCTCCGCAGTCTTCTTCTTCGGAGCCATGGTCTTCTGGGGAAGCGGCAGCAGCTCCTCCAAGGGGGCAGGACTGTGCAAATCCCTCAGCGGCGTCTTCCTCAGCAGCGGGTCTTCCGGAGGATCTTCGTCTGCTCCCCGATTAGGAGCAGAGGGGCTAGGCAGTAGACCAAGACCAGAGCTTACACAAGGCCGTCTAGCAACAGGCCGAGAGGTGATCAGAGATCGGTTCGCTCTCATTCCCTAAGGCAGGGCCCAAACACCCAATAGCGGCAGTGAACTCACGTTCAAAGGCCGAGTGCGTGGGGTACCCAAGGGTCCTGTACAGACACACCAAGGTGGTCCGATCAAGGAGCTACACTTGCCAGGTAGACCTAGGTCGGTACTGCACGAGAATGTTGAGCAACAGACCAAGAGGTGATCAAAGATCGGTTCGCTCTCGTTCCCTAGAGCAGAGCCTCAACACCCAATAGCGGCAGTGAACTAACGCTCAAAGGCCGAGTGAATGAGGACACTAAAAGGACCTGTGCTGACAAGCCAAGGCTGACCAGTTAAGGAACTACTATTGCCCAGGAAGCACCACTCTCGCCTTAGTGATCATGGTATCTCCCCTGCCAATAATAAGATACATATTTTTATTTTTTATTTTTTTGAAAGTCAGAGCCGTGCTTTCTATCACCCAAGTGCATACAAAGTGCAGAGGTGCCACACAAAAAGTGCACAAGGATGCGGTCTATCACAGCCCTTCTCTTAAAAGAGAGAGGCCCCGCATAACCATTCCTCGACCCTCCAAGCCATAGGCCTAGAGGATCAAGGATCGATGATACCCCCTCGCCGAAGCTTAGGGAGACCCAAACACACTCCTAGGCTTCTACCTGGGCTGCCACCCCAGTGTCCACCTAGGAGCCTGCATCAAAGGTGCACCTCCCATCCGAAGAAGGGAGGCCGGGTTGCAGGGGAAAACGGAACCAGAAGGCCACACATTTTCCCCCTAGACCTCAGGAGGGTCCCAAAAGGGCACCGCATCCCAAAATCCTTGTGACAAACGTGACAAACACACAGTGAAAAACAAAATTGGATGTGCGCTGTGATACAGCCTGGACATCCGCCAGGTATAAAAAAATTCCTCATCTCCCAGCCAGAAGGCCGGGAGAAAAATGGTGTGTGCTTAGAAGTGTGAAAGAAGAGTGCGTGCAAATGTGCCTTCACTCAGTGGGATCCCACCCCCAGTGAGTTAGGGCACCCCAGGGTCACTAGCCCTGGGGCACATAGCAACTCGGGCTTTCAAACTACCCGATCTCCTGACCTCGATCCGGCGGTCGCCTGGTCACCTACAAATGGTACCTTTAAACCAAATGCGTACACCAGAGCAATGACCGTTGTGGTTCCCTGCCCTCACCTCGGCATTCTGTCATCCCCCTACGATGGCCCATTAACCACCGGCAGGGATGATTGCTAACCTCAGCTTGAGCAGGTACTACACTTGATCTTAGCCAAAAGGCCGAGAAGCGACATATAGGTCATGTATGCTAAACATTTAATATTATCTTGTTTCACTTTATTACTGACATTTTATTGGAAACAGTTGTCTGTTGGGAGATACCGATTCTCCTTGTGGAGATCCAGCTGGTAGGGAGTCTTAAGAGCAATGATCCCTGGGAAAAGTATGCAAAATAGCTCTTCTTCAGAGGGAAGAAAACTGTCTCTCTAGTGCCATCTATAGGAGACTACATTGTAAATCAATGTCCGACCTTTTTTAAAATCTTGAAACATGGCTCGGGTTAAAAGCCAAACCAGAGACACCCATCTGTAGCCGGCAGTGGTTGCTCCTCATCAGAACAGAGTAATGTCCTGGTTGGCTGCATGAGACGACTTTGACGCAGCACTTGGAAGTATCCTTGCAAAAATCCAGCTGGTAGTGAGTCTAAGGCTGGATTCACACGAGCATGCTACGTCCGTAATGGACGGAACATATTTCGGCCGCAAGTCCCGGACCGAACACACTGCAGGGAGGCAGGCTCCTAGCATCATAGTTATGTACGATGCTAGGAGTCCCTGCCTCGCTGCGGGAAAACTGTCCCGTACTGTAATCATGTTTTCAGTACGGGACAGTAGTTCCATGGAGAGGCAGGGACTCCTAGCGTCGTACATAACTATGATGCTAGGAGCCCGGCTCCCTGCAGTGTGTTCGGTCCGGGACTTGCGGCCGAAATACGTTCCGTCCATTACGGACGTAATGTGCTCGTGTGAATCCAGCCTTAGGGGCAATGCTCCTCGAAAAAAGGGGCTGTCTGGAAATTATGACTCGTGTCTATTAGCAATACAGTGTCTATAACAAAGAAGTCCATGAGGGTAGATTTTAGGGACCCCACTGTATAGACTTATATCGCTGCAGCTCATTGATAAAATCACCGTATGGACCCGTAAGCATAAATAAACACACATCTCCATATAGTATTGGTAATGTGGTTTTCTTCTTCTGAACCTTTAAAGCCCAATATTGTTTTAGAGCCGGAGTATCCTCTGGTACTTTGAAGCCATTGCACCCGTAATAAAACCCTATTATAGCAGGTATATTATTCTACTTATAACCAGCACAGAAAACGAGGATCATTCAGTCACAGGTAGGTCTAATGGAAATAATAATGCTTGGCTGGGCTCCCAGGTGTGAGATGGCATCGGTGTATATTTGGGTCACAGTTGTGTGCGGGGACCTACTTTACAATTTTGTTGCAATTGCAACACTCAACACACAGCTGCAAAAAAATACACAAGTCATGCGGGTATACTGACTATTGACACAGCAACCACATCCTATAGCTCCGTCCCCCTTGTGCTCAATCTTCTTGTGTTGGGCTTGAGTCTCACGTGATGTGGTTGGAAACAGGTGTAAAAACAAACCAATATAGATATAGGTATAGTAAAAAAACAACAGCAATGCACAACGAGACCCCGAGAGATATTTATTGTACAAGTGTTTGCATTTGTTTATTGGATTAGGAATACAAGAACAATATAATACCACCATAACTAAAGCCGGCCATACATTTGGGAGCAGGGGTGTAACTATAGGGGTGCAGAGGGTGCAGTCAAACCCGGACCCAGGAGCCTAAGGAAGCCCAAAAGATATTTTTGCCCCATATAATTAGACCAGTACTATGAAGGACCCATGATAGTTGGGGGGGGGGCAGACTTGGGGCCCAGGAGCTTCAAGTTACACCTCTGCTGGAGATACAATCTCATTGGATGACTGGCTCCCGATTGCAGATTGGGGAAAGTGTGATTGAACAACCTGTATTTCAACATAGCCGATCCTTTGTTCCTGTGCCAGGTAAGCTACTGCCGGCCGCTTATTCACCTCTCCCAATTGAAATAAACATGTTTGCTTTGCCAGGCGTGCATGTTTGTGGTTGAGACGGGAAAAATAGTGTTCACCCAACTATCATATCTTCACCTATGGGGTTGTCAGGCAGTGCATTCCTAGTAAACAGTCCAGCTCAGATTGCTCAAGAGTCCAATTCAAGGCCAATTTGACCCTAAGCTGAGGACAAAGTACAGTAAGTCAAGAAGGCTTGATGGTCCTCAACCAGGATTTCTCTATTTCTTGTATGTTCTCTTTGGGTTTCCTCCAGGGTCTTCAATTTCCTCCCACACTCCAAAAAAACATTGGGGATTCCTATGAAATTTGTCCCACTGGGAATGAGTCGTTAATACAGGCGTGAAAAGCCTAAAAAAAAAGCTCAACCTAACGTCAGACCACAATAATGAAAAATGAGGAGGTAGAGGCAGCACCGAGGATCCTCCATTCTTTTATTCACTCATTGCCATGTTTCAAGGTGGAGAAATCTTGGGGAAGGCGGAAACGTTGCGATGACAATGAATGGATGGTGTGATATTGAGCCTGCCACTTCATTTTAGTCTAGAGATTGAGATTTTGGTGCTAGAGGCAACAGGAAAAAAAAATCAAGTAAATAAAATGATTGGACGATGAAACTTTGTCAAGAACAACAGGACCTCTGCATTATTCTTCATGGAGCGATGACCTTGCATGGCAGGTAAACCCTAGATTGAAATCAACTGGAGTTATGGTAACCTATGAGGGCTCTTAAAGGAATACTCTGGGCAAAACTGCTCTGTGATAGGCTCAATGCAGTGTCTGAGGGGGCGGGGCAAGACAGAGGGACTCCCTTTTTGGTGTTCTTTGAATCCCTGTGTCATGCTCCGCCCCCTCAGGCCCTGCACTAGACATAACACCATGCATTCGTTTTGCCCAGAGTATTCCTTTAATCAT
This sequence comes from Rhinoderma darwinii, assembly GCF_050947455.1. Taxonomy (NCBI): domain Eukaryota; kingdom Metazoa; phylum Chordata; class Amphibia; order Anura; family Rhinodermatidae; genus Rhinoderma; species Rhinoderma darwinii. The sequence continues at coordinate 10,362,978 of NC_134697.1, forward strand.
ACGTTTTTCCCATTAACGTAGTCACAATCAAAGGATGTAAGCAAAGATGGCGGCGTGTGATAATAAACATGAACATTCGAACATTGGCTTTCTTCTAGCTCACAGTGTAGGCAGATGGGTCATCAGCATGGCTAAATTATAGGGAGTGCATAAGGGGCACGTGCCCTAGGGCATCCGCTAAACTTAAAGTGTGGCACTGTTATTGGGGGCACTGTTTTTTAGCTGCTCATCGCCCCCTCTATTAACTTAGGATTCTCTAACAGGGTACGAGATGGAGCCTTTCCCTCTATGTCGGGCCACTTCAGGCTGTTGTGGAGAGTAACATTCCAGTATTCCCAGTAAAAATCAACATTTATCACTGTGACCACTATCCACCGAAACAGAACTCTGCCCCCCAGTAATAGAGGTAACAGTGGCACCTGACCCTCTGCTCTTCTTGATCATAATACTGTGCGCTCTTGGTGTTAGACTTGACTTACTGTATATCACTGTATTTCTATTTTATATTTTTGTATATATTTCAGTTGTTCACCCTGAAAAATTATTGTGCATGGTCTATGGTTATCTATCTATCTATCTATCTATCTATCTATCTATCTATCTATCTATCTATCTATCTATCTATCTATCTCATATCTATCTATCTATCTATCTATCTATCTATCTATCTATCTATCTATCTATTTATCTATCTATCTATCTATCTATCTATCTATCTATCTATCTATCTATCTATCTATCTATCTATCTATCTATCTCATATCTATCTATCTATCTATCTATCTATCTATCTATCTATCTATCTATCTATCTATCTATCTATCTATCTATCATCTATCTATCTATCTATCTATCTATCTATCTATCTATCTATCTATCTATCTATCTATCTCATATCTATCTATCTATCTATCTATCTATCTATCTATCTATCTATCTATCTATCTATCTATCTATCTATCTATCTATCTATCTATCTATCTATCTATCTATCTATCTATCTATTATCGATCATCTATCTATCTATCTATCTATCTATCTATCTATCTATCTATCTATCTATCTATCTATCTATCTATCTATCTATCTATCTATCTATCTATCTATCTATCTATCTATCATCTCTGTTATTTGGGGTGAGACAATGCTTGTGTGAGTGGTTGATGTTCTTCCTGAGCTTCTGGATGATTTCACACATTATAATTGGGCACTGGTGTTAGATCAAAGCCCTCGGGTTCTTTGTGTCACTGTGCATCACTGGAAGCACAGAAATAAACCCCCTGATCCTTGGCTGCAGGAGACTTGATTCTTAGGGAGCTGTGTTTGTCTCTTCTGGTCCTGTTCATCTCGTAGCCAACCTTGTAGTCACCTTCATAGGTAGGATCATCTCCTCTCAGCATATAGGTGACCAGCTTCAGCCCCTGCCCTCTCCTGTGGTAATACCAGTACATGTACTCATGGTCTGTAGTCAACTGTTCGCAGTCCATTATGACTTCAGAACCGACCTTTCCTATAAGTATTGATGGATTCTGGGTAATGGAGACTTTTTGGGTCAGACCTGCAGAGACGTTATGACCATGAACCATAAATTATTCATTAATGATGAAGAAGTGGCCTCCAATCTGTGGCTTTTCACCTGTTGAGAAACTACAGCTCTCAGCCTACCAATGTATGGGCATGCTGGGAGATGTAGTTTTTCACAAGCTGGAAGGCCACAGGTTGGGAACCCCTGATATAGAATCCACTGTAATTCTATATCACATTAGACTTAAATTATACTTACAAACTGGAACAAGAAAACAAATTAGAAACCTCTGTATAGAAGACATGGTGATGTTGCTCTCTCAGAACCATAGGTGAGAAGTGAAATACTCTTCCTGCAATATATAAGGGGTTGTCCCAACTAGACCCCGCCTTCTCTAAATGTAGAATATGCTGGTGATCATCTGATTGCTGCAGGACCAGAAGCTGACAGTCACACAGCAGCCACTACAGGAAAAATGTGGTATTACATGGTTCCCATTAAAATGAATTTGTGATTTGGAGACGATCTTTGCAATGGATCTCCACTTTGACTAATACAGGCTTTCCCAAGCATAGGACCCACCCCTTTCAGGGGTTATCTATGGGTTGTGAAAAGGTAGCAGTCTGCTACATAAAAAGACTCTAGTATTATAAATGGTACATAGTATGTGGGGGGCCCTATTACAAATTTTGCAATGGCGCTCAGGAGTTTTAAGTAATGTACTGCCCTCGCTATAAAATTCATATGCAATATTAGACCATGTGAACAGGGTTGTCATAAAGGGACAAACTTTTTAACTCAAAATAAATAATGTTCTACATCTTCTACTTGTTCAGTGTCTGCACAGAGCTTTGTCTGGTAATTTCCCTCCTCAAAAGTGCTGCCTTTACACCAGGTATTGTACAGTCATTTGATGGACAACTCCAGTAACTGTCACCTGCATTGTAGGAGCTTAGCTAAGCTGTTAGAGGTATATCTGACTTCACACTTGCTGACTGTTTCCAATAACAATCAGCAGAATACTCAATGCAATTCTGGGGAATAATACAGGATGTAACTCAGAATCAGTACAGGATAAGTAATGTAATGTATGTACACAGTGACTCCACAAGCAGAATAGTGAGTGCAGCTCTGGAGTATAATACATGATATAACTCAGGATCAGTACAGGATAAGTAATGTAATGTATGTACACAGTGACTCCACCAGCAGAATAGTGAGTGCAGCTCTGGAGTATAATACAGGATGTAACTCAGGATCAGTACAGGATAAGTAATGTATGTACACAGTGACTCCACCAGCAGAATAGTGAGTGCAGCTCTGTAGTATAATACAGGATGTAACTCAGGATCAGTACAGGATAAGTAATGTATGTACACAGTGACTCCACCAGCAGAATAGTGAGTGCAGCTCTGGAGTATAATACAGGATATAACTCAGGATCAGTACAGAATAATTAATGTATGTACACAGTGACTCCACCAGCAGAATAGTGAGGGCAGCTCTGGAGCATGATACAGGTTGTAACTCAGGATCAGTACAGGATAAGTAATGTAATGTATGTACAGAGTGACTCCACCAGCAGAATAGTGAGTGCAGCTCTGGAGTATAATACAGGATGTTACTCAGGATCAGTACAGGATAAGTAATGTAATGTATGTACACAGTGACTCCACCAGCAGAATAGTGAGTGCAGCTCTGGAGTATAATACAGGATGTAACTCAGGATCAGTACAGGATAAGTAATGTAATGTATGTACAGAGTGACTCCACCAGCAGAATAGTGAGTGCAGCTCTGGAGTATAATACAGGATGTTACTCAGGATCAGTACAGGATAAGTAATGAAATGTATGTACACAGTGACTCCACCAGCAGAATAGTGAGTGCAGCTCTGGAGTATAATACAGGATGTAACTCAGGATCAGTATAGGATAAGTAATGTAATGTATGTACACAGTAACTCCACCAGCAGAATAGTGAGTGCAGCTCTGGAATATAATACAGGATGTAACTCAGGATCAGTGCAGGATAAGTAATGTAATGTATGTACACAGTGACTCCACCAGCAGAATAGTGAGTGCAGCTCTGGAGTATAATACAGGATATAACTCAGGATCAGTACAGGATAAGTAATGTATGTACACAGTGACTCCACCAGCAGAATAGTGAGTGCAGCTCTGGAGTATAATACAGGATGTAATTTAGGATTAGTACAAGATAAGCTCACTTCACATCACATTAAGTGGCCTACATTTCAACAATGACACTTGGTGTACAGGATACTGACACACTGACACTTGGGGTACAGGACAATGATACAATGACATTTGGGGACAGGATACTGACACACTGACACGTGGGGTACAGGATAATGATACACTAACATTTGGGGTACAGGATAATGACCCTGACACGTGGGGTAAAGAATAATGATACACTGACACTTGGGGTACAGGATAATGATACATTGATACTTGGGGTACAGGATTATGATACACTGACACATGAGGTACAGGATTATGATACACTAACACTTGGGGTGCAGAACTAGCAAACATTTATTCTGGGGGTTCAGGACAGTTGGTAGAATGGTGTGTTTTTTTCTCCAATTTGGACAATCACTTTTGAAAGGAATTATATTCATTTGTAAATGGGAAATAATGAAGGTTGTTGTGTTCCATGGCGGTGTCTGGACTGTTTACATTCTTCTTCCTGCCAGTAGGGCCGGATTATCTGTTCTCATTGCTTTATTACAGTCATCAAGCAGTTAAAAATAGTCGCCTGCCTTTAGTCGTACACTCTCTCACATAATACCATATATTGTAGTCCGTGCTGCCCCCTCATGGTGACTTATTTGCTGTTCATAATTTTTGAGTTGTCACTTCTGCTCAGTCATTGGTGACCACGTTCATCTTTGTTCTCAGGTTCCTGCCTCATATTAGGAGTTGAGGTTATTTCAAAGCCTTCAGCTCTTCTGTATCGCTGTGCTTGGCTTGAAGCACAGAAATAAACCCCTTGAATTTGGGCCGTTAGGGACTTGATCTTGAGGTAGCTTTGCGTTTTGCCTCTGGTTCTTCCCATCTCATAGAGATCTTTGTAGCCATCTTCATAGATTGGTTCCTGATCCAACAGCTTGTAGGCAATGAATTTCAGACCCTCGTTGACTCTTTGGTGGTACCAGTACATGTAGTTATGGTCTGTTGTCACCTGTTCACAGTCTATCACAGATTCAGAACCAACTCGGCTCATGATAGCTTGAGGTCTTTGAATGATGGTGGCTTCCTGAGCGAGACCTGGAGACATAATACATCAACAATTATTAATTAAGAAGATGGATCACCTCATGAGATGACGAAGATCCACCAAGACATCTCTACTTCGTGTCATTGAGTTGGCAGGATCCAAATGGTCCCACCACATCTCCTTCTCTTACCTTCTAAGGTCCTGGACCTGCTTGTAAGAAACACATTCGGATAATCAGATTAAATCAGAGAGTTTCTTCCAATACAAGTCACCAATCTAAAAATGAAGATGGACCTAACCCCAGAACTTCAGTTTGATGATAAAGTTCTCCTTCCCTTCCTAATACTTACAGACTGGGATAAGCAGATAGATTATCAGCTGCGGAGGAGACATGGTGGCAATGAGGCTGGAAAGTCTAGAGCACCGAACATGTGGAGCGGAAGTCAAAACCCTCCATGGGAAAATAGCTGAATTAACCCTTCACTGCTCACATCTGCATGAGTTGTATTATTGTATTGCGCATGAGATGGAATAAAATGTGAATACTACACTAATTTTCCCAAATTATCTTTGTTGTAGACCCTACTTTGTAATTGTGCACTATACGGACACTCGGGGTACAGGATAATGACACTGACACTTGGGGGACAGGCTAATGACACACTGACACTTGGGGTACAGGATAATGACACACTGACACTTGGGGTACAGGATAATGATACACTGACACTTGGGGTACAGGAAAATGACACACTGACACTTGGGGTACAGCATAATGACACACTGACACTTGGGGTACAGGATAAGGATACACTAACACTTGGGGTACAGGATAATGATACACTGACACTTGGGGTACAGGATAATGACACTGACACTTGGGGTACAGGATAATGACACACTGACACTTGGGGTAAAGGACAATGACTCTGACACTTGGGGTACAGGATAATGACACACTGACACTTGGGGTACATGCTAATGACACACTGACACTTGGGGTACAGGATAATGATACACTGACAATTGGGGTACAGGATAATGACACACTGACACTTGGGGTACAGGATAATGATACACTGACACTTGGGTTACAGGATAATGACACTGACACTTGGGGGACAGGCTAATGATACACTGACACTTGGGGTACAGGATAATGATACACTGACACTTGGGGGACAGGCTAATGATACACTGACACTTGGGGTACAGCATAATGACACACTGACTCTTGGGGTACAGGATAATGATACACTGACACTTGGGGTACAGGATAATGACACACTGACACTTGGGGTACATGATAATGACACTGACACTTGGGGTACATGATAATGACACACTGACACTTGGGGTACAGGGTAAGGATAGACTGACACTTGGGGTACAGGATAATTATACACTGACACTTGGGGTACAGGATAATGACACTGACACTTGGGGTACAGGATCATGACACACTGACACTTGGGGTAAAGGACAATGACTCTGACACTTGGGGTACAGGATAATGACACACTGATACTTGGGGTACATGAAATTGATACACTGACACTTGGGGTACAGGATAATGATACACTGACACTTGGGGTACAGGATAATGACACACTGACACTTGGTGGACAGGATAAGAATACACTGACACTTGGGGTACAGGATCATGATTCACTGACACTTGGGGTACAGGATCATGATACACTGACACTTGGGGGACAGGATAATGATACACTGACACTTTGGGTACAGAATCATGATACACTGACACATATAATGGCATGTGGTGTAATTCCTTGTGGTTTTAGAATAACACTCTTGGTTGTGGTCTCAGAATATTGGGGTGTGTATATTTTGGGCCCCAGTCTCCACAATGAAATTTGCAGTCACGGAGCGATGGCACCCCAACAATCAGATATATCTTTATTTGTAAGACTCTTCTATTAACCAATCATTATTGCCTGGGGCTGTCATCTGCGGCACGCGGTGACACAGAGCCGCTAGACTCTGGAATTCCCTGACATCGCTGTCCCCATATGAACAGCGATGTCTGGGGCTTCCCCAGAGCCGGAGTCCCGTGCAGAGCGCTAGTATCAGCTCTGCTCTGGGACTCTGTGGAATTCCCTGACATCGCTGCCCATATATGGACAGTGTTTCAGGGTCTTGCCCAGAGCGGAGTCCCGAGCAGAGCGCTAGCACAGGCTCTGCTCCGGGACTCTGTGGAATTCCCTGACATCGCTGTCCATATATGGACAGTGTGTCAGGGTCTTCCCCAGAGCGGAGTCCCGAGCAGAGCGCTAGTACAGGCTCTGCTCCGGGACTCTGTGGAATTCCCTAGAGCAGGAATCCCAGTGATGTCAGGACCACAGCTGGAGTCCCAGGAAGAGAAGCATCTGTGGAAGGCACTGTGGTAGCATCTGCGGAGGGCACTGTGGCAGCATCTGCGGAGGGCACTGTGGCAGCATCTACGGAGGGCACTGTGGCAGCATCTGCGAAGGGCACTGTGGCAGCATCTACGGAGGGCACTGCGGCAGCATCTACGGAGGGCACACCGGCAGCATCCACGGAGGGCACTGCGGCAGCATCCACGGAGGGCACTGCGGCAGCATCCACAGAGGGCACTGCGGCAGCATCTACATAGGGCACTGCGGCAGCATCTACAGAGGGCACTGCGGCAGCATCCACAGAGGGCACTGCGGCAGCATCCACAGAGGGCACTGCGGCACTATCTAAAAAGAGGCTGCCCAATCTTGACTTGTGTGTCTGCCATTCGCTGCCAACTGAGCCGCCGAACTGCATTTAGCGACACTTAAACTGGAAAACTGGATTGTTGAAATAAGCACGTGGAGAAATATCTCACATTTTAAACCTAGCGCTATTATTATAGTAATGTAGTATTATTATTATTATTATTATTATTATTATTATTATTATTATTATTATTATTCTAGTAATGTAGTATTATAGTAATGTAGTGTTATAGTAGTTCAAATAAGTAATTTATTAACAATAATTTTGTGTTGTATCAAATTTGAAAGTAATGCAGCCCGTCAACTTCCCATTTTTTCTATATGCGACCCACTTACCCGGCCGAGTTTGAGACCCCTGGTTTAGACCAATGGCTTCCAACCTGTGACTGACAGGGCATGCTGTGAGTTGTAGTCTTACAACAGCTGGAGAGTCATAGGTTAGAGCCCCCGGTTGGACACATGTTGACAAATAATACCTATCTATCATTTTTGATAGTTTTGTTGTTTTGCCTGGATATCGAGGTCACAGGTGTTGGGATCTTAGCTTTATACAGCTGACTGAGGTTTCTCGTTACAGTTTATGGTTATATCAAAGCCTCCAGCTTTTCTGTGTCACTGTGCTTGACTCGAAGCACAAAAATAAACCCCCTGGACTCGGGATGTCACTGACTTGATTTTTACGTAGCTGTGCTTGTATCCTCTCGTCGTTCCCACCTCGTAGAGATTTTTTTGGTCATCCTCATAATTGGGTTTCTCATCCCTTTGCAATGAGGCAATAAGCTTCAATCCCTGGCTGCTTCCTTGGTGGTACCAGTACATAAAGTTGTGCTCCGTGGTCACCTGTTCACAGTCTATAAGAGCTTCTGAGCCGACTTTGGCCATAATTATTGGGGGTTTTTGCATAATGGTGGATTTCTGAGCAAGACCTATAGAAATGTAAAGAGTCAGTTGTATGCAATGTATTATAAATCACATACAGAACAGGAAGACGTGGCAGTAATGAGATTATTGGCATCCACCCTGGCACAATATTGGGTTTAGCCATCAGTATAATGAGTGACAATACCAGATCTCCTTAGGATTGTGGAAACATGGCGGTGTCACCCTCTTTTGGTCGCCTATGCCCTTAAAGAGTTTTTTAAAGATAATTGTTGGGGGGGGGGGGGCTCCAGTGGTTAAACCCCCACTGATCAGAATGTGATGGCACATCCAGAAGGTAATTCATTCGGAAACTCTTCAACTACAGAGCCCATAGAAATAGAGGAATAGGGCAAGACCTTCAGATCTCCATTGGATATGCCATAAAAGTATGATTGGTGGGGTTGTGACCATTGAGACCGCACAGATCCTAAGAATAGAGGAGACAATCCTTACACTTGGCCGTTTTCATACCTTCCATTGACTTTAATAGAAAGCGACCTTGCGGCAACTTCTCTACCAAGAACGGGGACTGAGTATACCCACGTTTGGGATTAGTATAAAACAAAATGGTTGGACTCATGCCAATTAGACTTTTATGGCATATTCAGTTGATATGTCATCGCTCAATCATTGGAAAACTCCTTTAAGAAACACACTGGGTGCATTGTGCCTAGAAGAGTAATGGAGGACTCCTTAATGATAAATTAGCATGGTAATAAGTGTCATTTTCAAAGCTATGACTTCCTTGGGTATACTTACATGCCGGGATAAGTAGACAGACAATGAGCCTCTGTACAGGAGACATAGTGACAATGCTGCTTCAGGACCCGACACCAAACAACAGAGGAAGTGAAATGTCCCACATGCAAAAATAGCTGAATTAACACGTTCTGACTGGAGCAAATATTTATATGGCACATTCTCCTTATTATAGTGTAGTGTAGATTTTAATGGGGGGTTCCTGTTTAGAAAACTCATTTTAAATACCCTATTAAGGAATTGAGTCAATAGAGTTAATAAGGGAGGGAGTCTCTACTGTTCAGGCATCTCATCTCATATCAAGAGCTCCAAAGAGAGTCTCTGTATGACATGGACAGGCCATTGACTTCAATAGGAGCTGTGTAATGCTACAGTTTGCCTGTGGTGTCGCTGCAGGGAAATTTAACACTTGCTATCAGGTTTTCCCCACAAATTACAGGTGATCCTTGTAATTTTTAGAAGTAGGACTAGTGATGAGAAAATTTCCTGAAATTCCTTTTGGGGCCGATTCTATTGAAGTTCTATTGAAATTCGCCACGAATCACAAGTCCCCCGATAGCCCTTTCAGACTCAAAGAGACAAATAAGGCAATCAGGAGACTGGAGGAGGTGGTGAGTATGGTATTTTTTTTTTTTAAGTCTTCTCTTTTGACAATTTGTGTGCCGTGAACCCCAAAAGTTTGGGATTTCGGCAAATCCATAACTTTTGGGGAATTCCGACCGAATTCGATTTGTGACGAATCAGTTCACTCATCCCTAAGCAGGACGCCCTGTAATCAGCTTATCATTGGGGGACTCTTCTAACAAAATGGAATTGTCCAAAGAAGACCACCCCTTCAAGCCTTTCACTGTTAAGGATATATGTAATTCGTCAGGACTCAAAACTTTTGCTGCAACTAGTATACAAGGGCCAGAGCTTAGATCTCGGTATCATACTAAAAAAGCAGTGCAATATTTGAGGCGCAGGACTCAAGTCAAGGATCAGGATGAGGAGTTTTACTTTCTGGTTCTGTGTCTCTGTAGGGAGGAGGTGGGAGGGGAGGCTGCAAGTGAGAGCAGGAAGAATGCTCACAGCCTGTTACTGGCATCTCCCCTGTACAGCCTCCAGTGAACTACGTATAGGAACTTTTCTCCGTGTTATCACCCCTCTTACCAATCACGGAGGATCTGTTCTGTCACATTTAGGGGGGTTCTTTTTTCTACTCCGGTGGTTGGAAGATGAGCCATGGCATATAGAATTACCCCCTGCGCCTAATCAGACCATTTGTTGATTTCATGACTCGGATGTTTATCGGCATCTAGATTGCTGAGATTTTTGGTCTTTTCAGTTCTGATGATTATGTGAAGATATTTGCATCAATGCTGTGAACGCAGCAAAACGATCTATCAGCCGCAGTGATGTCACCACTGCAGCCAGTCATTTGCTTACCAAGCAAAATGCGTGTGAATTTTATCACTAATTACACCCAAGAAAACATGGCTCAGAGGAATAATAAGGGTATGTTCACACAGAGTTTTTTGGCTTTGTTTTTGACGTGGAAACTGCGTCTGAAAACGCCTCCCATTGATTTCAATGGGAGGCGGAGGCGTTTTTTTTTTACTGCGAGCTGTAAAAAACGCGTCATGCCCTTTCTTCAGGCATTTTCATCTCTGACCTCCGATTGACATCAGTGGGAGGCAGAGAAAGCGTTTTTTCCAACTTTTCTGCCTGCGGCGCTAAATGGCCGTGGCCAAAAAACGCCATAAAAAACGTGGCACAGATAGTGGAGGCAGGTCAAAATCTGCCTCAAAATTTTGAGGCAGATTTTGACCTGCGTGCAAAAAACAGAGCATGCTGGGACTTGTAGTTTTAAAACACTTGAAAGACCACGGGTACTGTAGGAGACCACTGCTGTACGCCTACCAAATGTATGTTAGCAAGAAGCAGGGGACAGATGGAAGAAAGTCACAAATGGCTGCAGGATCAGACTACACTGGGGTTTCCTTTGTAGTCTGTGATCATGGAAACAAAAAGATCTGCATAGGAGCTGTAAACACAAAACGGTAAGAGGTTTTCGATCCAAACAATCTGCCAAGTGACTTCTATTTTTTTTTTGTAGCATTGGATAAATCAAAATTGACTGCGACGGTGGACATAGGTTTTAAATCATACCTTTAAGTCGAACCTAGACCTGTATATTAGAGAGATGCATATACAGCAATTCATTCATATGTTTCCAGTATCTAGTAACCTGGACCAGCCAGAGGACTTTGGTAATAGTCAGCTGGCAATAAGATGTATTATACTGTATAATATAATCATATAATAGTTTCTTATAAGTTTCATGCGTCTTCATAGAGTGGAAATACAGAGGGGTTTTTGTAAGACTGCGCCCTCCACCTGCTCCCCTGTGCTACTCCATGCACAGTAATAGACCCCAGTATCATTGCCAGTAATCTTCCCTGTACTCAGGGTAAAATCTGAACCAGTCTTTCTCTCTGCTTTAAAGTGAGTGAGTGTCAGCTCCTCGACCGAGTCTACAGTGACAGACATTGTCAGGAGAGTGATGGTCCCATCCTGTAGTCCTCGTCTGTACCAGTACATATTAGGCACCCCGGCATTGCTCACAGGGCACCCCAGTGACACTGGATCACCCGGCCGGAGGATGAGGAACGGTGAACTCTGGGTTATGATGGACTGAGGTAGGCAATAAGGATAGTATATAATGGAGAGAATGAGGAGAAGCATTGTCAGTGGAGCGGAGGTGCAATACTCTGCAGTGAGTACACATCCATACTGTATATCATGTCCCACTTTCTGTAGTTGGCAGTTGTCCCTCCTACTTCCTCTGAGGTTCACCTCTGTGTCTACTCCTAGAAAATGACTCAGAAAGTAAAGTTATCAAGACCTCCAGCTCTGATGTTATTGTGAGACCCCTTATACATTCCGTAGCACAGAATAATACTTTGTGGGGATGAAAGGAAGGGAGGGGGGGGTGAATCTTAGAACTTCGTTTCCACCTATTGATCCAGAAGTGAAAAAAAAAAACCCCACAAAGCAGGAGTTTATCTGAAAAAAAAAATCCTCCCTGACCCATGTGACGATCCGACTCGATCATCTCGATCTTTCATGAAGCCGTCCACTGCTTTTACTTTGATCGGTTTCTAAGGGGACAATTCCACTGATTCACGGCTCTTAGGATCCTATTACAAGGCTCGACGAGGCCATGTAATAGGATCGTTGATCGGCGCTCGTTTGCTCCTTTCACAAGGAGCTACAGTGAAGGAAATAAGTATTTGATCCCTTGCTGATTTTGTAAGTTTGCCCACTGTCAAAGACATGAACAGTCTAGAATTTTTAGGCTAGGTTAATTCTACCAGTGAGAGATAGATTATATAAAATAAAAAAAAGAAAATCACATTGTCAAAATTATATACATTTATTTGCATTGTGCACAGAGAAATAAGTATTTGATCCCTTTGGCAAACAAGACTTAATACTTGGTGGCAAAACCCTTGTTGGCAAGCACAGCAGTCAGACGTTTTTAGTAGTTGATGATGAGGTTTGCACACATGTTAGATGGAATTTTGGCCCACTCCTCTTTGCAGATCATCTGTAAATCATTAAGATTTCGAGGCTGTCGCTTGGCAACTCGGATCTTCAGCTCCCTCCATAAGTTTTCGATGGGATTAAGGTCTGGAGACTGGCTAGGCCACTCCATGACCTTAATGTGCTTCTTTTTGAGCCACTCCTTTGTTGCCTTGGCTGTATGTTTCGGGTAATTGTCGTGCTGGAAGACCCAGCCACGAGCCATTTTTAATGTCCTGGTGGAGGGAAGGAGGTTGTCACTCAGGATTTGACGGTACATGGCTCCATCCATTCTCCCATTGATGCGGTGAAGTAGTCCTGTGCCCTTAGCAGAGAAACACCCCCAAAACATAATGTTTCCACCTCCATGCTTGACAGTGGGGACGGTGTTCTTTGGGTCATAGGCAGCATTTCTCTTCCTCCAAACACGGCGAGTTGAGTTAATACCAAAGAGCACCTTCTCCCACAGCACCTTCTCCCAATCACTCTCAGAATCATCCAGATGTTCATTTGCAAACTTCAGACGGGCCTGTACATGTGCCTTCTTGAGCAGGGGGACCATGCGGGCACTGCAGGATTTTAATCCATTACGGGTGTAATGTGTTACCAATGGTTTTCTTGGTGACTGTGGTCCCAGCTGCCTTGAGATCATTAACAAGTCCCCCCCCCGTGTAGTTTTCGGCTGAGCTCTCACCTTCCTCACGATCAAGGATACCCCACGAGGTGGGATTTTGCATGGAGCCCCAGATCGATGTCGATTGACAGTCATTTTGTATGTCTTCCATTTTCTTACTATTGCACCAACAGTTGTCTCCTTCTCACCCAGCGTCTTACTTATGGTTTTGTAGCCCATTCCAGCCTTGTGCAGGTCTATGATCTTGTCCCTGACATCCTTAGAAAGCTCTTTGGTCTTGCCCATGTTGTAGAGGTTAGAGTCAGACTGATTCATTGAGTCTGTGGACAGGAGTCTTTTATACAGGTGACCATGTAAGAGCTGTCTATAATGCCGGCACCAAGTAGATTTGGAGCGTGTAACTGGTCTGGAGGCGGCTGAACTCTTAATGGTTGGTAGAGGATCAAATACTTATTTCTCTGTGCACAATGCAAATAAATATATATCATTTTGACAATGTGATTTTCTTTTTTTTTTTTTTTATATAATCTATCTCTCACTGGTAAAATTAACCTAGCCTGAAAATTTTAGACTGTTCATGACTTTGACAGTGGGCAAACTTACAAAATCAGCAAGGGATAAAATGCTTATTTCCTTCACTGTATATATGGGGACGAGCGCTCGTTACTAGGATCGCTCGTCCTCATACATTTCTATCATATCGGCAGCTCATCTCTATGAATACACACCAAGATGTGCTGCCGACAACCATAATATTTTTGAATGCATAAACGATACGATCAGCCAATGAATGAGAGTTTACTCGTCCATTGGCTGATCATTGCCCTGTTTACACAGTGAACACTCGTTTCCCCGATAATTAGCCCGTGTAAAAGGGCCCTTACCCTTAGGATATGGGCACACAACTTATTTTCAGACGTAATGGAGGAGTTTTGTGTCTCGAATTACGCCTGAAGAGACGGATCCAATACGTCGGCAAACATCTGCCTATTGCTTGAAATGGGTCTTACGATGTTCTGTGCAGACGAGCTGTCATTTTACGTGTCGCTGTCAAAAGATCGCGCGTAAAATTACGGCCGCGTCAAAGAGGTGCAGGACTCTTCTTGGGACGTATTTGGAGCCGTTTTTCATTGACTCCAATGAAGAACAGCTCCAATTACGTTCGTAAAAGACGCAGCGAAAAACGCGAGTACATGCAAAAACTTCTGAAATTCAGGAGCTGTTTTCCCCTAAAAACAGCTCTGTAATTTCAGACGTATTTGGCGTTGTTGTGTGCACATACCCTTACAAGTAACCTGCATAAATAGACATGCAGAGTAGACGCACATTGTGTCTTCTCTGCGTGCCTCCGAATCCATGTGATGTCGTTAATGACGTCATGGAGTTCCCTAGCAAACCACCCGAATATAGAAGCAGCGCTACTACATTTGGGGACACATGGCTGAATATGAGCGCTGTGTTCAATGGTTATTAGTGACAGGGAACTGATTACTTCAGTTCCCTGTACAGAATGGGGCTGTCACACTGGTGCAGCAGGAGCAAGAGCGCAGTGTGAGGGTATGTGCACACGACCTCTTTTCAGGCGAAATGGAGGCTCCAATATGTCGGCAAACATCTGCCCGTTGCTTGCAATGGGTCTTACATTGTTCTGTGCCGACGACCTGTCATTTTACGCGTCGCTGTCAAAAGACGGCGCATAAAATTAGGCCCGCGGCAATGAAGTGCATGTCACTTCTTGGGATGTAATTGGAGCCGTTTTTCATTGACTCCAATGAAAACCAGCTCCAATTACGTCCGTAAAAAACGCCGCAAAAAACGCGAGTACTTGTAAAAACGTCTGAAATTCAGGGGCTTTCTCCTGAAAACAGCTCCGTAATTTCAGACGTATTTGGCGTTGCAGTGTGCACATACCCTGAGGCTTCTTTTGAGGCGTTTTTTGAGGCGGTTTTCATAGTGTTCAATGGAAAATCAGCTCCAAAAAACGCCTCAAGAAGTGACATGCTACTTCTTTTTACGGAGCGTCTTTTTACACTCCGTTTTTTGAAACGTATGAACTAAATGCTGTTTTTCCCATTGATTTCAATGGGCAGATGTTTGTAGGCGTTCAGCTTCCATTTTTTCAGGCGTTTTTCGAGGCGTAAACGCCCCGAAATACGCCTGAAAACACTGTGTGTGAACATATCCTTAGGGCTAGTTCACACTGAGTTTTTTGCAGGAGGAAAATTCCTCCTGCAAAATCTGCTCCAGGCGTTTTTTGCAAAGTGGTTTGACAAAAACGTGTCAAAACACTCGTCGAGGCGTTTTTTTTCCATCTCCCACTGATTGAAATGGGGTTTTGGAGGCGGAAACCACCTCAAGATAGATCATGTTGCTTCTTTTTACCGCGATGTTTCAGTGTGAACAGTGCCTATAAAACACAGCAACTTAACCGCCTGTGGCACAGGGACCGTGGCATTGTCCCATTATTAAAGAGTCCATTTATGGACAGGAAGAGGTTAAATATCACATACCAAGTTTTTGCGCATTTCAATGTGAACGTCTTGTTTTAATGGGAGCTGGATTTCCCACCATTATTCCATACATTCCTCTTCTCTCACATTTCTGGGGGATTAAAATTTTTCTGTCAATTGATAAAATCCTAAACATGTAATAATGGCTTGAGAAATGCTACAGTAGAACAGCGCCTTCTAGTGGTTGATCATGTTTTTACATGCTGAACCTTTTATTGCATGACGTGGATAAAAGTTACATATATCCTGCAAATAATGTACACAAATTTAGTATACAGCTCCTATGCACACTTATGTGTCTCCATGGTTAAAAGGCTATAAACAAACTCTGTGTAGTCAGATCCTGGATGCAAAAGTTCACACATCCATTATGTACTGAATAAATAGCAATTCCCTCGTAAAATTGCTCCTTGTGCAAGCAGAAGAACCGTCGGCAAAATACCGTCAGGAACAGATTATAGGCATGGGCAGGAAGTTCAATTGCCCCCAAGCCTCCACTCCCTGCTCCCACCATGGTCTAAACTTAAATATACATTTTAGAGTAACTTTGAAAAGTATTGCTATTAAAAAAAAACAAAAAAAACATGTCCTCACAGAAATATGGCAATTATCTGCCTGTAATAGCGCCCCCTGGTGTTCACATGTATAGGTCTCTGCACATCATTCTAGTAAAGCTCTGTTACACATGCAGCTTCTTATCAGTGAAACAAACAGAGAGAAAGAAAGCCGAGCATGAGGTATACAGAGGTATACAGGCTGCAAGCAGTGAGGATAAAAGCCATTAGACAAACACCTCACTGCTTGTGCTGAACCAGAGTTCTTATCTCTGTCCCTGATAAGGAGGTGAGCAGCACGGACTGGTGAGGAGGTTATCTAATGGCTTTAACCCTCACTGCTTGATGTCTGTGCACTCTGAGATGTAGAAGTAAGACATATGTCTAGCCTTAAAGATATGTCTGTTTCTTTAACTGTATTGTACTGTGCATGCACATCTGACATCCACACCAGGGGGTGCTATTACAAGCAGATATTTGCCATATTTCTGCAAAGAAACATTTTTATTTTAATAACAATACATTACAAAGCTACTCTAAAAGGTATAATGAGTATATATATATTGCCATTTCCATTGATAGCACAACCCCTTTAAGTACATGTTTCCCCAAAAGGCCCTATAGACTCCGATTTGGCCCTCAATATGGGTGCTATTTATGGTAACATATGCACATCACCATAGCATAAAATCCGGTGTCAGCATTGCACGGAGAAAAGACAGGCTACCCTAAATGTCAACTGTTTCTACTGCTATTGAATTGGACATTATTGGATTGCTGGGAATACTGCAAACATTACATTGAGGAGTTGTTAGGTTTGCAATTGTGTAATATAATCAGAGTAGTAGCAGCAACAGTGGTCTACAAAGAAGCCTCATAACAAAGCTTGAAATGGGACCCCTATTATGGTGCCCGGACGTGCCATCAAGGACAGAAGGGCTTGGGGTATTTTTACCCTCCATGCAATTTCCATGACCCTTTGGCCAATTTTCTACTCCATTGCTTGCCAACTGCCACCGAGACGCAAAGGGTATTGGACCAACCGGACCAGGGCTGGGTCTCCTCTCAGCAAGGGTCCCTATAGAAGGCGCATGGTCTGCCTCCTAGATTTGTATGGCCTTGCATTGGTTTGCAGATGTGCTGCATACTAGCAGTACAGGATAATGTGGTCGGAGTGAGGCTGTGCAGCAGCTGGAGGAGCAGGCAGTGAGCTTCATAGATGTTTTTGTACTGAGCGTCCCCCCACTTGGCATTGTGTGCGGCTCCAGGCACAGTAATAGATCCCAGCATCTTCCCTATTAGATTTGTCGGTGCTCAGGCTGTATTCTGCCTCCGCCTCGTTGCTTCTCAGAGCAGTGAAGTGGTGGAGATCAGCCGTGTCCGAGGAGCCTTTAGCTAAAGACGTGACTATGTATGAGAGGGCTCCTCCTGTTACTGCTTGTCTATACCAATACATATAGGGGTCATTTACTTGTGCACTGCAGTTAAAGGCTACGGGCTCTCCTGGGTGGATGATCCGCAGGGGAGGGGTCTGTATGATGGTTTGGGACAGACAGGATGGGCCGTAGAGGCAGAGAATAGTGAGCAGGATGTACATGGCCGCTTCTTCCATTCGCCTTATGTTGGTGCCTTCTATTCTATAAGCTTTTTACATTACTTGTAACCTGTGACATCAGTTGCCACGCCCCCCTGGAGGTGTAGCAGATGTAGCAGAGCTGAAGTCATTAAACCCTTTGGGGATTCATCATTTGTGCATTGTCATGACTCAATGAGATGAGAAAATGCTGATAGGATAGATAGATAGATAGATAGATAGATAGATAGATAGATAGATAGATAGATAGATAGATAGATAGATAGATAGATAGATACATAGATAGATAGATGGATATGGGATGGATGGATGGATGGATGGATAGATAGATGTGTGAGCTCAGGCTGAATTCTGTCTCGCTGTTTCTTGTTGCATTGAAGTGGGAGAGATTCTTTTCTTCTACAGATAATTTCCCGGTAGAGGGGGATATACAGGTGGGAGCAGCAGCGGGCGTCCTCCGGTACCAGTACATAAAGGGGTCCCCTGCATCTCAGGAGAACCTGCCCCCCCCCCTCATATGTGACCAGGACTGGAGGTGATTGTACAACAGACTGAGCAGGAAACGAGGGAAGAAGTAAAGAAGAGAGGATGAGATACATAGTAACAGCTTAGAAAGTTCTGTGGGGTCTCAGGATCAGATCAGCCTCCTTCTGGCTCATACCTCGCTGTGTTTCCTGCTTTTCCTCTTTCATGTACAATGACCCCCCTCCTATATGTACATTATATATCATAAATGAAGCGATCGCTGCCACGAGCGACCTCCGCAGCGACAACGTTATATTATATCTTATAGAAGAAACTCCTCTTTTGTTGGTCCTTTCATAATATACTTGGCAACAGTCCTCGAATATCCCCTGGAACAGTGATATGAACTGGACCACAAAATGAGTGAGGTTAAAGGGGTTGTCCAGGTTGGGGGCT
Source organism: Rhinoderma darwinii (assembly GCF_050947455.1). Classification (NCBI taxonomy): domain Eukaryota; kingdom Metazoa; phylum Chordata; class Amphibia; order Anura; family Rhinodermatidae; genus Rhinoderma; species Rhinoderma darwinii. The sequence goes on from NC_134697.1 coordinate 10,381,954, forward strand.
GTTTTTCATACTGATGATCTATCCACAGGATAGGTCATCAGTAGATGATCGGTGGGGGTCCAACACCCGGACCCTGCACCGATCAGCTGTTCCGGCCGCCTCCGTGAACCGGATGTCCGTGCTGGGAGCAGATGGCTCTGGTCACAGTATAGTGGCCGTGCTGCAACGCTGCAGCTCTGCTCCGGTTTAAGCGAGGTGTAATCCTGCAGCACGGCCGCTATGCAGTGTATGGAGCATCTGCTTCCGGCACCGACCACTGCATAACATCCAGTGCACAGAGGCAGCCGGAACAGCTGATCAGTGCAGGGTCCGGGTGTTGGACCCCCACCGATCATATGCTGATGACCAATCCAGTGATATGAAAAAACGCCCCGTGCCCAGACAACCCCTTTTAACTTGCCATATATTGCTGTTTCAGTGCCAGGCTTAAAATATACAATAATTTACGATTAAAATTTGGGGAAATTGGTGAAAACCAAATATTGTAAATATTCATTGTAGTCACCAGCACTGGCGCACACACCAGAACGGTTCCTTTAAGACACCCTTTCCCTTCCTCCAGTGCATTGGCATCACTAGACACGCACTTGTCTGTTTTTGGGTGCACGAACCCACAACATAACAGCAGGCGGGAGACACATTGCCCCTCTGCCCGCGCTGAATAAAACATTGGTAGCTCAGCGTTAAGCAACATAGACTGGAGTGTGGTGCCAATGCCAATACTCCGGTGCGGCCAGTGAGGAGACCTAATGGGGTTGGGGATCTGTGTCCAGTCAAAATTATCTGATACATAGATGTAGGTGAGGGGATGACATTGGTGGAGTCTGGGATCTCGGACCACCACTGATTCCCAGAATTTAGTGGATTTATATCCTGTAGGACCAGGAGTACGAAGGGGGCAGCTGCCTCCTTTACCTAGACGGGGGGCATCACAATTTCCCTTCAGCATGATTGACATTATACTGAAAGATACAGCTGCCTATTGACATCCATTGAAGCTGAGAATGGATGGTTGTTAATTGGCGGCAGCCCGATTCCCGCTTTCCTGCCCTAATCATAGAGATCAGGGCTGGAGAAGAAAGAGACATGTGAGCGCCCTCTTGTGGCTGCTTACCTGCATCATAATATCTGGTGAGCAGCACCAAGGGAGAAGGTGGGTTAATATTTTGGCACGTTGGCACTGGTGAAGCGCTATTGTGGTGGCCCGTGGGTGGCGGGGAATGCAGGAACCCAAAATGGTGGATACTGGGCTCTCTGTCTTGTGTCACGGTGGTATTTTGCCTTGCAGGCCTTCCCACCTCCCAGGGACACACACACACAGTGATGAGGGGGTTGCACAAGATGATGATGATGACTGTTGTTTCCCCCGGGGCACTCCCTTGGTGGCTGACTCCTGTCTGGTGTTATTTGGGGTGCCCTTGGTGTAGAGTGCAAATAGAAGACAGGAGACGGTGGTGGCAGTTAATCAGGAGAGCTTGCAGCACACTTTTACTTTTCAAGATGGAGATTGTACAATACAAATATGTCATCCAAATTCAGCTCAATCGGTGTAGCCCAATACTAAATGCAGGAGTGCTATTATCTCTCTACTCACAGTCTCTCTTTCTGGACTCTTCTGGCTCCTTGAGCTGTTATTCCAATAAATCTCTTTAGGCCTGTCTTTCTCTGTAATCCGCAAATGGCTGAACTCAGGAGCACCTTCCCTGTGCCTCCTGCTGCATCCCCTCCTAGCTCACCCCTCTCACCACTCCCTAATTAACTCCTCCCAGCTTCTGTTACATTATAGAAAAACACTCCGCATAGGCTGAAACACAATGTCATAACATTTCTGAACCTGTAGATGGCAGCATAACACAACACATGAAGACAAACATAGTTTTCATAGTAGTGCTCCTGTGGGACACTACATACACCCCCTCTTTAAATAAAGCCGTCCTCGGCGTCCGACTCTCCAGGCGGCAGGTTAACCTAAAACAAAGGTTAATCACAATTGCAATAATAAACTAAGAGTCCATACAGTCTCTGAGGAATATGAGGATATAATGCTGAACAGGGAAAATGTCCAAGAGTCCTTGTCATATGAACTGGGGAAAATGAAGGGCTTGTTACCCAATTGGGATGCAAACAATACAATGTCTCTGGTGAAGGATAATCCAAAAATGAAGTCTCAGATTCAACAGTTCAATCTTGATATCGAGCTGGCATCTTACCTCGGGTAGCTCTATCAGATCTCCTCAGGGGCTCCTCTATAACAATTTCAGGGTCCCTGGATTCCTCTGGACCAGGCCGGAACTCGGATGACGAGGTCACTTGGTCTTCGCTGGGATCAAGAACAGTTCTTGGAACAAAAATAGACAGCCAAGGTTGGAACAGCCAATCAAGAGGGGACATACTAGTTGTTGGCGGTAGCGGTTCAGCTGCAGGAGATTTCTCAGTTGTCTGTGGTTCTGCTGGTACCTCTTCCTTTAGGCAGAGCTTGAGACGATTACGGTGGACGACTTGGGAATCTCGGCCTTCGCGCACAATCTCATAGACATCAGTCCCAGGGTGCGGGATGGACTTAATTGTGTATGGTTCTTTCTGCCACTTGCTGTCCAACTTACTTGAACGATGGTTGTTTTTCAGCCACACACGGTCTCCAATTTGGAAGGGTTCTGCTTCGGCCTTTTGATCAAAACCTGCTTGTTGCCTTTGACGAGCATCTTCCATCCGTCTTTCCACAATCTCGTTGGCTTCAGCCAAAACGCTGGTGATCACTCACCCACTCTGTGTTTGGCAGGGGGTTGATAGTATCTGGAACTTCGACATCCATGGCCAAGTCCGAAGGCAATTTGCCCTGACGGCCAAACAGGAGATAGTAAGGAGTGTACCCTGTGGAGCAGTGCACAGTGTTGTTATACAGGTACACCAATTCTGGCAGGAGAGTCGGCCAATCAGCCCTCTTCTGGGACGGAACAGTTCTTAACATCCCAATAAGAGTCTGGTTCATCTTTTCACATAAGCCATTACCTTTTGGATGATAAGCGGTAGTTCTCAGCTTCTGACAGCCATAGAGGGAACACAACTCGTGGAACAGTTGAGACTCAAATGCGGAACCACGATCAGTCAGGATCTTGTCCGGACAGCCATAGGGGAGTACGAAATTCTTCCAAAAGATGGCAGCGGTGGTCTTGGCAGTCAGGTCTTTCACTGGCATAGCTACCACGAACTTCGTATAGTGGTCAATTATAGTTATAGCATAAGTATACCCAGTGCGGCTTGGTTCAAACTTGACATGGTCAATGGCTACCAGTTCCAGCGGTCTATGACTGATGATGGGGTGAAGTGGGGCTCTCTGGTCATGACGCTCTCCTCGGCTCTGAGCACAGGTGGGACATTCTCGGCACCACTTCTCTATGTCGTCTATCATGCCAATCCAGTAAAATCGTCGGCGTATGGTATCTTCCGTTTTATGAACCCCAAAGTGTCCCGATCTGTCATGGTAGGCTTCCAAGATGGATTTGGAATCTCGCCGGGGTACCACAATTTGATGTAGACGCTCACCCGTTACTGGATCCAGGGCAGTCCTCTGTAGTAGACCTCTGGACACGAAAAGTCGATTCCTCAGTCTCCATAGACAAATTAATTCCTGATCAGCTTGACCTCTACGTATTCGGTCCGGAGTCCTCTTCTGAAGAAGGGAAGTCTGCAATTCCTGTAGGTTTCTACTCTCCCGTTGGAATCTAGCCCACTGTCTGGAATCTTGGGAGCAGTCAGGAACATTTGGTTGCGGATGTTCGTTTCGCTTCCTCTGAGCGATCACCGAATTCTGGGTTGCAAACTGAGCATAGAATGTAGGCATCTCTACCTCTTCCCATTCATCATTACATCGGACCAGTTCTTCACCCACAGGCAAACGGGATAAGGCATCGGCATTCACGTTGGACGCACCAGTCCGGTACTTGATCACAAACTGATAATTCGCCAGTCTGGATGCCCATCGCTGTTCAAGAGCTCCCAGTCGCGCTGTATCCAAGTGGGCCAGCGGATTATTATCCGTGAAGACGATGAAGGGTGTTGCAGCCAGGTAATCTTTAAATTTTTCGGTCACTGCCCACACAAGGGCCAGGAATTCCAGCTTAAAGGAACTATAATTCTGGTCGTTCCGTTCAGCGCCTCGAAGACCTCTGCTGGCATAAGCGATGACTCTCTCTTTCTGGTCCTGTACCTGCGACAGGACGGCCCCCAATCCCTTCTGGCTGGCATCAGTATACAGCCTAAAGGGTTGGTTGTAGTCAGGATATCCCAGGATAGGTGGTTCGGTTAACAGCTGCTTCAGCTTCTGGAAAGCGGCTTCATGGGCTTCAGCCCACTCAATCGGGATCCTTCTCTTCATAGCTTCCTTGGAGTGACCTCTTAACAATCCCTGGAGGGGTTCTGCAATCTGGGCAAAGTGTGGGATGAACCGTCTATAATACCCTGCAAATCCCAAGAAACTTCTCACCTCCTTGACTGTGGTAGGGGCTGGCCAGCTCTTTACTGCTGCTACTTTGCCTGGATCAGGAACCACTCCTTCTGCACTCACGACATGGCCTAAGTAATGGACTTCCGGCTTCAGGAGATGACACTTGGAGGGTTTCACTTTCAGGCCATATTTGATGAGGGTTTTGAGGACTTCTGCCAGGTGCTGTAGGTGTTCCTCATAAGTCTTTGAGTAGATGATTACGTCGTCCAGGTACAAGAGGACGGTCTCGAAGTTTTGGTGACCCAGGCAGCGTTCCATCAGCCTCTGGAAGGTTCCCGGGGCATTGCATAGCCCAAAGGGCATACAATTAAACTCGAACAACCCCATGGGAGTAGTGAAAGCAGTCTTTTCCCTATCTTCGGGAGCCATAGGTACCTGCCAATACCCGCTGGTCAAATCCAGAGTTGAGAAGTAGGCAGCAGACCCCAAAGCAGTCAGGGATTCTTCAATGCGTGGCAGGGGATACGCATCCTTGTGAGTGATATTATTGATTTTGCGGTAGTCCACGCAGAATCTAATGTTGCCATCCTTCTTTTTCACCAGGACTAGGGGTGCAGCCCATGGACTGTAGCTCTCCCGAATCACATCTGCGTCCTTCATCTCCCGAATCATTTTCTTCACTGGCTGGTACATGGCTGGTGGAAGGGGACGGTACCTTTCTTTGATGGGTGGATGTACGCCTGTAGGGATGGTGTGCTCAATGATAGTAGCCTTCCCAAAATCCATAGGATGTTTACTGAAGGCTTGTTGATTGTCTTTGGCCACCATCAGGGCTCCTTCGATCTCCTCTTCGGTAGTATTAGCATCGCCAACATGGATCTCGGTCCACCAGGGTTTTGTTGTCATCTCAGGGGTAACTTGATTCTGGGTAGCTTGCTGGAACACTGTAGTCTCAGGGCTCCAGACATCTTGGAAGAAGACCTGTGAGAGCTTAGCAACTGGACGGTATTTACTCAGTACCACAGCCGTATCACCAATGTTCAGGAGGCGAATAGGTACCCTCCCATTAGAAACAGTCACTAGACTTCTGGCTGCTAGCACGGTCGGATGATCTTCCAGAAGAAGAGGTTCCACAAGGGCCTGGTAATCTTGACCTTGCAAACCTGGGCGAGCTCGACACCACAGAATGGTTTCCGTCTCTGATTCCAGAGTCACTGGTTGTGAGTCCATGATGCGGGCACGGCAGATCTCACCCTTTTCATTTGTGAACCTCTGTTGGGCATTCAAGAGACGGATAGCATGCTGAATTGCATTTTGATTGGAGACAGGGACTGTAGAAAGTGCTCGGTGTAGGGCATCTAGCATCTCTTCATAGCAATTCCTAAGAACATTCATGCCCAGCACCACTGGTGGAAAGTCATCATCCCAGACGTTCACTACAATTACGCCTTGCTGGGGCAGTTCAGTTTCTCCCATCTGGATCGTGGGTTCCCAGTAGCCCCGATGGGGTATCGATTGTCCATTACTGGCTACAATGTTAAGCCACGTGTCTGGGGGTTGTATCAGCTGGTCGAGGTCCCAGTACTTCTCAAACCAACTTCTCTGCAGAGTGGTGACTTGAGAGCCAGTGTCCAGTAAGGCCGACAGTGGGATCCCATTTAGGTGGATCGTAATCACTGGACACTGCCCAATGTACCGGGGAATCCATTCTGGTGTTGTGGGACCTATTGGTCTTCCTCCCGAGGGGCGGTCCTCTGCCCCGGGGGATTGTCGTTTAACTGACGACATTCTCTTTCAATATGGCCAGCTCTTTGACACCTACGACAAATGGGTCTTCCGGTGGTATCAAATCTGTCAGAAGAGCGTCTACCCCAATTCCGGTAACTTCCCCCTTCTGATCGGTTACTGAACCTGTTACTGGAGTAGCGGCGGCTTTCTTTCTGGCGTTGCTCCATATCTTCCATTTTCTGGCACATTTTACTGAGGCTCTTGGTGAGGACAGCAATTTGGTCCCTCAGTTCACCAACTGGATCTTGAGCTTGCATGTGAGCACACTGAGCTAGTGCAACTTGACTTCCCGCTGCTGTAGGATGATCTACTTGCGACTCCGTAGGAGTCTCTATGGAATAGGGGAAAACTTTGGCTTGAACCGCTGCGGCTTCAGTCCCCAGGATTCTAATTGCGAGCTCTTTAAAGTCCAAGAAGATACAGCTTGGGTTCTGGGAGGCCAACATTCTGAGCTGACTTTTAAGAGCTTCAGATGCAGCTCCTTCAACAAACTGCTCCCTTAAGGCCTTGTCAGCCTCTGCAGCCTCTAAGGGTTCTACTTGCATAATTGCCCGCTGGGCCTCCTGCAGGGATAAAGCAAAGTCTCTCAATGACTCACCGGGCTGCTGCTTCAAATGTGGCACGCAATCGGTCCAGTATCTGTTCCACTGTTTTTTTCTCTGTTCTGGGCCAGGATTTCACTTCTCTTAATGCTGCGCCCTCTAGTTGTCCTATCAATATCTCAACCCTCTGGTCTGTTGAGACAGGATACAAACGGAACATGGACAGCATCTTCTCTTTGAATTCCCTCAGGGAATGAACTTCGCCTTTGTAGCGAGGAAGCCATGGTGCTCCAAAGTAATAGGGCATAGTGAGTGGCATCACTTGCGCTGTTGGAGGTGACCCACTGGGGCTTGGAGAGCCGTTATCTCCGTCGTCAGACATTTTCTGCAATAAGTCCTACAGTAACCCCTAGCAACGGGTGTTCAATTTCAGGCTATGCACTAAGCCTCTTTTCCGGATATCTTTTCCGGTGTCTCTACACTGTTAACTGCCACTTTTTACTTTAAATCTCATTTACTGGCCTATTCAGGCACTCACCAGCTTTCTCTTAGCTGCTCCGCTGTTTTCGCGGGTTCTCTTGCGCAGCTCCTTGCCACTTCCAATATGGCGGCGACTTGGCGGGAAACTTTTATTCCGGCTGTAGCGAAATGTCTGTAACTCTGCTCCGGCTGCGATAATCTGGCTCCGGCTGTGGCGCATCAGCGCTGACTTAGTTCATAAGGCACAGAGGCCATAGACATCCTGTTCGTGACGCCAAAATGATATGTGGTGGCCCGTGGGTGGCGGGGAATGCAGGAACCCAAAATGGTGGATACTGGGCTCTCTGTCTTGTGTCACGGTGGTATTTTGCCTTGCAGGCCTTCCCACCTCCCAGGGACACACACACACAGTGATGAGGGGGTTGCACAAGATGATGATGATGACTGTTGTTTCCCCCGGGGCACTCCCTTGGTGGCTGACTCCTGTCTGGTGTTATTTGGGGTGCCCTTGGTGTAGAGTGCAAATAGAAGACAGGAGACGGTGGTGGCAGTTAATCAGGAGAGCTTGCAGCACACTTTTACTTTTCAAGATGGAGATTGTACAATACAAATATGTCATCCAAATTCAGCTCAATCAGTGTAGCCCAATGCTAAATGCAGGAGTGCTATTATCTCTCTACTCACAGTCTCTCTTTCTGGACTCTTCTGGCTCCTTGAGCTGTTATTCCAATAAATCTCTTTAGGCCTGTCTTTCTCTGTAATCCGCAAATGGCTGAACTCAGGAGCACCTTCCCTCAGCTTCCTGCTGCCTCCCCTCCTAGCTCACCCCTCTCACCACTCCCTAATTAACTCCTCCCAGCTTCTGTTACATTATAGAAAAACACTCCGCATAGGCTGAAACACAATGTCATAACATTTCTGGACCTGTAGATGGCAGCATAACACAACACATGAAGACAAACATAGTTTTCATAGTAGTGCTCCTGTGGGACACTACACTATGACTGGTACTCATTATGGCACTGAGGCTTGTACTGATGGGGGCACTGATGGGGATACTAGCTTCACTAATGGGGGGGATGCTGTGGCATGCATTGCTGTAAACATCGAGGCTGGCACTGATTGAATCACATTGACTTTGACATATGGGGCACTGTGGTCGGCAATGATGTGGTCGGATGGCATGTGATAATGGCTGGTAAGCAATTTTTGGTATGGCATTGTCATGGGGGTACAGTGACTAGCACTCTTATGGGGGCACTTGCTAGTTGCTAGAGTTGGTAGAGGCACTCTTCCTGTTATGTAGCACTGTGACTGGCAATGTTATGGAGCAATGTGGCAAGAGCTTGAATGGAGTAACTAGCTGACATTGTGGAGGGGCACTGTGGGGGGCACGGACCTTCAACTTTCTTAGCAGATTTTCTAATTCTTAATAGAGCTCTCTGAGCAGTGCCAAAAGGGGTTTGCGCTCTTTATAGAATCAGTCCCAGACTTCACCTATGACCTATCAGGACATCATTTTAATTGGGGTTCCCCTTTAAATGGAGATTAAATTATACATTCTTACAGAGATGCTCCATAGGCGGTAATAAGGACAGGGAGCTAATTTCTAATGTACACCCCTTTACAATCCGATATAATGAACCTTTAGGGACCCCCCACGTGTAGTTGAGTGAGGTCGGATGGAGGCGTTCTGTAGATTTTGCCGCTCTCCACCCTCATCTTCTGCCTCTGTGGAGCTCCAGGCGCAGTAATGGACCCCCGGAACCGCTCAGATCTGCGAGTTCTGTCCTCAGGGTAAAATTGGACGCACTGTAACGAAGGCCTCGGAAATTCTTCGGTTCCTCTACAGAGACGCCCCCCAATGAGTAGGCTACAAATGTGATGGGTCCTCCGTGCAGCCGGCGCCTGTACCAGTAAATATGGGGGTCTCCTGCATTCTCCACAGAGCAGTGCACAGAAAACCCCCGACCGGTGTAGGAAACCAGTAACAGCGGGGACTGTATGAGGGACTGCAGGCGGCAGGGGGGGGAGTGATAACAGCAGGACAATGAAGGAATTAAACATGGTGGAAGAAGACGAGGATTCCTGCGCTCACGCGGCTCTGGCTGTCTCTGTCTCGCGGTTAAGACGTCTCCACCTTCTTCTTCCTGTGGTTTATTGTTCAAGACGACAAAGTCAGAAGTCACATCCAGCGTCTGAAAGTGCCCAACAGATGTTATATCTATGTTATCACACATGGTAGGCTTAGATACACCAACTCAACATCAAAGTATCACACGCGAGAGGATTAGATACACTAGGCTCAACAAGCACCATCACACATTGTAGGCTTAGATACACCAACTCAGCATCATAGAATCACATGTGAGAGGATTAGATACACTAGGCTCAGCAAGCAGCATCACACATGGTAGGCTTAGATACACCAACTCAGCATCAAAGTATCACACATGGGAGGATTAGATACACTAGGCTCATCAAGCAGTATCACAAATGGTAGGCTGAGATACACCAACTCAGCATCAAAGTATCACACAGGAGAGGATTAGATACACTAGGCTCAGCAAGCAGTATCACACATGGTAGGCTTAGATACACACACTCAGCATCAAAGTATCACACACGGGAGGATTAGATACACTAGGCTCATCAAGCAGTATCACAAATGGTAGGCTGAGATACACCAACTCAGCATCAAAGTATCACACAGGAGAGGATTAGATACACTAGGCTCAGCAAGCAGTATCACACATGGTAGGCTTAGATACACCAACTCAGCATCAAAGTATCACACACGGGAGGATTAGCTACACTAGGCTCATCAAGCAGTATCACACATGGTAGGCTGAGATACATAAACTCAGCATCAAAGTATCACACACGATAGGATTAGATACAGTGGCTTAGCAGACAGTATCACACATGATAGGCTTAGATACACCGGACTCAGCAGAATGTATCACACATGATATCTAATATTTTATTAATCTGCACAATAAACAAGGGTCACCCCACGGCATCACTGTCAGCGCTGGAATAGATGTAACAGCTCGTGAGTGGCGGATCTTCCAGGTGTCAGGTCATTATATTGTATCGTTTTTTGTTCCATTTTATGTCGTTTTAACTTTACACTTCCCCCTAGTGACCAATAGCTGGAAGCAGGAGGGATCTATTATTTAACATATAAAGAGTACATCCAAAAAAATAGGAATCCCCACGAGCTGCAGGTGTAACGAGACTCAACGTTTATTACTCACATAAGATCATTTCTTTATTATGTTGCTATTCGTTGTTATCGTTTTTTGCCATTTTTTTGTACATTCTGTTAGGGCACGTTCAGACGTGGCGGAGTTTTTCCGCTGCAAATGTTGGTGCAGATTTGGGGCAATTACGTAACGAATCTGCAGCAACATTTGCATATTTGACAGGTAATTCAGACGTTGCAGATATCACAGCGGACTTGCCACAGATTTCAGTTTTTTCATTGCAAAGGCTGTGAAATTCCGCTTCTTCTCCGCAACAGACAGTGCATGCTGCGGAGGGAAAATTCTGCACCGCAGCCTATGGTCCGCAGCGGAGTTTTCCGCAACGTCTGAACTAACTTTCCTAAATATGTATTGAAACAAATGTAAAAAACGGCCGCAGGAGAATTCTACAGCAATTCCGCCACGTGTGAACCTGCCCTTAGAGCTTCGATGTGCGGCTATTTTCTGCTGTATACGATGCCTGCGGGCGGTTCAGCTCAATATCCCCACGTGACTATTGTATTCTTTACTGATTCTCTACAACTTCGTATATTAGTATATAATCTATACACGCGGGTGATTAATAATAAGACATACAGAGACCTGGTCGGCTGATACAACGGCAGCCTCAGGGGTCTCTGCCCCCAACAGAGTCTATGACGTCATAGAGACATGAGCTGATCTGAACTTTGAATAATAAAAGTTACGTTTTCATGCCCTGCAGCTGGTGGGGATTCCCTTTCTTTTTGAAATACTAGATGTAGTCTATACTAATGTCAATGGCTGGAAATGCAGTTTATCAATACAAGAAAAGATAAGCACCACAAATAAGAGTAACAGGCCATTTGTAAAGGTTTTCTGAGACTTTAATATTTGATCTGTAAGTATCTGACTCCCGAAAACCCCTGTCGAAAAACACAATGGAGGGGACGCAGTTCTCAATGGTCCCTGATAATTGTTTTGCACAGTGTCGTATATACGGTTGGCTGTGCCTAGTCCCATTTAAGTGATCCCTACTGATCAAATGTTGATGGTCTCTCTCATGGATAGGCCATCAATATTAAAGTCCCGGAAAACTCCTTTAAGATGGTCCATAATAAGGCTTGGTAAGAGATGTTCGAAATCAGGTTGCCCAGGGGTGTGCAAATAAAGCTTAAAGGCTGTGTAAATCTTTAAACACTTTTTTATAAAACAATTATCATGGAGTTGAATGCAACTTTTTAAATTGTTTTTTATTTTAAAAAATGTACATTTTGAGATACAGCTTCTATGTATCCAGGATACGTCAGCTCAGCTGGACTGACGGCTTCAAAGACAGTGGGTCCACGCAGGCTCCACCTGTTATCGATCACATCTAAGTTTTGAACTGTCAGGGACACGTAGGACCCACTGTCCCCGGAGCCATAAATCCCGCTGACCTGACGGATTCGGGTTTCAGCGCAAGATACAGCTTCTATGTATCCAGTATACATAGAAGCTGTATCTCAAAAAATTATTTCTTTTTTTTTATTAAAACCAATTCAAAAGTTCTATTAAACACTATAATACATTGTTTTGATTAAAAAAAAAAAAAAAAGTGTTCACGGTTTACAAAGCCTTTAAAGCTCATCTTCAACTCTAAGGCTGGATTCACACGAGCATGTTCGGTCCGTAATGGACGGAACGTATTTCGGCCGCAAGTCCCGGACCGAACACACTGCAGGGAGCCGGGCTTCTAGCATCATAGTTATGTACAACACTAGGAGTCCCTGCCTCGCTGCCGGACAACTGTCTCATACTGAAAACATGATTACACTACGGGACAGTTGTCCGGCAGCGAGGCAGGGACTCCTAGAGTCGTACATAACTATGATGCTAGGAGCCCGGCTCCCTGCACTGTGTTCGGTCCGGTACTTGCGGCCGAAATACGTCCGTCAATTACGGACGTAATGACCTCGTGTGAACATACCCTAATAATACCACACACTGTAAAACACCACATACATACAGCCCCCTGTATGCTAGGAGTCCCTGCCTCGCTGCGGGAAAACTGTCCCGTACTGTAATCATGTTTTCAGTACGGGACAGTAGTTCCACGGAGAGGCAGGGACTCCTAGCGTCGTACATAAGTACAGTGTGTTCGGTCCGGGTCTTGCAGCCGAAATACGTTCCGTCCATTACGGACGTAACATGCTCGTGTGAATCCAGCCTAATAATCATTTTACAGTGTACACTTATAAGAAAATACAGGTAAGTCACTGTGTACATACATTACATTACTTATCCTGCACCGATCCTGACTTACATCATGTATTATACTCCAGAGCTGCACTCACTGTTCTGTTGGTGGAGTCACTGTGTACATACATTGCATTACTTATCCCGCACCGATCCTTAGTTACATCCTGTAATATATTCCAGAGCTGTACTCACTATTCCGCTAGTGGAGTCACTGTATACATCCTGTACTGTTCCTGAGTTACATCCTGTATTATGCTCTAGAGCTGCACTCACTATTCTGCTGGTGGAGTCGCTGTGTACATACATTACATTACTTATCCTGCACCGATCCTGACTTACATCATGTATTATACTCCAGAGCTGCACTCACTGTTCTGTTGGTGGAGTCACTGTGTACATACATTGCATTACTTATCCCGCACCGATCCTTAGTTACATCCTGTAATATATTCCAGAGCTGTACTCACTATTCCGCTAGTGGAGTCACTGTATACATCCTGTACTGTTCCTGAGTTACATCCTGTATTATGCTCTAGAGCTGCACTCACTATTCTGCTGGTGGAGTCGCTGTGTACATACATTACATTACTTACCCTGCACCGATCCTTAGTTATATCCTGTATTATACTCCAGAGCTGCACACACTATTCTGCTGGTGGAGTCACTGTGTACATACATTACTTACCCTGCACCGATCCTTAGTTACATCCTGTAATATACTCCAGTCTGCGCTCACTATTCTGCTGGTGGAGTCACTGTGTACATACATTATATTACTTCTCCTGTACGGTTTCTGAGTTACATCCTGTATTATACTCCAGAGCTGCACTCACTATTCTGCTGGTGGAGTCACTGTGTACATACATTGCATTACTTATCCTGTACTGATCCTGAGTTACATCCCGTATTATACTCCAGAGCTGCACACACTATTCTGCTGGTGGAGTCACTGTGTACATACATTACATTACTTATCCTGTACTGATCCTGAGTTATATCCTGTATTATACTCCAGAGCTGCACTCACTATTCTGCTGGTGGAGTCACTGTGTACATACATTACATTACTTATCCTGTACTGATCCTGAGTTACATCATATATTATAGTCCAGAGCTGCACTCACTATTCTGCTGGTGGAGTCACAGTGTACATACATTACATTACTTATCCTGTACTGATCCTGAGTCACATCCTGTATTATACTCCAGAGCTGCACTCACTATTCTGCTGGTGGAGTCACTAGGTACACACATTACATCACTTATCTGGTACTGCTGTATATATAAATAATGTCATGTATGAACACAGTGTACTTTTATGTAGACAAATTCTGTATGTAACCTTTCAATCGTGTTAAAAAAAATACAAATCCTTTAAACAATGAATAATGAAAAGTTCTGCCACTTTGTATATCAACGTGCCCCCTATACTTCCAAGTCAAAGCCATTGCCGTTAGCTCTGGTTAATTTAGTATCATCCCGTTGATGTAATTGTGGCCATCACCCCTTGTCTTGTCAGTCACTGTTCCAGCCTTCACCTCCTTGGTTGAGTCTTAGAGCGGCTTCTGTTACATTGTATCTTTATCTTAGTTTATAAGTTTGTTTCCATGAGAATATCTCTGTGTACGTCAATGTCTCCTCACTGTATCCTTGAGTCACCCCTCAAACGACATGTGTTATTTTTCTGTATCAGTCTTCGAGGTCCGTCACTTCCTCAGACTTCCACCTGCTCCAGGGGTTGTAGATGAGCCTTCAGGAGTTGTATACTGCTAAGAATCTTCTTCTGGTGGCCAGAAAGTGTCACACCGATTAGCTGGATATCTCTGGAAATAAAGAAAAACAAGTCTGAATCAGTGACGGAGTCTGAAATTAATCAGACAGGAATTTCTCACAGTAACCGTTTTTTTTTCAGATTGATGTAAAGCTTAAAGGGGTATTCCGATCCTAGACATTTATGTCATTTGTAGCTTCTTATACACTTCTATGAGAGTTTCAGAAGTCCCGACCACCTCTCCACTGATTCTCCGCCTCGATGCTGGGGCCAGAGGACGCCTCACCAGTTTAGACTGAGTCAGGGTGTTTGGGAGAAGGGTACAGGTCCAAAGGTGTCAGACATCATAGGTGCGGGTCCCAGAGTTGTCAGACATCATAGGTGTCAGTCCCAGAGGTGTCAGACTTCATAGGTGTCGGTCCCAGAGGTGTCAAGACATCATAGGTGCGAGTCCCAGAGGTGTCAAGACATCATAGGTGCCGGTCCCAGAGGTGTCAGACATCATAGGATGGGGTCCAGAGGTGTCAGACATCATAGGTGCGGGTCCCAGAGTTGTCAGACATCATAGGTGTCAGTCCCAGAGGTGTCAGACATCATAGGTGCGAGTCCCAGAGGTGTCAGACTTCAAAGGTGCGGGTCCAGAGGTGTCAGACTTCATAGGTGTCGGTCCCAGAGGTGTCAGACATCATAGGTGCGGGTCCCAGAGATGTCAGACTTCATAGGTGTCGGTCCCAGAGGTGTCAGACTTCATAGGTGTCGGTCCCAGAGGTGTCAGACATCATAGGTGCGGGTCCCAGAGATGTCAGACTTCATAGGTGTCGGTCCCAGAGGTGTCAGACTTCATAGGTGCCGGTCCCAGAGGTGTCAGACTTCATAGGTGTCGGTCCCAGAGGTGTCAGACATCATAGGTGCGGGTCCCAGAGATGTCAGACTTCATAGGTGTCGGTCCCAGAGGTGTCAGACTTCATAGGTGCCGGTCCCAGAGGTGTCAGACATCATAGGATGGGGTCCAGAGGTGTCAGACTTCATAGGTGTCGGTCCCAGAGGTGTCAGACTTCATAGGCGTCGGTCCCAGAGGTGTCAGACATCATAGGTGCAGGTCCCAGAGGTGTCAGACATCATAGGTGCAGGTCCCAGAGGTGTCAGACATCATAGGTGCGAGTCCCAGAAGAGTCAGACATCATAGATACGGGTCCCAAGATGTCAGACATCATAGGTGTGGGTCCCAGAGGCTGAAAATCTGTACAGAGCGAACACCTCCCACAGCTGAGGCTTTGCGACAATTATATCCAGTGTAATCTGCTCTAGACTCAAGGCTGATAAATTTGACCTGCACTGATTTATTGCAATAAACTATCCGGACAGGAGATACATTTGTGCTGCTGATTTGTTTACCTCACAGAGGACATATTTTTAGACTGGATACAATTGTAACAAACCCTCAGCTGTGAGAATTATTAGGTCTGTACAGATTTCCAGCCTTGGAATGTAAACAAGAATGCCCCCATTCATTGACAGCAATCAGAGATATTGCAATCGGAGTAGAATTGAAACACAGTATATTAGAAAGTTGCAGAACTTTTCCTTGGTCAATGATTAAGCTTTATCGATTGAAAAATCAGTTTTCCTTACTCTGCCGTCAGTCGGGAGATGGCGTCCAGCGTTGTGTATCCGGCTGTGTCAAAGTTTTCTTTGTATCTCTCCATCTTTATCGCTTGCAGCCATTCGTGAGGTGAGGAAAGGGAGGGGAAATCCGGAGGATGGTTACTGAGGAGCGGCTGAGAGGGTCTGATGAAGAAGAGAAGGTAAAACATGTCAGCCCAGGTGTTATTTAAAGGGGAAATCCAGCCGGCCAGGAGATCCCAATGGTGGAGTCAGACCACCATCGAATCCAGGAGGTAGGAGCTGTGGTGGTCTATTCACCATTCACACCCCTTTGGCACTGCTTAGAGATTTCTAGTCATTTAAATGGTCTTTGGTCTAAAATGTGGAGGTCTCGAGATTTGCAGTTTTGGAAATCAGCAATAGTCCGAGGTCACTGATGTCAGAAAATCCTTCTTTAGTCAATTTCCCCTATAAAACTGAGACCACTTTGCTCTTCTGCTTGGAGAGGGTCCCGTGGGTCAGACCCTCTAAATCCCACAGTGATGGCCAGAGGCGTAACTAGAAGCTCCTGAGCAGCGTCGGTCTGGGGTCCATTTGGCCCACCAGAGGGACTGATTCTCGGAGCCCACCCACCATCTCTACAGAATATGTGCACATCCCCTTGTTGTCACCATTGTATACACAGGACAGATCGTCTATAAGATCTACTTAGTTATTTATGAATCACCCATAAGAAATAGACCCTAGTGGTCAACTGCCAGTGCTTGACTCTCAAGTCATCTCTAAATGGGGTTGTCTTCTTCTAGACCTTTTAGGACCCCATTATTGGGTCAGTCTGGGCCCACCGGAGGATTCTGTGCTACTCTGGTGGGCCAGTCCGACCCTGCTCCTGAGCCTATTCTTATGTGGCAGAGGGACCCTTTTGGGTGGGGGGTGTCTGCTACCTCTGCATCCCCATATCTATGATCCTTATGATGGCTTATCCTAAGGACAGACCATCAATCTATAGTCCTAGAAAACCCCTTTAAGACTGCACTGCACCCCAACATGATCTAAGTGCATTGAAATGGTCTGCAAGAGCCCTGACACATCACAAGTCACGGAGCCTCCGTTGTAAACAGGAAATTAACCCAAAAAGGATCTTCTGTCATTTTATAGACACTTTGGTGGAGTCTGGAAACTCTAACATGTAAGGTTATGGATGCCTGAATATCATGGATATATCCCCTCTAGAGGATACACCTGCTCTCACCTGCTGCTTGAAACGCCCACTGTTTTCAAGCAGTTAGGATTTCTAATCATGCGATCCAGCGAGCTGACAATCTGCTCAAATCGAGGCCTCTGGGAACGATCACGCTGCCAACAGTCCAACATGAGGAGGTGCAGAGCGCTGGGGCAGTCCGGGGGAGGGGGGAGCCGATACTCCTGGTCCATGGCGTCTAATACCTGATGAGTATAAAACAGGGAGGAGATGAAGAAACAGACAAGATGACTTCTTCTCAGTGGAGTGGACAAGGATTAGAACCAAGTTTATTCTCAGGGACTTTACTGTCAGGTCTCTTGTCTAAGGACAGCAAACAATAGAGGGAGGGTGGCCTGAGATCTGGGATATATCGTTTTCTATCATTTGATTTAGTATTTTAATTTCAAAATCTGTTTAAATAATGCCAGGACTCATAGAGAAAGCCTGTGAGTCCTGCTTCATCCACCCACATAGAGAAAGCTTGTGAGTCCTGAATCCTCCACCCACATAGAGAAAGCCTGTGAGTCCTGCTTCATCCACGCACATAGAGAAAGCCTGTGAGTCCTGAATCCTCCACCCACATAGAGAAAGCCTGTGAGTCCTGCTTCGTCCATGCACATAGAGAAAGCCTGTGAGTCCTGCTTCATCCACCCACATAGAGAAAGCCTGTGAGTCCTGCTTCGTCCATCCACATAGAGAAAGCCTGTGAGTCCTGCTTCATCCATGCACATAGAGAAAGCCTGTGAGTCCTGCTTCATCCACCCACATAGAGAAAGCCTGTGAGTCCTGCTTCCCTGACCCAATCATAGAAAAAGCCTGTGAGTCCTGCTTCCCTGACCCACTCATAGGATAAGCCTGTGAGTTCTGCTTCCTCCACCCACATAGAGAAAGCCTGGGAGTCCTGCTGCTTCCACCCACATAGAGAAAGCCTGTGAGTCCTGCTTCCTCCACCCATTTAGAGAAAGCCTGTGAGTCCTGCTTCCTCCACCCACATAGAGAAAGCATGTGAGTCCTGCTTCCTCCACCCACATAGAGAAAGCATGTGAATCCTGCTTCCCTGACCCACTCATAGAAAAAGCCTGTGAGTCCTGCTTTCCCCGCCCACACACAGTGATTGACAGGTAGCTCTGTGTATAGATGCATATAGAAAGTATTCACCCATTATTTGAGAAAGCCTGTGGGTCCTGCTCCCACCGCCCACAAACAGTGATTGACAGCTCATACTGTATACACACTCATAAAGAAAGCTGGTGACTCCTACTTCTCCGCCCTTTTATAGAAAAAGCCTGTGAGTCCTTCCCATACCCAATCATAGTGATGAACAGTGATTTTACTGTTATGACCTGTCAGGTTTTCTCTATGAGTCCTGGCATTATGAAAGATCGGGGGAAACATGACTCACAGGCTTTATCTATGAGTGGGCCGGAGAAGCAGGACTCACAGGCTTTATCTATGAGTGGGCGGGAGAAGCAGGACTCACAGGCTTTATCTATGAGTGGGCAGGAGAAGCAGGACTCACAGGCTTACTCTATGAGTCCTGTCAGCAGTTAAAAAGCTTTTCAGATGAAAAAACTGAATCAAATCCTAGAAAGCTATATACCCCCGAGCTCGGCCCTTCCCCCTCTATCTTATGCTTCCCTTATATAGAGCAACCTATGTGTCTCCATGGTAATAGACTACAGATAAAGCTTGTGGGCAGTCTAATCCTTTAGTCATACTCCCTTCCATCTGTCCCCTACTTCTTACTAATGAACATTTGGTGGGTTAGCAAGGACCTTGGAGACACAAACATCTGCACAGGAGCTGACTAAACATAATAAAGGGAAAGGGAATTCCAACTGAAAAACGAGAAGAAAAGTTCATCTGCTTGGAAAGGATAAAAGAATTATGGACATCACCTCCTGATTGCTCATGTCCCAGTAGGGTCTCTCCCCATAAGAGGTGACTTCCCACATGACAATCCCATAGCTCCACACATCACTGGCTCCGGAGAACTTGCGTTGCTGATGAGCTTCTGGTGCCATCCAACGTAGAGATTGTCTTCCGACCTGGTGGAGAGTGGTGGATGCTCAATAACACTCAATAACGTCTGAAAGTCCTATCATATTCTTATATTACAGGAATTACATGGCTGTTTTTGACAACTTAGGAGGGGGCCTAGCGTCTCCTCGTTTACTATAGACTATGTGAGCCTGAACAATGCTGTAATCGCAACGTAAAGAAGCCATCGAGAGGGAAACATCCATAGTTTCAAGCCAACGTTTACTTCTAGAAGGAATTGGCAAACCCTTGGAAGAAACAATATCATGACATGCCCCAGTATGGGCCCAATTTTACTTTTTGCCATGCTCTATGTACAGCAGTGCAAGACATACCCTCCCAATAAGCATTTACTTGTAGGCTACGAAACTGGAGACTGGCTCGGACTATTGTGAGTATATGAGACCTTGTCATGTTTCTACTGGTCACACCTTATTGAAATGGTCCTACATACAGATGTGGCCTTCTTTACTTTTCCTCTTTTCTCAACATATCCTGAAATGTATGGAGCGAGATGATCAGCTTTAAAAAAAAAAAAGTTTGTGATACTCCGTCGCGAGATGTGTATGCCATATTTGTCTATGTGTGGCCACCCAGTGGTTGTGATGTGAGTTGCAGCCTGTCGAGTTTTATGCGAGCATGTCGCGATATTGTATTGAATAGGTTTCATGAGAAATTGGAGTCCTTAAACAAATAACACTGTATCTGTAGACGTTTTTCCTAAAACAGCAAATATAACTCATAAAATCACTGGGCCCATGTACCAACCTATGACAACACAATGATGCAACCACGTAAAAAAAAAAAAAAAGAGATACAAAGTGTGACCCCTATTTATTATTATGGTGCCATTTTTTCATTATTTCAAAGGGTAGGAAGGATCTGTTGTTTCAGGAGTTGATGGGGAACCCAGATGATGCTCCCACTTCCCCCAGCGTTATTTAAACGGGACGGTTTTGGGTAGTGGCAAGTTGGGCAATTGCCCAGGGCCTAAGTTCCCTAGTGGGCCTCCATGGACAGGACTTCCAGGAACAACCTGAGTAAGGCAAAAATACATAATATTTGGGTGCTATATGTGATATCATGCAGCCGTACATGACAGTATTATGTTGGCACTGTATGGCGGTACTATATGGACTGTATATGCAGTATTATGTGGGAATAGTATGTAGAATACGAGAAAAACTGTCTAAAAATGTCAAGCCTGCTCGGCTTCTAGCCCACAAACCCATTTTCTTCAAAACTACTGATGGTATGAGAAAACATTGAGCGTATGAAAGGCTTACCACGTCTAAAGGTCCACGTAGACCAGACACCTTGCACACCAATTGTCCATTCACCAAGATACTACGAGCTGCCAGATTTCTGTGGACGTAACTTCTGTCGGACAGATATCGCATTCCCGATGCCACTCCACGCAGCATTGAGACCATCTGTAAGGCGGACAGAACACCCTCACACTGCTGAGATACAAGGAAGGGGACACTCAAACATCTAAGAGTCACGATAGCCAAGAACTAGAAGACTAATCTCAATATGATCCATGATGGAAAATACGAGCAGTGATGGAGATAAGTGGAGTTGCAGCTTCCTGAAATACTAAAAATTGTGCAAATGCCTCGAGCTATTGTATTTTACGGGATGAATATGGTGAATTGACCCATCTGGTTTGCTCTTGTCTGCTCATGACCTACCCTGAGATAGGCGTCCAGCGCTCCATTCTCCATGTATTCGGTCAGGATCATGATGGGGCGACTGCGAGTGACGGCTCCTTCCAGACGTACCACATTGGGATGGTCAAACTGTCCCATGATGCTCGCCTCACCGAGGAAGTCCCCACGTTCCTTGTCACCGCTCCCTGAACGTAGTGTACGTATACACACAGCTATGTCTCGCTTTCCAGGTAGACACAGGCGACCGCGGCATACATCTCCGTGCTCTCCTACAGGAAAACATGAAAGCTGCTCTCAAACGTCCGTCTTCTCTTAGAACGCGCAATATTTCACTGGAGGGAGCAGCACGTTCTGCTTCAGCGGTGCTCTGACTACAGTAAATGATACTCGGCGCTCTCCACCACTGTCAGCCATTTTTAAATCTATGGAGAGTTGTATTTAGTCACCTTCCTGCAGACCCCATCCTGCACCCTTTCCTCTCTTAACGTCTATCTATCTATCTATCTATCTATCTATCTATCTATCTATCTATCTATCTATCTATCTATCTATCTATCTATCTATCTATCTATCTATCTATCTATCTATCTATCTATGTTTCTCAGTATTTCCAATCCAAGTACCTTCTTACTCAAATACATTACATCAAAGTACCCCCAAAGCTATACTAGGCCACATTGTGGTATATATTAAGAGCACAGCATGAGGACAATGTGAGTGCCCCCTAGAGACATGATGTACCCCCTGAAGTACTAAAGAGGCCTAATGTTAAGCATACGCCACGTTTTGCAGACATCTCCCATTACCTGTTCCAGTCACCTCTTCAATCTTCACAAAGGACACATCAATTTCTCGAGCAAATTCCCGTACAGCCTCTGAGGGGTCCTCATATGTAGACGGATCAATGTAATATTTCACTCCTAAACCTTAAGGCAAATTAAAATAATTTAAAGAGTAACTTTTTCTTTCAGAAAACAGCGACATATTAGAAGTATTGACGGGTGGGGGTCTGGATCCTGAGCTCTTAGTGAGCCCGTCTCTAGGCTGACGAGGAGAGCCTAAAGTCTGATGGAGGAATCTGGGCTTGGCGGAGGATAGGAGAACGCTACCTACCGGAATACATCGTGACTACTGTAACATTTGGTGGTGGAGGGGTCATGGTCTATGGCTGTGTTTCATGGTTTGGCCCATATTTCCAATGAAGGTTAATGGTAATGCTACATCATACAAAGTCGCACTACACAATTGTAGCCTCCAACTTTGTAAATTCGACCCTTTCCTGTTCCAGCATGACTGCGCCCCATCCACAAAACAAACTCCATAAAGACATGAGGTGGGGAGTTTGATGTGGAGGAACTCGAGTGGCTTCATAGAGACGAACAGAAAAAAAATCAGCAGCAAAAGCCACCGGTGTGCTAACCCAAAATATTCGTCCAGGGATCTGTAGTTCCTCATAGGAGTGCAGTCGGAAAAGGGGCTTGTAGGCGGACAAGGAATCCAATGTAGAAAAGTATAAAGGAGAATCCTCAGCACATCCACATTTCAAAGTGTGTATAAAAAAAGAGCTTTATTTGATCATAAAATGAAAAGCCCAGGAGGAAACAGGTAGGGTGTGTTACCGCTAATGCGTTTCGAACAAAGTGTTCTTACTCATAGCGTAAGTAAGAACACCGTTCGAAACGCGTTAGCGGTAACACACCCTATCTGTGTCCTCCTATCTTTTCATTTTATGATCAAATAAAGCTCTTTATTGCTGAGGATTCTCCTTTAGGCTTCATAGAGACCTGACCTCAACCCCATCCACCACCTTTGGGATGAAATGGAAGGCAGACCTTCTCCAACATCAGCGCCTGACCTCACAAATGGGCACAAATTCCCCCAGACTCCCCAAAATGTTATAGGAGAGTAAGGGCCGTGATAGCTGCAAAAGGGGCCCAACTTCATATTAACAGCCATGGTTTTGGAATGGGAACAAGCTCATATAGGTGTGATGATCAGGTGTCCACATACTTTTGGCCAGATAGTGTATCACCGTTATCCATTATTTATCCGGTATTTAAGTCATCTACAATATAATTTTCTCACACATTGTAATCTATCTATCATTCTATGTTCAATGCTGCATTTAAAACACCATCGACCTGCCCTGTAAACTACACTATGTCCGCTGATCACTGGCCGCTGATCTCCTGCACAATTATTGCTGCACTCACCTCTTGAGCTGATATAATGCTGCAGTCTGTCGGTATATGGAGTCTCCCGTCTTTTACTGTAAGATAAAGTAAAATTAATAAACATAGAATAAAATAAACAAAAAAGGAAAGCTGCAGTACAGTTTCCTCTTCAAATAATATATATTACAGCATCTAAAAAGTTTTTCATGTTTTTTTCTTGCGCAGTAGCAGCCCTGGGGTCGTTGAAATAGCTGCCGACCGCACAAAGCCTGAGACACTGTCGAAGCTGCTATGGGAATTGTATATAGAAGCGTTGGGAGCGAGTACAGGCCAGCACCGCGATGACATCATCACATCACTGCTGGCCTAAAGCAACACAGAAATTGGAAGAAAGTGCGGCCAGATTAACGGGGCGATGGGACAACCCCTTTAAAAAAGAATGCACATCAACTTATAAGGACTTGGTTTTAGTTTTTCACGTTTTTTTATGTATCCGTGTCAAAAACTAAATTATTACAAAAAAAACATGAAAAAATCCTATTATTACTTTTTATATTCACAGTATCTACGCACTAACCTATAGAATGAATATATTGACCAGATGTTTTTTTTATATATTTCCCATCAGTCCTGATTTTGTTTTCTGATAGCAAAAACAACCCTTATTATAAAAGAGGTGTGGTCAGTAAGTGGGCGTGGATTGGTCAAGTGGGGAGTGGCTTATGTTGTAAAGGGAGTGGTTTTATTTGCTAAAAGGAGGGCCCCTAGTTAAAAAAGTAGTCACATTATCTAACTCATGGGCCCTCCACCTTAAGGGCCCAAAGTCCACCCAGTCACATAATATAACCCTTCAGAAAAATGATGCAATGGTGTAAGGACTTTTTCGGAATAAAATCAAGTCACGAGAAACAGTATATATTGTGTGATATATCTGTGTAGATTCTATATAGCAGGTCGTCAATAGATACAGTGACAGGTGGAGTCATCAGTGATCAGTTGGAGGGCCCAAGTAGAGCTTTTGCCCCTGGAGCCCATAAAATTCAAGCCCACACATAAAGTAGAATGCCCATTGGTAGGCTATGACCTATCTCCCAAGCAGCACATAGAGGGTAGGAGGGTCGTAGTTAAATGTGTACCCCATTGATGGGTAGAAAGAGAATTTACCAGGTTCTTCATTCCTCATGGATATATGAAGCCTACACGAGCTCCTGGCTTGTTAGAGCCGTCCATCGAGGTTATAGGTTTTCTATTATGATAGGAGGTTGACCTTATAGTAAAATAGTCAGTAGGATGGAGTTTAATCCTGGGATTGACAATGAACGAGCATGTGGAGCCCCATGACCGGCTCTATTGTCTATTCCTTCAAGATGGTGATGACAAAACTACTCTTATTGGATGTCTTCAACTCCCCTTTATGGTAGGTCAAGTCTATCCTTCCGGTAGACCAGTGTTACTCAATTCTGGTCTTCAAAACCTACAGCAGGTCATGTTTTCTGTATTTTCTTAGCATCTCTATGGGATATCCTCAAATTATGGTCTGGTAGACATGGCCTGTGGCAAACTGGGCAGTTGCCTAAAGTTCTAAATTTTTTGGAGGGAGACCAAGGGCTGAACCTTTAGGAAAAATCTCATAGTGAACCTTTAAAACTTCACTGCTCTAGTCCATTGATTCTCAACGTGTCTAAGTCAAGTTCTGAAATGAAATAACCACCCAGGCCATAATCATATACTGTGCTACCTATTAATATACTGGTTTTATGCTGTGCTGAGTACCCCCTAAAGACATGTACCCCCTGGGGCACACATAACACAGGTTGAGAACCTAGACTCTAGACCACCAGGGACTTTTCCATTAAGCCTGTCGCCATATAGGCAATAAATGGTGGTATTGTTTGGGCACTATGTGGCGGTATTATGTGATCATGGTATAGAAGCAATATTTGGCATTGTATGGAATCATTCTGGTACAAATTCGGGTAAAAATGGCATAAAAACCTTTTAAAGAGAAGTATCAGGACCAGGAGGATGGAGAGACCAATGAAGGCCAAGGCACCGAGGCAGGACCCGACTATGAGCGGCAGCTTGTCTTGGGATAATTCCGATTTCTCCCCACCTGAACAGAAGCATATGAGTATTATATATTATTATTATACTATGTAGGAAGCAGAATCGGGAGTATATTAATGATATATTATACAAGGCTGAATACATATAACAGACGATCCACCAGTGACAGGTCTTCTCCTCTACGGTCAAGTGTCTACTAACTTTGTTCATTGCCTTAGCTGTGAGATCTCGGTCACATTACTACCTCCATATATATGTCCTAAAATCCTATAAAACCCATAAACTTTTCATTTATGTGCTGAGTTATCGGAAGCTTCCCGTGTCCCTATGACAACACTTCCTGTCACTGTGCTGTGGTAGCTCAGTGTTATATGGAATTTGGGCCTCATAATAAAAATTCAACATCATTTCATTAGTACAGGTAAGAAAATAAAAGAAGATATTTAACCTGTTGCTATGAGGGAACTTGCCCCTATGATGAGAGCGAGCTATCGAGAAGGAGATATTGCTTAATCCAGGGCCACCTCTGAATAATACAAGTTGTGGGGTTTATCAAAAAATGACAACCTTTATGGCCGCACTTGTCACTTTTGTAAAAATTATCTCTCGGGTGGAATCAGGGTTCAACAAGTAACCATAATGTACTATAGTAAAACGTGGAAAGGGGCCACGCTGTACCTGCAGCTACCACCAGGGGGAGCTGAGGAGCTTACTGCATACTGTTATTTAAATTGAATAATAGCACAGAGTGCAGAAAGCTCCCCCTAGTGGTGGCTGCAGGCAGAATGTTATCATTTAATTAAACCCTTAAAGACCAGGCCAATTTGAGTTTTTAATTTTAGTTTTTTCCTTCCCGCCTGCCGAAAGCCATAACTTTTCTATTTCTTTGTCGACATAGCCATACGAGGGCTTGTTTTTTGCGGGACAAGTTGTAGTTTTTCATGGCACCATTTATTGTTCGGCATAATGTCCTGGGAATATGAATTATATGTGGGGTGAAATTGGCAAAAAACAGCGATTACATCATTTTCGGGGGTTTTTGTTTTTACGGCGTCCATCAGGCGGTAACAACGACATATTCACCTTATTCTACAGGCTGATACGATTACGCCGATACCAAATTGATATGTTTTGTGTTATGTTTTACCACTTTTAAAAAAAATAAAACAATTTGCTAAAAAAAAAAATGTTTTGTGTCGCCGTCTTCTGAGAGCCAGAACTTTTTCATTTGTCCATCAATTTAGCGATGTGAGGGCTTACATTTTGCGGGGCGAGCTGTAGTTTTCACCGATAACATTTTGGAGTAGATGCGACTTTTTTATCAATTTTTATTCCTTTTTTTCTGGAGCGCTAAGGTGACCAAAAAACAGCTATTTGCATGTTTTATATATTTTGTTTTTTACGTCGTTCACTGAGCGGGTTAAACAACGCTATTTTGTGATAGTTCGGACATTTACGGACGCGGCGATACCAGTTATGTTAACTTTTATTTTTTTGAACATTTATTTATGGAAAAAATGGGAAAAGGTTTTTTTTTTTAACATTATAAAAATCTTTATGTAACTGTTTTTCACTTTTTTTACTAGTCCCCCTAGAGGACATGAAGCGGCGATCGTTGGATCGCTTGCATGATATAATGCAATACTAATGTACTGCAGTATATCATGATTCCGACAGTCTCCTTTGCCGGAGGCAGAGCTTCAAAGGAGTACAAAGATGGCTGACCTGGGGGCCTTTGTTATGCCCCCCAGGCTGCCATAACAACCACTGTAAACGGCCGATCGCGTCGTGGGCGGGCACGATGGTGTGTTTGAGGGGGGCGCCTCCCTGATTCTAACATTTTAAATACAGCGGTCGCGATTGACCGCAGTATTTAAGGTGTTAAACGGGCAGAATCAAAGTGAACTTTGATTCCGCCTGTTGCAATGAGGTGTCGGCTGCCTAACATACCCGCTGCGTATGGAGCGAGATCAGCCCGTGAGCAGGCTCCATACTTCCCCTTAACAGGTGCCGCATACCAGTACGTGTGACATGTTGTTAAGGGGTTAATTTTAGGTCTCGGCAGGGGATTTGGAGATCTGGAACAAAAAAAGGGAGCTCCGACCACTACAAGGATATATTAACCCCTTCCCAAAATTGTACGTAACTGTATGTCACAGTCGCCAAGGGGGAGCATGGGGCCTGGTCCACACTCAGCTGGTCCAAAACCTCACTGGGAAGGGAAAAAAAAAACAGAAGCAAAAACAAAAACCACATAATTGCTCTTGTTGGACATCTGAGCTCCCCAAAAAATGGAATTAATATTAATCAAAAAGTTGTGTGTCCTTAAAAATGGTACCAACCTCATCTCGCCCTGCAAAAAACACGACTTTACACCCATCGATGGAGAAATAAAAAAATTCTGCCGCTCACAATATGGTGATACAAAACAATTTTTTGGGACATTTTTTTTTTTTTGTAAAAGTAGTAAAACATAAAAAAAAAACTAGACATTTGGTATCGCCGTAATCGTATTGACCCGGAGAATAAAATGAACGTGTCATTTTTACCGCACAGTGAACCACGTAAAAACTAAACCAAAAAAACCTCCTAGAAATCACTGGTTTTTTTTTCCCAATCTGCCCCACCAAGATTTTTTTGGTTGTTTCCCAGTACATTATAGGGTACAATGAAGAACGACAACTCGTCCTGCAAAATTTAAATTCAAAAACGAAACATGGCTGCATCGGGAAGGGGGTTAAGAAATTAATTAGCCCAAAAAGTTGCACCTATAAACCAACTAGGTCATTCTTGAGTTGCCCGCTGAGCTCGTCCCTCGGGCCCGTCCTGTCTTTCCATGTGCTGGAGATGCTACGAGGCTGTGGAATAGCAGAGTGCAGCATCATATACATAATATATTGCCGCCTGGTGTCCCTCGTCTATCGTATATAATGGATCCAGATGTGATCCGCATTAGCTGTGCGTTATCTGAGCTGACATGTTACTGCTCCGCTCCTCGCCCAGCCGGAGACATTACGTGGATCGTCTTTCCCTAATGGCTTTGCTTGTCTTTGCGTATCATGGAGCTTTGCTTGTGCGGTTGAGGTTTGTCATACATTATTCAGTAGGGTATGGATTACCGGAGCTCTGCCGGTACTGCTCACCTCCCAGCAGGGTCTGGAAGTACATGTTCCCGCTGTAGGCTCCGTAGCCCCGCTCTGTTCTAGCTCTCACCTGGAAGGAATAAATTGCCCCCGGGTTGAGTCCACCAACTGTTGCCGTGTTCGTTTCACTGATTAGAGACAAGGACTCACCCTCATCAGCCTGAGGGACAGAAGACACAGAACAGGGAGTTTTATCATGGGGGCGACATCACTGGCAATGTCTTAAAGTTTAGCCGGAGGACTCCAACTTTCCCGAAAGGCGTTGGGATTGCTCATACTATTTTATCTCTATTGAGCGGGCCGTACACTACATATCTCTTATCTATACGGTGAGGACAGTATGGACATTAATACATTTATGTGGTTTGGGGAGGTACAAGGGTAAGAAGTGGTCGTTAAGGGCAGGAAAATGTACCTTTAATTAAATTATATTAAATCCTAAGAATTTTTAAAGGGCTCATTTGTTTCTGATAGACTGATCCAAATTCCCGGCTTCCCTTCATACAGCCATAGAGTTACATGATAAAATTCTGTTTTCCTGCAGCCACCACTAGGGGGAGCTCATAGCATAGGGATTTATACAGTACCTATAATTGAGTTTATCTTTTCGAGAATGAATCAAAGGGGGGTCTCTAGGTACTAGGGGAGGCCTCACCTCTAAGTGCACCCCTGAACATCGCCAAATCAACACAAAGATGATCCGATTTATTCAATTTACATCCACTTATAACGGAATATGTCACCAACCTCAACTATCTGACCTCTACTTTTTATTCCTTCTTTCCTTCCAGCTTTCCAGACTTCTCTTTTGGTGGTTTAGTTGCTTGCGGTTTATAATTATTTTGTCATTTCTGTAATTGAAACCAACTTTCCATGCACTGATTTCCTGTTGCGCCAGCGGAGGGCTTGTGCTTATAGACAGTAGTCAATCAGAGTATGCAGAGCTGCAGTGTACGACAAGGGGTAGGGATAGAACAGCAACCTGAGCCTCTGATGAAACCCGAGGTGGATTTCAGACAACCACAGACACCAACAGACAATGCAGCTGAACTAAAGCTAGACCGGCATCCACTGCTCTAGTGTGATTCGGAGAGGCAGATTTTCCAAGCTATCAGGCATTCACATATAGTCTGGAAATATTTCCGCATTGAATGAATGGACACACTTGGCGAGGGGGCCTACTACCAGGAAACGCCCCTCCAAGCGATCATGAGCAGCTTAGGTAAATAATACAATTTGTCTGCCAACACTAGATGATTTATTCCTATGCAAAGAGCACCCCCTAGTGGCGGCCGCATGTAGACAAAATTTTATCATGTCACTTTAAGGTTGTGTGAAAGGAAACTGGAAATTTGGGGCCTTGTGTCAGAAAAAAAGAGTTATGAACATGATAAAACATTTTGGACTTATTTTAATTCAATATATAACACTATAGATACCTTTTCTGCCCTAAACCACCTTTACAAACCCCGGCACCATTGGAAAGTACCAGATATATTTTCTAGTACAATAGAATGTGGACATGATATATAATAACTAATGTATTGAATTTTAGATTAAGATTATTTCATAGTAAACACAGATTTTAATTGTTGAATCCTGCAATATCATAGTATGGCCTGCAGGCGTCACTGTTGTCTATGCTGGAGGAACACTCCATAGGGAAGGTTTTTTTTGCACAGCGGCGGTGATTTTCTGACTTCTAGAGTTTATAACTGGATGTCAACAAAATCCCAAAACTTTATAGTGAGCAGCATCAACTTCTTATTGAACATTTTGTGATTCTATTACTTTGCATAGTTCATTAGAACGTCTCTTAATAGTATTTTAGAATATTTTACTTGCAACTCCACCCCTGTCCAGATGGTGCGCTGTATAGCAGAACTATTGCCTTAGGCCCCATGCACACAACTGTAGGTTTTATCCGTAATTACGGATGAAATTGCGGAGCCATTCATTTCTTTAGGCCACGGACACCCTTCCGTAAATTTACGGATGTGTGTCCAGGCTGTAGAAGTGATCCGCTAACTATAAAATATGTCCTATTCTTGTCCGCATTTACGGCACAACCTCGCCCACAGAAGTCTATGGGCGCTTCCGCAATTGCGGACAGCTATGGATGTGCATCCGTATTTGCCGGCAGTAAAACCATTAGGGTCGTGTGCATGAGGCCTTGACCATGCCCAGAAGAATATTCTATAGCAGAAGTTCACATTTTCCGCTCTGCAAATTGCAAAAGATATGTATAAAAACAAAAATCAGGGTGTCTCTTTCTTTTTACTGGTCTGATTAAGTTCATATTATATTTTTATAGGTAACGGGGACCGATATCTATCTATCTATCTATCTATCTATCTATCTATCTATCTATCTATCTATCTATCTATCTATCTATCTATCTATCTATCTATCTATCTATCTATCTCATATCTATCTATCTATCTATCTATCTATCTATCTATCTATCTATCTATCTATCTATCTATCTATCTATCTATCTATCTATCTATCTATCTATCTATCTATCTCATATCTATCTATCTATCTATCTATCTATCTATCTATCTATCTATCTATCTATCTATCTATCTATCTATCTATCTATCTATCTATCTATCTATCTATCTATCTATCTATCTCATATCTATCTATCTATCTATCTATCTATCTATCTATCTATCTATCTATCTATCTATCTATCTATCTATCTATCTATCTATCTATCTATCTATCTATCTATCTATCTATCTATCTCATATCTATCTATCTATCTGTCTCATATCTATCTATCTATCTGTCTCATATCTATCTATCTATCTATCTCATATCTATCTATCTATCTATCTATCTATCTATCTATCTATCTATCTATCTATCTATCTATCTATCTATCTATCTATATATCTATCTATCTACAATCTATCTATCTATCTATCTATCTATCTATCTATCTATCTATCTATCTATCTATCTATCTATCTATCTATCTATCTATCTATCTATCTATCTATCTATCTATCTATCTATCTCATATCTATCTATCTATCTATCTCATATCTATCTATCTCATATCTATCTATCTATCTATCTATCTATCTATCTATCTATCTATCTATCTATCTATCTATCTATCTATCTATCTATCTATCTATCTATCTATCTATCTATCTATCTATCTATCTATCTGTCTCATATCTATCTATCTATCTGTCTCATATCTATCTATCTATCTATCTATCTATCTATCTATCTATCTATCTATCTATCTATCTATCTATCTATCTATCTATCTATCTATCTATCTATCTATCTATCTATCTATCTACAATCTATCTATCTATCTATCTATCTATCTACAATCTATCTATCTATCTATCTATCTATCTATCTATCTATCTATCTATCTATCTATCTATCTATCTATCTATCTATCTATCTATCTATCTATCTATCTATCTATCTATCTATCTATCTATCTCATATCTATCTATCTATCTATCTCATATCTATCTATCTCATATCTATCTATCTATCTATCTATCTATCTATCTATCTATCTATCTATCTATCTATCTATCTATCTATCTATCTATCTATCTATCTATCTATCTATCTATCTATCTGTCTCATATCTATCTATCTATCTGTCTCATATCTATCTATCTATCTATCTCATATCTATCTATCTATCTATCTATCTATCTATCTATCTATCTATCTATCTATCTATCTATCTATCTATCTATCTATCTATCTATCTATCTATCTATCTATCTATCTATCTATCTTAATTTTGAATAGTTTGAACTTTCCAATAATCTGGCACCTTGACAGTCTTAGGGGGGATTCACACGAGCGTGTATTCGGTCCGTGCGGGCCGCGTGGTTTTCACGCGGCACGCATGGACCAATACAAGTCTATGGGGCAGTACAGACAGTCCGTGCTTTTTGCGCAGCGTTTGTCTGCTGCGCAAAAAGCGCGACAGGTTCAATAACTCTGCGTATTTCGCGCATCACGCACCCATTGAAGTCAATGGGTGCGTGAAAATCACGCGCACCACACGGAAGCACTTCCGTGGGACGAGCGTGATTCGCGCAACAGCAGTGAAAAGGATGAATGAAAACAGAAAAGCACCACGTGCTTTTCTGTTTCCAAGCATCCAAACGGAGTGTCTTTGCGAGGAGCGAACCCCGACAACCGAGGCAAACTTCACCGGGTTCGGCCAAACTCGTTTTGGCCGAACCCGGCAAAAAAATTTCCGGTCCGCGACGTCGGGAGAGATTCACTGTGCATGGTGCTGAAAGAGTTAAACTGTTTCAGCACCATGGACAGTGACTTGCGATCCCAAAATACATGAACCTGTAAAAAAAACCGAAGTTCTAACTTACCGATTACTCCTGTCTCCTTCCTGCAGTCCGACCTCCCGGGATGACACTTCAGTTCAAGTGACAGCTCCAGCCAATCACAGGCCAAGCACAGGCTGCAGCCAATCACAGGCTGCAGCGGTCACTTGGACTGCCGCGTCATCCAGGGAGGTGGGGCCCGATGTCAAGAGAGGCGCGTCACCAAGGACGCGTCACCAAGGACGCGTCACCAAGGCAACGGCCGGGAAGTTCTCGGTAAGTAGGAACTTTATCTTTTTTTTTTACAGGTTTTTCGCTGTTGTGTTCGGCATTCACTGTCGAGGGTGCTGAAAGAGTTAGCTCTTTCAGCACCTTGGACAGTGACGGGCGTTGACAAGCCTCATCTCTATGATGCCGGCTGCGCGAAAATCACGCAGCCGCGCATCAGACACGCATGACACACGCAGCTGTCAAATGGTTTTTGCGCTCGCAAAACGCTGCGTTGTTTGCGCGCGCAAAAACGCAACGTTCGTGTGAATCTGCCCTTAGGCTGAGTTCACACGGAGCGCATACACTGCGTAAAATCACGCAACGTATCGCCCTGTGCTCCGCATGGAATTCCAGGCAAAAAAAAAACACACCGAACTGTGGTGCAGTTCTTTGCCTATTTTTTTTTCTGAGTTGCGTTTCTTTTGCGGCGGAATCGCTGCGAACCGACTACAAAAAAATGCAACACCTGCTATTTGTGGTCGGGTTTTACCTACAACAAGCAACAAATAAGCAGCGTTTACACAAATACAATTGACACGCTGCGGAATAAAATTCTGCACCGCAAGTCAATTTCTGAGCGTTTTTTTCCGCTGATTATTTACGCAGCGTGGGGAGGAGATTTGTTTTATCTCATCCACTTTGCATTTGCTGCAGATTTTCCGCAACAAATTCCGTAGCGCAAAATCTTCAGTATTTACGCAGCTTGTAAACACGCCAGATCTTCAAATTTTTTCTCAAAATGATATAACACTCTGTGTAGATTTAAACTGCTATATGAGGTCTATAGGGTGACGGGCACTTTGAGCAAAACAGAACATGAAAAGTAAAAGAAAAAATAATAGAATTTTCCATTGTACTTTGTACGCGCACTGCGCTGCCCTTAGGCTTATGCCCAGTTGGCCTGAGCAGTCACCGTCCCTCACATAGGAGTTATAGTAATGTGGATACTGATGGGACGAGCTCTCCAGATGTCACCAGGAGCAGATGTTCCATGCACCGCGCCGGTTTGGTTTAGGATCACGTGCGAGCGGCAGCGACACACAAGCGGCTGGTACCTTTTCCCTGTAACGCAGCTGATAATCCAGAATCTTCCCGTTCGGCTGTTGTGGTTCCGGCCAGGTTAACGTGATGCTCTGCATGGACCGGCTCACCTGGTGAATGATGGGTACGGCAGATGGGACTGGAATGGAGATGATAAGACATAAGTGGAGAGAAGGAAGAGAGAAGCGGCGACGGCGGCGATGGCGGGATAAAAATAGAGCGGAGAAGATGAGACGGAACATATTTTCCTGTGTAACAAAAACATACATAAAAATTGTAATACACAGGAACACTGTGCTCCATGCGGTGACATGCGACTGCGGGGAGGGCGACGCTTGGCCGGAGCTGTCACTTTGAATTTGGGTCACGGCATCACCGCCTCTTACGAGACCCCCTCACGCACGGTACAGAGAAAGCGTCACAAAGACAAATTCAATTAGAGTGCAAAGCCTGGGGGAGAGGGAGAAAGAGACGCACAACCCGGCAAGTAGACCGCCAAGAAAGCGGAAAGGAGATGCAAATATCAAGGGAATTTTAACACCGGCTGCGCTAACCTTTACCGATCCCTAAGACCAGACCGCGTGACGCTTAGCATAGGGCTCCATGGCGACTTTCGGTTACGCAATGATCACGTTAAAATTGACCGTCACATGACCACAATGTCTTCCTTTGGGGCACAAGTCGAGTTCTCGCTATTGTCGACCCCATAGGTAAACATTGGGGTCGTGATAAGTCTCTGTTCACATTAGCATCATGGCTTTCATTCATACCGCATGCCATGACGCTGTGACGGATCCGTTATCCGATAGACCTCATAGTCGCTGATGACCCCATTGGGGTTCTGTCATGTTTCGCTGCAGGCTGTGCCATTCTTGACGTAAAAAATGATGGAGACCCCAGTCACAACCCAGCAACGGAAGTGGGAACGGAGCACAACTCAGAATTTTACCGTGACCGTGAAACGACCAAAGATTGCCGTGGAGCCCTAGCCTCATGCTTTAGGTCATTCCTCTGTAACCTGTGCCTCACCAGGTCATTTGAAACTACAATTCTCAGCATGCCCTGACAGCCTCAAGTTAGGGGTTGTAGTTTCACAACAAGTGGAGAACCGTAAAAGACATACCCCTGCTTTAGCACAATATGTTATTACATAGTGTGCCCACCCGGCATGGTTCATCCTAAGCATCTTGGTTCATGAATAGAATGCCAGGACTTCAGTGAAGACTGACACTCACATAGGAAATGGGTTAACTTACCACTTTCGTATAAGTAGTATATTTATATGCCATTCAGGATCTATAGAAATCTGTGTGACAACCCTTATGGGCACTGTCATAGCTGCTATTAGTGGCTGTCACTCAGCATCTGCTTCTCATCTAGGGGACCGAGATAGGGAATAGCTGAACAGAATAAAAAGTTTAGACAAGAGGACCACTTGGAGGCTTACGGGACTTCTTTTTTTTTTTAGGGGAGTGATCTTTTATGTGACGCCCCAATTAATTTGAGAACAAATAACCCTTATTCTCAACACTGCCGCAAGTGCGAACATATCACATACACAACAAGTAGCAGACGTGAGAAGAACTTCACAGTTCTGCTCGGGGGGGAATTCTCGCTTCTCCGGTCAGTCAGGCGTAAATGTTTAGGGCTCCCATAATCGTGGATTCAGTCACCAATGAGCAAAGGGCGGCAGAGAGAGATGGCGAAATAGTTTTTCGTGCCAGGTTAGTCTCTGTATCAGAAAATCTACCCCCCCCCCCCTTCTTGGTCAAAGGCAAAAAGAATTAAAAAATAAATGTAGTTAAATAAAAAATGGCAAAAATTAAAAATATGTAAAATTATAAAAAGGGTGTGTATACTTTTGAAACCATTTTTTGTAATTATTCCTAAGCATCTAAGAAAAAAATTCAAGAAAAAGCAAAATAAATTGAAGCAATTTTGCAGTCTGGATTAAAGATCTCCGACTGTTTTGTGTCTACAGCACCAATACAATACAGACCTACGTGTCTCCATGGTTACAGACTACAAATAAACCCTGTGTAGTCTGATCCTGAAGTCCATCTGCCCCATACCTCTTCCCTTCTAACTTACCAAATGTAGGTTAGCAAGAAATGGGGGACTGGTGAAAGAGAGAATGAATTCAGAATCAGACTACACAAGGTTTATGTGCAGTCTGTAACCATGGAGACACAGTTCTGCATTGGAGCTGTAGACACAAAACGGTAGGAGACAGTTAATCGAGACTATTTGCAAAGTTGTTTCTTTTTTTATTTTAGATGCACTGGAGCAATAATAGTAATAAAAAATTGTTACAAAAGTTTACACATCCTTTGCTATTGCAACGTGCTCTATTTCCGAATTTGGTCCCCCGAGGAAAGATTTTAGAAACCTTTGTGTGCGGCTTCTTTTTTTTTTAAACTTAGAACAGATTCTACAGGAGAGCTGTGTACTTAGAAACCCCTGTACGCCACTTGTCTGGGCCGTACAGACAGAAAACAGATGCTACAATAGGTGACAACCATTAATGGCACCCATCATTTTGCCACCCAGCCACAACTGTACTGACTGTGCCAGTCTTTGTTGTAAATCTGTCATTCTATTCATGAAACAGGTAGATCAATTTTTTCAACTCATCATTTACGCAGCGTGCGGAGGAGATTTGTTTTATCTCATCCACTTTGCTGTTACTGCATTTGCTGCCGATTTTCCGTAACTAATTCCGTTGCGGAAAAAAACGCATTATTGACACAACGTGTGAACTGACCCTTAGGGTATTTGAACATTGTATTTTCTAAAACAGACAATCCCTTTAAATGGTTCTAAACTTTGTTATATATATAAATCTTATTCCTCTTTCGTATGATCATCCCGTTCTCTGGAGTCAGGCAGCAGTGTAAAGAATGGGGGTTTTTATTCTGGTTCTATGGCTACGTCCAGTGTCACACATAGATCTCTACTGTAATCACATTTATTTTATCTATATTTCTTTGAAGAAAAAAATCTGCATCACATGCTACAAAGTATATGTGAAGATTTTTGTGCACCATTCTTTACCCTGCAGGCTGTATCCAGATAACTGGACAATAATTTAAAAAGGGGCTTCTTTTCCGATAACTAAATTGCTTTAAGTAAACTTTTCAGATGACCTTGTCGAAAGCCCCCCTGACAATGACAGCCACCCATCCCCCGCCACTGACCTGACTGACTGATGCTGATGTTCAGCGATGCATATTTGGGTTGTTCGACGCTCATTTCCGTCACCCGATTGGTTGACTGCACCTCCAGGGTATAGGCCACTCCAGGCAGCAGCCCTGATAACTGGACCCTCGTCTGGATGAGCCCCAACTGTCCAGGCCTGAATGTCACCCCGTCGCCACAGCGGAGGCAGCGTCCGGTCACACACTCTTTACATGCCACCGAGTACACGATCTCCGTACGGCCCCCCATGTCTTTTGGGGTTCTCCACGTCAGGAATACAGCTCCGGAGGCAGTGACTTCATAATTTAAGTCCCATGGAGCTGATGGTGGTCCTGTAAATGGACAAATAAGATCATTTTTTTATGTAGGGTCAAAGTCGTGTGTTCAGTTATCACTCAATCACAATTATTAGAGTTATTATTAAACTCTTAAAGGGGAAGTCACCCAGCTTTCCCAGAATCCTGAATGGCAAACCATCTTGTTTGATACATCTCTGTGGAGGCTACGGGAGATGAGTGACACTTGTGATGGAGGTGGTAATGGTCACCGCTCAGCTTACTCATGTTACTGTTATGGGGGCACTGTGACTGTCACTATTATGGGGCGCTGTGGTTCTCACTTTTATGGAGCACTATGGCTGTCACTGTTATGGGGGCACTGTGGCTGTTATTGTTATGGTGCACTGTGGTTGTCACTGTTATGGGGGCACTGTGGTTGTCACTGTTATGGGGGCACTGTGGTTGTCACTGTTATGGGGGCACTGTGGCTGTTATTGTTATGGTGCACTGTGGTTGTCACTGTTATGGGGGCACTGTGGTTGTCACTGTTATGGGGGAACTGTGGTTGTCACTGTTATGGGGGCACTGTGGTTGTCACTGTTATGGGGGCACTGTGGTTGACCCTGTTATGCATTTTCTGGGAATCAGCAGTGATGAGCATTAGTCATGATTCAAGGGTAACAGGTTGGAGGCACTTTGGGAACCAGTCCTAAATTACAAGGGGAATGGCATACGGCTGAAAATGTTGCACCGCGTGCAGCGCCCGTCGTGTTTCCATTAATTAATTTCTCTAACTTTACTAAATGGCAAAACCCGTGCAGAGAGTAAAAGACGGGAGGAGACCTGGGTAATTCTGGACTGGCCCTTCCAAGCTGCTCCCCTAGGCAGATGCCATGTGCGCCTGTGTGATATAAAGTGAGTACAAGTAACAGGGATAATATTTTACAAACAGTTCTGACTCACCGGTACACGGAGATTCCGGTGTTTCCTCCTGGATCCGGTAAAATCCTTTACTACAGGCACAGCTGAGGGCTCCAGGCGTCGTTGTGTTGCTATTGGTTGGGCAGATATGACAATGAGCAGTTGCTGCACCTGGAGGACTATAAGTCCCAGGTGGACAGGCTGTTGAAAAATGAGAGACATTTAGCATATTTTGACTAAACCATTCAGATGTAGCAGTGCTGGGTTACAGATGTAGCAGTGCTGGGTTACAGATGTAGCAGTGCTGTGTTTCAGGTGTAGAAGGGTTGAGTTTGTCATGTACCACAATGCAAGGTGATATGTTATCTGCAGTTGTGCACAGATAAAACCTACTCCATTATCTGAATTATCAAAAGAACAAGTCGCTGAGCAAGTTCAGCTCTGCTTAATATGTACCTCAATGTACATTCTATATTAAACATTTTTTTTTTTTTTGCATTTTGAATAATGTAATGAAGGTGTTGACTGGGTGAGCAGAGGCAGCGGGACCTCAGTTTGTCATATGGCACAACCCACGCTCATATTACAATCTGCTACATCTGTAAATCTATTAGATAATATTGTCCTGGTTGGTCACGCGAGCGTATAACACAGTCAACCTTTTATTACAGCACCTGTATCAAACTTATATAATGTCCAGTCGCAATGTGGCGCATATTCTCTTATGTCCGTGTGTCTGTGCAAAAAAAATGTTGCTGCATTTAGTGCACATTAAATCATGCAATAACATCGGACAAACTCAACTCAACTACATTTGATAAACTAAGTTCTACTATTCTACTATACCTGAGAAGCTGAGGGTATGATCACACGCACTAATTACGGACGTAATTCGGGCGTTTTTCCCCCGAATTACGTCCGAAAATAGCGCCTCAATAGCGCTGACAAACATCTGCCCATTGAAAGCAATGGGCAGACGTTTGTCTGTTCACACGAGGCGTAATTTACGCACCGCTGTCAAATGACGGCGCGTAACTAGACGCCCGCGTCAAAGAAGTGACCTGTCACGTCTTTGGCCGTAATTGGAGCCGTTATTCATTGACTCCAATGAATAGCAGCGCCAATTACGTCCGTAATTGACACGGCGTTCAAGCGCCTGCACATGCCGGTACGGCTGAAATTACGGGGATGTTTTCAGGCTGAAACATCCCTGTAATTTCAGCCGTTACGGACGCCCTCGTGTGACCAAATCAGCACGTCTACATCTGACAGAGTCAGCTCAACTACACTGGACAAGCTCAGCGCTGCTACTTCTGACAAGATGAACTCCAATTAATTTGACAAAATGCTACAATGGACAAGTCACCTTCCAATCCCTATTTGTGGAAAGTTTTAAGTCTTGAGCCCGCAGGAACGCCGCCGCTTTGGGGAACGTTTGTTTTGAGGTCCGTTTTGCTGGACAATCACACAAAAAACGAGCCAGGGCTGAGAGGCATGGACAAACTCGGCTCTGCTTCACTTAACAAAACTCAGTTCTACTCCATCTTGCAACTTTAATCCTACTACTTTTGATAAGCTTAGCTCTGCTATTTCAGATAAACTCAGCATTGCCACTTTTGCCCAGTTCAACACTACTACATCTTGCAAATTCTGATACAGAGTAACAAATTCAGCTCTGCAATTTCAGATAAACTCAATATTGCTACTTTTGACTAGTACAACACTACTATATCTTGCAAATTTATCTCAGCAACAGTTAGCTCTACTACATCGGACTGATACAGATAACAAATTCAGCTCTGCTATTTCAGATAAACTCAATATTGCCACTTTTGACCAGTTCAGCTCTACTACATCTGTCAAATTTATCTCAGCGACAGTCAGCTCTACTACATCGGACTGATACAAATAACAAATTCAGCTCAGCTATTTCAGATTAACTCAACATTGCCACTTTTGACCAGTTTAGCTCTACTACATCTGGCAAATTTAGCTCAGCGACAAAGTCAGGCCTCCTACATCGGATTGATACAAATAGCAAACTCAGCTCTGCTATATCTAAATAATGCAATACAGACTGACAAGTGTTCTTTTCTGCCAGGCTCCTGGAATTAGGACACATTAGTAAACCTTGGTCTCAGGGTGGTAGTGAGAGGCACATGTAAATGTAATGTAAATAAGTGGGCAGTGCCAGGACGAGGCCGCCCGGGATTCCCTCGCTGCTTCAACATTAATTAACGTTGCGTCGGAGGAGCTTTCATAGTCCGGGGAGTGTATCTCAGAGATAGGTCAGGCAGAAGCTTTCCAGCTGACTGATCCTGAATGACCAGGGGGCACTGCCCGCACTAATTGTCGAAATTTTCAACAGTCTCTAATTATAGCAATTAGTACAAGGTTCAGCGCATATCAATGCAAACTGTGAAACTTTTTGCTTTTTCATTAAGCTAGTATTTGTCTCCGTTTTTCTCTAGATTTTTAAAGGAAATTTCCACATTTTAACATCGTCAATTTTTGGTTCAAAACTCTGTGCCGATGAATTTCCTA
The DNA here is from genome assembly GCF_050947455.1 of Rhinoderma darwinii. NCBI lineage: Eukaryota > Metazoa > Chordata > Amphibia > Anura > Rhinodermatidae > Rhinoderma > Rhinoderma darwinii. Next base: position 10,422,987 of record NC_134697.1, read on the forward strand.
ATTTATCTGTGTAGCGCTCGGTGCTTTGTTTTTCTTATACAGAGCTTCAAATCGGAGGAAAATGTAAAGTTAAATAATATCATTCTGGCAATCCACCACTAGAGGGAGCTTATGAGCTATTATTGAGTCCTATGTATAGCCAGTATGCAATACGCTCCTCAGCTCCCTCTACTGGTGGCTGCGGGCAGACCAATTTTTAACATTTAACTCTTTCTCTTTCCAAGCAATTTGGTGCTCTGAATAAAAAAAAGAAGCTTCAATAGATTTCAAGAAATGTGAAACTTAATGAAAGAATTTTACAGATATTATAAAATGTATAATTAAAAAAGAAGCAAGAGGGGACATTCACTTTAACCATTAGGAATATTCCTATTTCAATTTACCATATTGTTTATATTGTAATTCCAACTTTGATGAACATTGGAATCTTAGCATCAAATATAAACTATACGTTAATAAACTTAAGGTATTGGAGCAATCTACTACCTGGAAACTGTCAACAAGTAGGATTATTGCTGCTGATGGATCATATTGTAGTTTATATACTTCTCACCATATGAACACCAAATACCTATGTTGGATATTCATGTGTTCATGAGCGAGGCTACAAGGGATATTATTGAGTCAGTTTCACATCCTATTCACAGCAGCATATGATAATGAACTTTATAAGAAGAACAGATCCATCAACAGCATCTTGTCAGTGGTTTTCAGGAAAGTTCGAGTGTCACTATAAAAAAAACATTATGTCCTGAATAAAACTAGAAATAAAAGGAATTGGAAATACATCAAACATCCTCCTGCATGGTGTTCACATAACAATGCCAACTACAATGCCCTCAGTGCCAGACACATTGCCTTATGTGTAAGCCACAGTGCCCCAAAAGTAAGCCACAGTGCCCTAGGCAAGCCAAAGTGTTTTCTCAGTACCAATTGCAGTGCCCCTTGTGCCAGCTAAATTGACCCTAAAATCAGTCATAGTGCCCCCAGTCAGCCGCAACCATGGTGCCTTAGTGTTAACTACAGTGCTTGTCAGCCCCCACAGTGCCCCCAGAGGCAGCCACAGCACCTACACAGTGCCAATAATAGTCCCCCCAGAGGCAGCCAAATCACCTTCTCAGTGCTCATAACAGTGCCCCCAAACAGTGCCCCAGTCACCATAACATGATGCCCCCAGAGTCAGCCCTAGTGTCCCCAGAGTCAGCCCTAGTACTCCCAGAGTCAGTACTAGTGTCCCCAGAGTCAGTACTAGTGTCCCCAGAGTCAGCCCTAGTGCCCCCAGAGTCAGTACTAGTGTCCCCAGAGTCAGTACTAGTGTCCCCAGAGTCAGCCCTAGTACTCCCAGAGTCAGCCATAGTACTCCCAGAGTCAGTACTAGTGTCCCCAGAGTCAGCCCTAGTGCCCCCAGAGTTAGCCCTAGTACTCCCAGAGTCAGCCCTAGTACTCCCAGAGTCAGCCCTAGTACTCCCAGAGTCAGACCTAGTACTCCCAGAGTCAGCCATAGTACTCCCAGAGTCAGCGATAGTACTCCGAGTCAGTCATAGTACTTTCAGAGTCAGCCCCAGTGCCCCCAGAGTAAGCCCTAGTGCCCCCAGAGTCAGCCCTAGTGCCCCCAGAGTCAGCCCTAGTGCCCCCAGAGTCAGCCCTAGTTCCCCCAGAGTCAGCCCTAGTGCCCCCAGAGTCAGCCCTAGTACTCCCAGAGTCAGCGATAGTACTCCCAGAGTCAGTCATAGTACTTTCAGAGTCAGTCATAGTACTTTCAGAGTCAGCCCTAGTGCCCCCAGAGTCAGCCCTAGTGCCCTCAGAGTCAGCCCTAGTACCCCCAGAGTCAGTCATAGTGTCCCCAGAGTCAACCGTAGTGCCCCTGGGCCCAGAGTCAGCCATAGTACTCCCAGAGTCAATGCCGATAGTCAGTGCAGTGCCCCCAGTGTAAGTGACAGTGTTGCAAGTACTACGTGATTCAGTCACAGTGCCCCCCTTATTAGTCCCCAGTGTATGTCCAATTCACCTGCTACATGACCCTGTGGTGTTCTTCTGCGGTAAGCAGAAGTTACAAGTGCACATCCCATAGCTTCACTTACTGTTCATGTGCTCGGAGAGTTCAGTGTTATCATAGGGTCACTGGGTACCATCACCAACCAATCAGATCATTTTCTGACTTCTTAGAAAAATAAAATCTGGATACTGATTGGTTGCTATAGGCCCCGCTATCCCTATGATAACACTGAGCTGCCAGACCACAGGGGCAGGAAGTGCTACTATAGGGAAAAAGTCAGAAAGCTTCTCTCCCAGGAAGATAACTCAGCACAAGAACAATATATTCAAAAATAAAAAGTTAAAACCCATTTTCCGTGCTGCTATGTCAACTTTTTGAAACTTAGGAATGTAAATAAATGTAATAGCAATGAACTCTGGCTGTGCTCAAAGTTTGTCATATTCTGCAGCAATTCAGTTCCTTAGAAGGGATTTGGGGGCCACAGCTACAGGGACAGAACTGCTTATTTAATTCCAATGCACCCATGGAAAACACACACATAGCCATTCACACTGGGACAGTCTCACATTTTACAGCAGCACGGCCGGGTTTTTATAGAAAATGGGGCCCTGGGCAACAAGAAAAGTTGGGCTCTCCTCCCCTTGCAATTTTTAAACAGTTGTTTTCGGAATTTCCGCCCACATAATACAAATCTACCACCATATAATACCACGATAACATGCGATATTCAAATAATACTTCCTTAAAGGGGGTTTCCGCATTGGACAATCCCTACTTGTTAGAAGGGTTCCTCGACAATAATCAGATTACAAAGTGTCCACCTGCTGGGACCCCCAGCGATCATCTGTAATCTGTGGAGTAACCAGGCAGTGCTTAATTTCCCTGCAGCGCCACCACAGGAGAAATGAAGGATTACACAGTGTTCATTCATATCAATGTGTTGTCTGTGTTACACAGGACAGGACGGGTCCTCCAGAGAGAGACCTTCTATGTAACCTGCTGGGAACCCCAGCGATCAGGTGTAATCTTTGGGGAAACCTGGTAATAAGTGTTCAATTTTCCTGCAGCGCCACCACAGGAGAAATGAAGGATTACACAGTGTTCATTCATATCAATGTGTTGTCTGTGTTACACAGGACAGGACGGGTCCTCCAGAGAGAGACCTTCTATGTAACCGTTCTCCACTCTGACCAAGAGATGAGGATCCTGAACAGTGGACACCCCAAGATAATCGCTTTAACCCCTTCGCGCAAAAGGACGTGCTATTACGTCCTGATGCAGGGGGAGAAGTATGGAGCGCGCTCCAAATGCTGCGGGTGTCGGCTGTGTATTACAGCTGACACCTGGGACGAACGGCAAGGAACTTGCGATCGCGATGTTCCTGGCTGTTTAACCCCTCAAATGCTGCGGTCAAGCGCGACCGCAGCATCTGAGGCATTAGAAAGAGGGAGGAATCCCCCTCCAACAGCTCATTGCCCCCCCTGCAATGCAATCAGAATTGTCATGGCAGCCCAGGGGCCTAATGAAGGCCCCCACGACTGCCTTCACGCTTAAAAAATGCCTGTAAAAACAACAATATACTGCAATACATTAGTATTACAGTGTATTGTACCGGCGGTCGCTGGTTCAAGTCCCCTAGCGGGGGCTAATAAACTGTGTTAAATAAGTGAAATAAAGTTTTTAGTAGTGAAAAAAATCCCCTTTTCCCATTTTTCCTCTAAAGTAATGGAAAAAATAAAAAAAGTAAACAGAATTGGTATCTCCTCGTCCGTAAAAGTCTGAACTATTAAAATATACCATTATTTAATGAGTACAGAGAATGCCGTAAAAAAAATAAAAAAGTTATGCCTCTCAGAATGTGGTGAAACAAAAAATTTTTTTTTTACAAAAAGTTTTTTCTTTGTAAAATTTGTAAAATATAAAACAAACTATATAAATTTGGTATCACCGTAATCGTATTGAGCCACAGAATAAAGTTAAATTGTCATTTTTACCACATGGCGAAAGCCGTAAAAACGAAACCCAAAAAAACAAAATTAGGAATCACAGTTTTTTCCAATTTCAGCCTGCAAATAATTTTTTTTTTTCAGTTTCCCAGTACATTATATTGTACTTTAAATGGTGCTAATAGAAACTACAACTCCTCCCGCAAAAGATAGGTCCTCACATTACTTCATTGACGGAAAATTAAAAGAGTTATGGCTCTTGGAAGGGCGGGAGTGAAAGCCAAAAATGAAAAATCAAAAATCAAAAAATGACCTGGTCCTGAAGGGCTTAAAGAGCCCACATAATATTGCTATATATTTCCAACATAATACTACAATACAATTCCAAAATAATACTACCTAAATATTACTGAAGGATTTTAGTTTGCTCCAGGAATTGGAGGCCCTGGCCTATTGCCCCTTAAAACCAACATTGCTCAGCAGGGGGCGGCAAAGAGCACCAGAAGCTCCTCCCAGTGTAAGGAGAATATAGAAATCTGTGCTCCACCCTGACGCATGATCGGAGGGACTTTTAGGGTTCAGAAAAAGATCATTACCCAAACCCATTTCCAAAAATGCCATAACCATGTGACTGGGGGATGTTTGCTGCAGCAATTGATGCTAATATGAAATGGGACTTAAGTTGCTCTTTAGGATCTTCCGTCTAATCGTCTCTAAAGATAATAGAAATGCAATTTCCGTAGCACATTGTCCATTTCGGTTTGAGTAGGAGCTGTCGTTCTGCAGCCATAGTGACATTTTATTCTTAAGAGAAGCAGAAATCTGTTCACGCTTTGGGGCCTATGACCTAGATTCATCATAGGGAGATAAATGTTTAAGGTTTTTTACTTTTTTTTATTTATTTTTTCTCTTGCCATAGGGAATACAGGAAAAAAAAAAGTAGACTGTATACTGCCTGATGTTGTAATCATGTAAAGCAATGAAAGGATGAATATTTCATAGAGAAAAGTGTATTTTAAACACCATGTAGCCCTGTTTGTACATCTAGGTCTATGTGTCAAAATTAGACAGGTGGGGAGGAGGGTGCCTAAAATGTGAAATAACAACAGGAAAGTTTCTGAACACACAAGGAAAGCGTTATCACATAAAACAGACATCATTCGTCAAGGGGCTGTCTGGTTTAGAGCAGCTACAAAGACAATTTTTCACTCTGGAGGACTTTGCACGTCTGTTCGTTACATAGATGATCCATTGATTTCAATTGGCACCGTGTAATACTTCATTTCGCCTGTGGTGTCACTGCAGGGAAATTGAACACTTGCTAACGGGTTCCCTCGCAGATTACAGCTGATCTAGCAGTGGAGGCAAACTGGGATCTATTTATTTTTATGGAACTATTATAACAAAAATACATAGTAAAAGCCGTTTAGGCTGTATTGTCCCATTTTTCGAGTGCTATAAACCGCAGAAGATGCATTATATATTGAGTTCTATCTGTTGTAGTAGTTTCCATTTTTTGATATGTACAATGGGTGGTTAACTAACGTGATTGGAGTTGCAAGAATGTCTAGCCTCACCCATGTCACCATAGAAGTACCTGCCACCTTCGTCTTTGTTTCCCCATCCATTCTCAATTGGGCTCTTGGCACATTGGCACTAGCTAAACTGAGGTATAGAGTCGGATACCCTTGATGTAATGACGGGGTAGTGAGACAGACAGGTGAGCCCTAATCTACCCGCCACTCAGTCCCTGCCTACTTGCAATGACCCGTCCTAGGCGACGGCGTCCAACTGGGCGACGGTCCCTACGCTCAATATGTGCACGAGAGACAAACAGACAAGGGTACACAGAAGCTAAGGAAATGGGGCAGTTGCCCATGGCAACACCGTGAGCAACAAGAGTAGTGAACGAGCCGAGTCAAACCAGGAGTGTACGAGGTACCAAACGCAGAGCAGGAGCGTACTCAGTAAAGCCAGGGTATGCCTATGAAGGTATACATAGACCGAGGGCGGGAGCTAGAACCGTCTGGCCAGGCTGTGATAGGTTCTCCCACTCCTCAGTCTACCAGCCTGAGTGGTAGCAGATCGAGTCACTCTATCAAACCTAGGAGCAGGTGCAGACTGCTTAACCACGGGTGTCGACACAGAAGCTATTTCTGGCATATCCTTTGCACTTGACATCTGCAATGTTAGCAAATAAGGAAACGGGGCAGGGGTGCCTGGGTTGTGGTGATGTTGAGCAGGATCTGAAAGAAGACTAATTTCTATCTCTGCTATGGGGTCTCCCTGTCCTATATCTAGGCCACTGATTCTCAGAGTAGCTTCCATTTGGGGACAGCTGCCGATTCTGGATGAAGACAGATGATAACCAGGTTCAAGCCAGTAATCTGAAGAACACACTACCAAGGGACAAGAAGATGAAGCCAGGGGTCAAACCAGGAGAATAAACAACACTGAAGTGACAATACCCTAGAGACGTCAAGCCAGGAATAAAGCCAGAAGTAAAAAAAAAATGGATGAGTGATCCAGGATCAAGGGACTAGAGATTGGCAGAAGACCAAGGTCACCTTGGCAGGGAGGAGGCCAAAGCCTGGTATTAAATAGATGTCTTCATGATGTCATAATGAGGGTCAGAAGTGAAGAATCACATTGTGGAGGCAACGCAACTAATCTGGGTCAAGAGTTCCAGAAAGCACAGAAAGAGAGGTGGCCATGGCTATAAGATGGGAGCTTCAGTGGAGGAAGAAAGGGTCACATAAGTAGTTTTTACTTGTTGTCTTCTTCTCTATCTAATGCTGCCCAAAGGTTAGGCAGCATGAACATTGATGGGTCCAGCTGGAGAGAATGGAAATTGAAGAGGATTTGTGTAAAGTAAGGTAAATCCCAGAATATAATATCAGGCAGCTGCTACGAAAGCCAACAATTTTGTAGTGCTAAAAGGAACCTAAATAAGACTAAACCAAAACTGCCAGTTGGAACTTGTAGAGTACAAGTACGTCAACTGCAGAATGTGTCTGATAAGTTCTATGTTACAACAAGGGAATATTTTATTTAAGAGTGGCAATTTGTAATTTGCTACAAAATAGAACGTGGTCTTACATGAGCCTTCAAGAATTTCAACTAATTAAAGTGGCGGGGAATTAATGAGGGTTATTTGTTTCATATCCATTGTTCCCCTTCGACCCCCTGCTCTATCTTTTAGTGGGTGGATTTGTCATTTGCAATCAATTTGACCAAATTCTAGGTCAGTTGGAAAATTTGAAGTGGAATTTCTTGTAAATTTGTAGAAAGACACAAACATGTGTAAGTGTAGAGAAGGGTTTACATCCACAACACGGGGAAAGGGTGGGTAGGAGGTTCGGAGCACTAACAGCGGAGAATAATTTGGAGATGTTAGGAATATTTTGCCAGCGGCAGAGTACGCTGCTGAGTGTCTTTTCATGCCGGCAGTATATGTGCAGATACGTGCTCTACTGCACCCTCAGAGTCACCAAAGGCAAGAGAACTAAGAGCAAAATAATGAAAAAGACAGAAACAAATACAAAAACAAAGTGCCGGAGGAACAGAAAAAAAATGAACGATAGAAAAACTCCAACATCATTAAAATGTATCATCTGTGTACCTACGTCTCAAATCATTGTACTATAAGAACCGCGTATATTATTATTCACAGCGCTTACTCACCATCGCCATCTATAGGCAGAAAGGTCTCACCATTATTTTACCTCCTCTTCCCAACTATTATTCACTGAGTCTCTGTCTACTTAGGAGCTGTTTTGTTTGCTAAGTTGTCGCTAAGTATAACTTGTTGTAGAATTATAGTACTTATATTATTGTATATAGGGGGCAGTATTATAGTAGTTATATTCTTGTATATAGGAGCAGTATTATAGTAGTTATATTCTTGTACTGTATATAGGGGGCAATATTATAGTAGTTATATTCTTGTATATAGGAGCAGTATTATAGTAGTTATATTCTTGTATATAGGAGCAGTATTATAGTAGTTATATTCTTGTATATAGGAGAAGTATTATAGTAGTTATATTCCTGTATATAGGGGGCAGTATTATAGTAGTTATATTCTTGTATATAGGAGGCAGTATCATAGTAGTTATATTCTTGTATATAGGAGCAGTATTATAGTAGTTATATTCTTGTATATAGGAGGCAGTATTATAGTAGTTATATTCTTGTATATAGGGGGCAGTATTATAGTAGTTATATTCTTGTATATAGGAGCAGTATTATAGTAGTTATATTCTTGTATATAGGAGAAGTATTATAGTATTTATATTCTTGTATATAGGAGCAGTATTATAGTAGTTATATTCTTGTATATAGGAGCAGTATTATAGTAGTTATATTCTTGTATATAGGGGGCAGTATTATAGTAGTTATATTCTTTTATATAGGAGGCAGTATTATAGTAGTTATATTCTTGTATATAGGAGCAGTATTATAATAGTTATATTCTTGCATATAGGGGGCAGAATTATAGTAGTTATATTCTTGTATATGGGAGCAGTATTATAGTAGTTATATTCTTGTATATAGGAGCAGTATTATAGTAGTTATAGTCTTGTATATAGGAGCAGTATTATAGTAGTTATATTCTTGTATATAGGAGCAGTATTATAGTAGTTATATTCTTGTATATAGGGGCAGTATTATAGTAGTTATATTCTTGTATATAGGGGGCAGTATTATAGTAGTTATATTCTTGTATATAGGGGGGCAGTATTATAGTAGTTATATTCTTGTATATAGGGGCAGTATTATAGTAGTTATATTCTTGTATATAGGGGGCAGTATTATAGTAGTTATATTCTTGTATACAGGGGGCAGTATTATAGTAGTTATATTCTTGTATATAGGGGGCAGTATTATAGTAGTTATATTCTTGTACATAGGGGGTAGTATTATAGTAGTTATATTCTTGTATATAGGGGGCAGTATTATAGTAGTTATATTCTTGTATACAGGGGGCAGTATTATAGTAGTTATAGTCTTGTATATAGGGGCAGTATTATAGTAGTTATATTCTTGTATATAGGGGCAGTATTATAGTAGTTATATTCTTGTACATAGGGGCAGTATTATAGTAGTTCTATTCTTGTATATAGGGGCAGTATTATAGTAGTTATATTCTTGTATATAGGAGCAGTATTATAGTAGTTATATTCTTGTATATAGGAGGCAGTATTATATTAGTTATATTCTTGTATATAGGGGGCAGTATTATAGTAGTTATATTCTTGTATATAGTAGGAGCAGTATTATAGTAGTTATATTCTTGTATATAGAGGGCAGTATTATAGTAGTTATATTCTTGTATATAGGGGGCAGTATTATAGTAGTTATATTCTTGTATATAGAGGGCAGTATTATAGTAGTTATATTCTTGTATATAGGAGCAGTATTATAGTAGTTATATTCTTCTATATAGGAGCAGTATTATAGTAGTTATATTCTTGTATATAGGGGCAGTATTATAGTAGTTATATTCTTGTATATAGGAGCAGTATTATAGTAGTTATATTCTTGTATATAGGGGGCAGTATTATACTAGTTATATTCTTGTATATAGGGGGCAGTATTATAGTAGTTATATTCTTGTATATAGGAGCAGTATTATAGTAGTTATATTCTTGTATATAGGAGCAGTATTATAGTAGTTATATTCTTGTATATAGGAGCAGTATTATAGTAGTTATATTCTTGTATATAGAGGGCAGTATTATAGTAGTTATATTCTTGTATACAGGGGGCAGTATTATAGTAGTTATATTCTTGTATATAGGGGCAGTATTATAGTAGTTCTATTCTTGTATATAGGGGCAGTATTATAGTAGTTATATTCTTGTATATAGGAGCAGTATTATAGTAGTTATATTCTTGTATATAGGAGGCAGTATTATATTAGTTATATTCTTGTATATAGGGGGCAGTATTATAGTAGTTATATTCTTGTATATAGGAGCAGTATTATAGTAGTTATATTCTTGTATATAGGAGCAGTATTATAGTAGTTATATTCTTGTATATAGGAGCAGTATTATAGTAGTTATATTCTTGTATATAGAGGGCAGTATTATAGTAGTTATATTCTTGTATACAGGGGGCAGTATTATAGTAGTTATATTCTTGTATATAGGAGCAGTATTATAGTAGTTATATTCTTGTATATAGGGGCAGTATTATAGTAGTTATATTCTTGTATATAGGAGCAGTATTACAGTAGTTATATTCTTGTATATAGGAGCAGTATTACAGTACTTATATTCTTGTATATAGGGGCAGTATTATAGTAGTTATATTCTTGTATATAGGAGGCAGTATTATAGTAGTTATATTCTTGTATATAGGGGGCAGTATTATAGTAGTTATATTCTTGTATATAGGAGGTAGTATTATAGTAGTTATATTCTTGTATATAGGAGGCAGTATTATAGTAGTTATATTCTTGTATATAGGGGCAGTATTATAGTAGTTATATTCTTGTATATAGAGGGCAGTATTATAGTAGTTATATTCTTGTATATAGGAGCAGTATTATAGTAGTTATATTCTTGTATATAGGAGCAGTATTATAGTAGTTATATTCTTGTATATAGGGGCAGTATTATAGTAGTTATATTCTTGTATATAGGAGCAGTATTATAGTAGTTATATTCTTGTATATAGGGGGCAGTATTATACTAGTTATATTCTTGTATATAGGGGGCAGTATTATAGTAGTTATATTCTTGTATATAGGAGCAGTATTATAGTAGTTATATTCTTGTATATAGGAGCAGTATTATAGTAGTTATATTCTTGTATATAGGAGCAGTATTATAGTAGTTATATTCTTGTATATAGAGGGCAGTATTATAGTAGTTATATTCTTGTATACAGGGGGCAGTATTATAGTAGTTATATTCTTGTATATAGGAGCAGTATTATAGTAGTTATATTCTTGTATATAGGGGCAGTATTATAGTAGTTATATTCTTGTATATAGGAGCAGTATTACAGTAGTTATATTCTTGTATATAGGAGCAGTATTACAGTACTTATATTCTTGTATATAGGGGCAGTATTATAGTAGTTATATTCTTGTATATAGGAGGCAGTATTATAGTAGTTATATTCTTGTATATAGGGGCAGTATTATAGTAGTTATATTCTTGTATATAGGAGGTAGTATTATAGTAGTTATATTCTTGTATATAGGAGGCAGTATTATAGTAGTTATATTCTTGTATATAGGGGCAGTATTATAGTAGTTATATTCTTGTATATAGGGGGCAGTATTATAGTAGTTATATTCTTGTATATAGGGACAGTATTATAGTAGTTATATTCTTGTATATAGGGAGCAGTATTATAGTAGTTATATTCTTGTATATAGGGGGCAGTATTATAGTAGTTATATTCTTGTATATAGGGGCAGTATTATAGTAGTTATATTCTTGTATATAGGAGGCAGTATTATAGTAGTTATATTCTTGTATATAGGGGGCAGTATGATAGTAGTTATATTCTTGTATATAGGAGACAGTATTATACTAGTTATATTCTTGTATATAGGGGGCAGTATTATAGTAGTTATATTCTTGTATATAGGAGCAGTATTATAGTAGTTATATTCTTGTATATAGGAGCAGTATTATAGTAGTTATATTCTTGTATATAGGAGCAGTATTATAGTAGTTATATTCTTGTATATAGAGGGCAGTATTATAGTAGTTATATTCTTGTATACAGGGGGCAGTATTATAGTAGTTATATTCTTGTATATAGGAGCAGTATTATAGTAGTTATATTCTTGTATATAGGAGCAGTATTACAGTAGTTATATTCTTGTATATAGGAGCAGTATTACAGTACTTATATTCTTGTATATAGGGGCAGTATTATAGTAGTTATATTCTTGTATATAGGAGGCAGTATTATAGTAATTATATTCTTGTACATAGGGGCAGTATTATAGTAGTTATATTCTTGTATATAGGGGCAGTATTATAGTAGTTATATTCTTGTATATAGGGGCAGTATTATAGTAGTTATATTCTTGTATATAGGAGGTAGTATTATAGTAGTTATATTCTTGTATATAGGAGGCAGTATTATAGTAGTTATATTCTTGTATATAGGGGGCAGTATTATAGTAGTTATATTCTTGTATATAGGGGGCAGTATTATAGTAGTTATATTCTTGTATATAGGGGGCAGTATGATAGTAGTTATATTCTTGTATATAGGAGGCAGTATTATAGTAGTTATATTCTTGTATATAGGGGCAGTATTATAGTAGTTATATTCTTGTATATAGGGGGCAGTATTATAGTAGTTATATTCTTGTATATAGGGGGCAGTATTATAGTAGTTATATTCTTGTATATAGGGGCAGTATTATAGTAGTTATATTCTTGTATATAGGAGGCAGTATTATAGTAGTTATATTCTTGTATATAGGAGGTAGTATTATAGTAGTTATATTCTTGTATATAGGGGGCAGTATTGTAGTAGTTATATTTTTGTATATAGGGGGCAGTATTATAGTAGTTATATTCTTGTACATAGAGTCCCGTTTTCTAGTAATTATAATCTTGTATATAGCTTGAAATTTAATAACTAGATTTTAAAACCAGAAATAGTCACTTCCCTCACCCTACAAACATTTGAAATATATTCCCATCGCCATTAAGTTATTTAGTGACTACTGAGCCGTTAGATATAATATTGGTAGTAACTTTCCTCATTGTCGGGAAGATGTGGAGTATTTAATTTTTCCACTTCAATCACAATATTCCAGCCTATAGTCTTTTCTCAATCTTCATCCCAAATGACATAGATTATGTTACTAAAGGGATCAAAAGGATTACACTGGTTTAAGCAGAGATGGAATTTTCTATATTCAGACAATGGTGTAAAGAGCAAAATATATGACAGACATACAATATTTCTTCTTTGCAATGAATTGGAATACCTCCATTGGAAGATTAATGAGATTTATAATGAACTTCAGTCTCCCCCATAATCTGTGACAATTTCCTTATTATCTTTCGTTTCTCACTTTTTAGCTGCTTGAAGCACCAATACCCAATACAGATAAAATACTGTCACAGATCATACCATATTACAGTATCATACAAGTTCTATGTTGTACAGCACCATAATATGAAATCCATAAAAATATATGGGACCAAGTTGCACTTTTAAAAGGAGCCATACAGGAGGATTTTGGCGTCATGTTGCATCTGATGGTATATTGCATTGCTTTTGGTGGAGAATACCTCAGTAATATGGTGCATAATAGAGCCCACGTAGAGTCACGTGAGCCCTATAGGAAAATGTACAATAGGGCCTCTTTATGAGTTGGCTTATGCCATCACATGTCCACCATTTGGGGTTAATGATGCCCAATACTTGTTCACCCTCCTGACTACCCACAAGCGACATGATGTTTGTTGGAGTGCGGTGCTCTGTTTAGTCACACTGTATGTTGTATGTATCTTACCCCGACATTCAGTTTCTTCTTCACTCTCTTCTCTTCCCGGATTACAGACGCAACTCCCACTTGATACCATCCACTCGCCCTCTCCTCCGCAGTGCAGACTGAGCCGTGTGGTACCCTGAAGATGAGCACCAACCACACAGTTTCCCATGGCTTCCGCCAGTGATGCCCCTCCTTCTCCACTCGATGGGGTCTCGGGGAAGGATGCCAGGCTCCGAACAGTAGCCGGGCACTTATTAAAATAAACTTTAATTTCAGCCAACGATAGACAAGCTCCCGAATCCACAAAGGCCAAGTGGAAACCATTTCTATTCATTGGTCCAAAGTCTATAGTTCTCTCATCCATCCAAGGGCCTTGTCCACCTTTACCTGGATCTCGTGTGAAGCTTTTACCAGCGCCGATGGTGTCTACTTTTATCCAAGACTCTTCTGACCATTCCCATTCTTCAGCTTCCATGGCGCTATCCACTTGGCGATAATATAGGGTAAATGTTTCTCTGCAAGCCAGGTGATGCCGTGACGGTGGTGGTCGTAGGCTGGCACAGTCTCGTACTGAAAAACGTAATTTGACAAATACACGTCGAGCACCGCGACTTGGAATGTATCCCGTGCGCAGCCAGTTACTCTGGTTGGAGCGCTGGGCGTATGAGTTGCAGACTTCATAGGTGCGTAGTAGGCGTCGCTGGCCATCCAAAACACTGACTTCATCCCACTACAGAAATACAAAAATGAAAACAAAAATAAAATTGAGAAAGCTGAGAGACAACTAATATGTCCTCCACTAAAACTCTTAGAGGGTTATATCCTAACGTTCCCTTGGGGTACTCACCCCTCCCTCTGGGTGGGTTGACCAGCCAATCTCTGAGGTTTCTTGCGTTGTATCAAGTAGGATCTCTGTAATATAAGAAAGTGACATGTCTTTTAAGATTGTACTGTTAGCATAGGAGACAGAAGCTAAACTAATGGAATTCCTGCTGATATTATGACCAATGGTTTCACCTTTACCATCTGGTGTTGCATCACTGCAATCTGATGTTGCACGACTTCCATCTGAAGTTATACTTTTAACACCTCTGATTGAACTACTGCTATTTGAGGTTGTGCCTCTACTATCTGAGATCATATCTCTACCATATGAGGTTATACCTCTGCCATCTTAGTTTGTATCTCTACTATCTGAAGTTGTGATTTTACCATCTGAGGTTGTACCTCTACCATCTGAGGTTATATCTCTACCATCTGAGATTGTACCTCTACAATATGAGGTTTTGCCCTTACCATCTAAGGTTGACTGGTAGAGGTATAACCTCAGATGATAGAGGTACAACCGTTGTGCCTCTACCATCTGAGATAATATCTCTACCATCTGAGGTTATATCTCTACCATCTGAGGTTATATCTCTACCATCTGAGGTTATATCTCTACCATCTGAGGTTATATCTCTACCATCTGAGGTTATATCTCTACCATCTGAGGTTATATCTCTACCATCTGAGGTTATATCTCTACCATCTGAGTTTGTATCTCTACCATCTGAGGTTGTGCCTCTACCATCTGAGGTTGTACCTCTACCATATGAGGTTGTGCCTCTACCATCTGAGTTGTAGCTCTACCATCTGAGATTATACCTCTACCATCTGGGGTTGTGCCTTCACCATCTGAGGTTGTACCTCTACCATCTGGGGTTGTGCCTTCACCATCTGAGGTTGTACCTCTACCATCTGGGGTTGTGCCTTCACCATCTGGGGTTGTACCTCTACCTTCTGAGGTTGACTGGTTGAAGTATAACCTCAGATGGTAGAGACATAGTCGTTGCACCTTTACCATCTGAGTTTGTAGCTCTACCATCTTAGGTGGTGCCTTTACCATCCGAGGTTGCACTTCTACTATTTGAGATTAGCACCTCTGCCATCTGAGGTTGCATCCCCTTAATTTATTTTTGGGTTTCCATAACGACATGTTAACTTTACTTTGCGGGTCAATATGATTAGGGCGATACCAATTATATATAGTTGTTTTTTTATGATGTACCACTTTAACAAAGAAAAAACAATTATATAAAAAAATAAAAACTTTTTTGTGTCGCCATATTCTGAGACCCATAACTTTTTTATTTTTCCGTTGATGGAGCTGTGTGAGGGCTTGTGTTTTGTGAAGCGAGTTGTAGTTTTTGGTGTACATATGACTTTTTGATCCAGCTATAAGGAAGCGGAGGTGGCCAAAAAAAAAGCAATTCTTGCGTTTTTTATTTTATATTTTTTACGACATTCTCCCTACGGGCTCCATAACGTTTATTAGAATACCTCTGACTTTTATGAATGTGGCGATACCAATTATGTTTATTTTTTATAATACTTTAGGCGGAAAAGGGGGGTTAAACGTTTAATTTTTTTGTATATTACTTAAAACTTTATTTTAAAACGTTTTCCAAGAATCCACAATAATCACCGATTCACAGGATAGGTGACAATTGTCTGATCACTGGGACCCCTACTGATTATGAGAAAGGTGGTCCAGAGCCTCCCGTTCCTCCACACTGCACCCCCCACAGTGAAGAGGACATTGAATGGAGCGGTGGTTGAGCATGTGGGCTGCCACTCCATTCAATGTCTATGGGGCCGACCGAAACAGCCGAGCGCTGTACTAGGCTGTTTCCATCATTCCCATAGACTTTGAATGGAGTGGCAGCGCGTATGCTCAACCACCGATCCATTCAATGTCCTCCTCACAGTCTTGCAGTGAGGAGAACAGGGTCGGGGTTCTAGTGATCGGTGGGCGTCCTATTGCCTATGCCTTTATTACTTATTGTGTGGATAGGTGAAAAATGTGCTTAGTGGGAAAACCCCTTTAAGACCTGGCTCTGGCACAAAGATGGCAGACCTGGGGGCTCGAGCAGGCTCAGCCCGTGAGCCAATTTCATACTTCTCCCCCGCGCCATGACATATAGCAACGTCACGGTGCAGGAAAAGGTTAATGCTGCAAACAGAGGTGTAACTTGAATTTTCTGGGACCCAATGAAAAAATCTGTAACAGGGTCCCCAAACCTACAATGTGACATTTATATTACTGGTGCCTTCTTATAGGGCAAAGGGGTCTTTGGCCCTGATGATTGCTACCATTGCCCCCCTTATAATCACACCTCTGGCATTGGGACCCAAGAGTTACCCCTCCGGTTTCATCTTTTTTTTTATTTTTCCATTGCCTCTGTATTGATATTATTGTGGGAAGAATTGCCCTTTAAGGAATCTCTTTAATGCTAATTGTGCATTTTCTCTTCCTCTTCTCTCTCGGCATTTCTTTCTGGAGCGTTGTGTATTTTTTAATCTGCAGGATCAGAAAGTAGGTCATACGGCGTGCGTCTAGCAGCTGAGACCAGCCCCGGTCAGGGCGGCATTGTTTGACTGATGGCCACTGGCGCGAGTGTTGGTGACGTCTGACATGCATTGTGACACAGCGCTCTCCTCAGCAAGGGGTTCTCGCACGGGATGTCATGTGTCAGCGCCACGCTTCCTCTTCTCACTTTATGCAGATCCAGAGGGAAATAAGGACGATTCCTCAAGTACCAGAAAGTGAGACATGAAACTACTTAGTTAATGAAATGAACTGGAAGATATTTTAGACATGAAGACCAGATTATATTCACACTTGTTCTCTTTTGACGGTAATTTTTTTTAATGTTTTTTTTTAATAAAAGATCAAAACCTGTCCAAAAATGTACACATTGTATTTTTTTTTCCTTATTCCTTGAAGTCAACGCAGATTGAATAACATATTTAAACTTATATTTCTGCAGTGTTGATCCAGAGGAAGGCAAATTAACCCCTATAAAGTCGTTTCCAATTGCCCCATATAAGGGCAAAAATTTCCTCCTGAATTTAAATTTGGAATAAAGCCGTGGCAAAGCTGTAGGGGGTGCACAGATAACAGTATCACCCAGGCCCTGGTGCCCAAAAGCCCCTCTGTCACATAAGAGGACAATAGTATTATACTCATTATATTATATTATATTAGAATTATTCTATGGTGATGGTAAAAACTTTACTTCCTGATTTTTTAGATCGATTTTGAAATGCACGTTTTCTTAAGAATTTTTTTAGGCCCTTTTTATTTTAGCAAATGTAAAAATCACAGGCATTTCTTAGTCAAAACCACATCAGAAACTACTCCACACGAACTTTATATTTTTTTCCACCTCCCATTTATTTCAATGGAGATTCAGAAGCGGAAACCGCTCCAAGATTGGACATGATGCTTTTTTGTTCTGTGAGCGGACAAAAACGACGGACTAAAAAAGAAAACGGCTCTAATCCCCATCGAAATCAAAGAAGGTACTGTAGATTTCCACATCAATATCAGCTCCAAAAAACTCTGTGTGAACTGAGCCTTAAAGGGGTTTCGCCGGGCTTTGAATGAACCAAAGAACGAGCGCCGGCACCAAAAAAAATATAAAAAAATTCACATAGGACTTCCTTTTTCTCATTCTACACAGACTTGGTTATGATCTGTCCGGCTCTTCCATGCTCCTGTCCTGACTAGCTGGTAAAGTTCCTGAAGGGTCCAGAGCTTCACATACTCATGTCCTAAGCTTGAAGAGCTTCAATTATCTACATGTCTTAGCCAAATTCTTGTGGCTCAGAGAGTCCTTACAGACTGGAGTGAAGAAAGGGGTACAAGTGCTTGATTTGTGTGGTACAGTTCTGGAGTGGCCATGCCGGTGGGAGCATCAAGGCAGGGCTGTGCCCCATTTAACAACAACAACAACAACTTCAACCTAATTATTCAGATAATTCTAGATCATTCTTTCACATTCTGCCAAACATTTACTGCCCATTTTATAGGGGTTCTCTGCTTTGGACAATCCCTACTTGTTAGAAGTCTCTTTGGCAATAAGATAATAAAAAAGCGTCCCCCTGCTGGGAACCCCAGCGATCAGGTGTAATCTTTGGGGAAACCTGGTAGTAAGTGTTCAATTTTCCTGCAGCGCCACCACAGGAGAAATGGAGCATTACACAGTGTCCATTCATATCAATGTGTTGTCTGTGTAATACAGGACAGGATGGGTCCTCCAGAGAGAGAGAAGGAGAGAGAGAGAGAGAGAGAGAGAGAGAGAGAGAGAGAGATAGACACTCTATCTAACCGCTCTCCACTCTGGCCAAGTGATGAGAATCCTGATATGAGGACCCCCCTCCATTATCTCAGAATTACCTAATAGGGTGTATGACAATGGGTTTTCTAAACTGAACAACCCCTTTAACGTCCCGCCAAAGCATCTTAATGGGGTTCAAGTCAGGAAGTGTTTGGTTGCAGCTATTTTTCCTAAAGGTTGGTCAAACAGGTTTTACGTTGACGGTGACAATTACTTTCGCACATGGAGATCTGGCAGTGTCAAGGAAACCACTTGTATTTATTTCGAGGGTGTCTTACAGGACAGCACTTCTTAGGGAGTTTGGCTTTATGAATATCAATCACTTTCATGATGTCTTCCACGTCCTTGACCGTGTTAGGTTTTAAATGACAAAACAAAGAAAGAACGTTTCAGACGACCTTAATACGTCCGCTTTCTCTTTTACGTCTTTTTTCTCTTTGTTGGGTATTCTTTTCTTCTCATTCATTCCTAGGCTTTCTGTCACTTAACCAAAATGCTTCTGTTTCCCTGCTATTCCTTGGTTTGTGTTATTGGACCATGGGGATGGCTAGAAGTTGGGTGTCTTGGGCGCGGAAGCAGCTTGTGCCACACCTGCAGAGATCCAGGGCCGGCCCAAGGTGTGTGCCACCCCTGCTGAAGGGAGCACCACAGATGGCCAGGCATCCAAGGAGACAGCTGACACCCACCATTGTTTGCTGTATTAACTGTTATGGGAACTTATTTTCTGTCACCTGGAGAGTGTTCCCCCCTCTCATATCTGGCTGGCAGTCAATCACAGTGGGTGGACCCTCCTTCCTGATCGAGGACTTTCTCTCCCGATTTCTCACTTCGGATTTTGTAGGAAGAGTCCTGGTGATTCTAAACTTCACTCTGTTTTTTGGGACCTTCAATGCTGCAGCAATTTTTTAACCTTCCCTCGATACAATCCCGACTCAGGTATCTATAGACAATTTTTTTTTTACATCTTGATTTTGTTTTTGCTCTGATATGCACTGGGGAAACTTTTATAGACAGGGTGCCCATTTCCGAGTCAGGTCCAATCAATTAAAGAGACCACAGGCGGACTTCCTTTCAGGCCTCTATGCACACAACCGTAGTGGTGTGCACGGGCCGTGACAGTCGTGTGCATGGGCCCATTGAAATGAATGGGGCCGCAATTCACCCGCAGATTTGCGGGCGAATTGCGGCCGCAAAAATAAGTTTGTGTGCGTGGGGCCTTAGGTTGTAGAAACATCTCAAGGATGATCAATGGAAACATAATGCACTGGAGCTTAAATTTGAGAGTCATAGCCAAGGGCGTGAATATGCAAATGTAATATTTCAGGTTTAATTTGTAATACTTTTGTAAATATTGTTACTAACCTGACTTTACTTTGTCACTATGAGATATTGTACATAGATTATTAAAAAAAAACTGAATATCCATGTTAGGCTCTGTTCACATCTGCATGTGTGGCTCCATCGCAGATTCTGTCAGATTTGGTGCATAGAATAGCGCTGCATGCAACACAACGTCAAAATGAGCCGAGTATAAGCCAATGGGCTCCACTCACATCTACTTGTGGACGTCTTCTTGTGTAACATTTTCTTGTGTGACGTCTTCATGTGATGTCTTCTGGTGTGACGTCTTCTTGTGTGACGTCTTCTTGTGTGATGTCTTCTTGTGTAACATTTTCTTATCTGTCGTCTTCTTGTGTGACGTCTCCCTGTGATGTCTTCTTGTGTGACGTCTTCTTGTGTGATGTCTTCTTATGTGACATTCTCTTGTGTAACATTTTCTTGTGTGACGTCTTCCTGTGATGTCTTCTTGTGTAATTACTTCTTGTGTGGCATCTTCTTGTGTGACGTCTTCTTGTGTAACATTTTCTTGTCTGTCGTCTTCTTGTGTGATGTCTTCTTGTGCAACATTTTCTTATCTGTCGTCTTCTTGTGTGACGTCTCCCTGTGATGTCTTCTTGTGTGACGTCTTCTTGTGTGATGTCTTCTTATGTGACATTCTCTTGTGTAACATTTTCTTGTGTGACGTCTTCCTGTGATGTCTTCTTGTGTAATTACTTCTTGTGTGGCATCTTCTTGTGGGACGTCTTCCTGTGATGTCTTCTTGTGTAATTACTTCTTGTGTGGCATCTTCTTGTGGGACGTCTTCCTGTGATGTCTTCTTGTGTAATTACTTCTTGTGTGGCATCTTCTTGTGGGACGTCTCCCTGTGATGTCTTCTTGTGATGTCTTCTTGTGTGACGTCTCCCTGTGATGTCTTCTTGTGTGACGTCTTCTTCTATTCTATTCTGCCGTTTCGTACCTACAGTATCTTTGTCTCCTACATGGGTAAGAGTTGTTGAGTGACAAAGACTAAAACCGTCCACTCCATTATCCAGAGGGTTTGGTTCCCAACATTCTAAAGGCCATGAAGACTTATATTCAAATCAGGGTCTTTGGAAAGCTGGAAGACATCCCATATGAGTGCTGGAATTCTCCCCATCAGTTGTAGGAAATCTACCATTAGGTCAAGTCAGATACAGCTGAACGGAATAAGAAGCCTTCCACAAGATAACTTCCCCAAACCGGTAGCTCTGCAGGTGTGGAAACACTACAACTCTCAGTATGCCCGCAGGTGGGAGACCACTGCAATTAAAGATACCTCAATGCTTTTCTTGGATCATCTGAACCAAAATATGAATCTAGGGCTAATTTTAGATCATGTCATCTATATTCCTAAGCTTAAAAATTGGAAATTCCATCTTTAGGGATCATGGACTCGGCCGTAATACTTAGTTGTGTGGAGCCGTAATGCGGCAGCTATAGAAGATTGTGTGACCAGACTGTAACCCCCATATGCCTCTGATATCATACGGAGGTATATAAAAAATTTCTTTTTCGGGATCTGACAGAAAAATGGTGTCATGCTCCATCGGATTCGATAATATGGACGCACCACATGGAGTACCTAAGGCTATATGTATGAAGCTGCAGGGGCTCCATGTGCTTCTGCACTGGCTCTATGAATACAGCTCTGAAGTCTCCTTTGCCCTAGCATGGAAACATGCTCCTGAAGGGGTGATGGAGAACTTCAGAATGTCCAATACAACCTCGAGGACTTTAGTTTTGCCCATGAGGGATGTGTCTAATTTTCCAGCACATCATTGATGCAGTACCAAGGATTTTAAGTTAGGCAAATCTCTGACAAGTGCTGGAAGGGGTTCAGATACTTTACTGGGCTTCATGGCTTCTTTGTTTTGGAAGCTGGTGGTGGGATTCAACTCAAGGAACCCCACTGATGTCATCTCTGCTTGTTCCCAATTTAAAAGTAATGTCCACTCTTAAAAAATATTCCTTATTCTAAATCAGTAAAAAATGTTGTGCTGATTGACTTCTTAAGATGTCTTTATAGCAGTCAAAGTTCATTTTTTTCTGATACAGAGCTCCAAATCCTCTGCATAGACATAGAAGTAAGCAATAGTATTCTGACTTCCTGCAGCCACCACTAGGGGGAGCTTAGTGAACATGTTTTATGCATTGAACTCAATAATAACATAGTATACAATAAGCTCCCCCTAGTGGTGACTGCAGGAAACCAGAATTTTACCACTTAACTCTATGGCTATGCAGGGGATTTGGAGCTCTGCATCAGGCAAACAGAGCTCTGACAGCTAAAAGAAATGAATCAGCACAGAATTATTGACAATTGCCTACCTCTCCTGACATGTCTATTTTAGATAATACTTGTATTCCCCATGAAATAACAATTTTGGGACATATTTTCTTATATCTCTGTCTTGTGCCATTCCCCTGTTGTTCCTCCTACAAAATAATGAATATATTGACAACTGGGTGTTACCATTCCCCTTGTTAAACGGGCGTATCCCTACACTGGCTCACTCTGACAGCTCTGATTGGACAGTGTCTGTGTAGGGAAACACCCCAACTGGGAAGACCCAGGTGTCAATTTATTCATAGATTTGTAGGAGGAATAACAGAGGAACGACACAACATAGAGTTCTAAGAAAAGATGCTCCAGAATTGTTATTTCATGGGGAATACAATTATTTACTAAACATGTCAGGAGAAAGGACAGCTCCTCTTTAATCTAATGTCCAGAACCTTATATGCAAGCATGTTGGGTTTAATCCTGGAGCAGAAAGACTATATGTGCAACCTAGGGGCCAGGTATGTAAGGGGGCCCATTGGCTTCCTATTGTCTATTACATTGCATGTAAGGGCCTAAGCTAATGAATTTCTTGGCTCAGAATGACAGGTGTATTGCTATAGAGACATAAAGGGGGTCTCTATGCTGAATAAGGAGCCCCTATAATGTTATTGGGCCCCTGCTCCCTGTGTCCACCCCTGGTTCAACCCACCTTAAAGTAACACCACATTGTATTGAAATGACTACGGTCACACGTCAAGATATATTTAATGAATACAACCCACAAATACGAAGCTGTGGTATTCTGCTGGGATAATAGAAGTCTAAAAGACCGCTGGTCCCAAGAGCATACAATCTACGAGAGATTCCGCATACCTGCCAAACTATATCTCCCAGACTTCAAGACTGAAGGGCATTGAAGACAAGGAACTTGATCATAAGGAGCAATTAGGAAGATGAAGACACTCACCCTGAAGGAGAGAAGCAAGAGGCAGCAAGTAGAAGATACAAAGAAGTCTCTCAATGGTCATCATGATATCAGTGCTGGAGCCGGGCAGGTATCTGAGCCTTATAAGGTGCCCACAAGTAATACTGGTGGGAGAGATGAGCTTGTCCCCTCATGACCTGATGTCGGAGCAGATGACGGTGCCGGCAGCGTTAGACAGACAGGGGTCAGACACTTCCCTTTCTCTATAATATTCCATATTACGTGTATCTCCCCATTCCTGGCCTTTTGTTGGGTGTCTTGTTGCAGTCCCCCCCGTGTAGACTTGGCAGGGTCCCTGAGTTCTGAATGCCTCCGCTCCTTCAGTTATGGGGCTAGTGGAGACTGTGTCTGCTCGGAGCTGTCTCCCCCCCCCCCCCTGCGTCCCTCCCCAGCTGTCTCACTAATCTTTCCACGCTCAGTGCCCCTCACTCTCCACCAGTCAGTAAATTCGTGCCCACTCGACTGCACACATACTACTTGTATCTCACTACCTTCTGCATTGTGATGGATCACCTGTTACTGTACATGGAGAGACGTCTTGCACGACACATATTCTGTATGATAATAAGGGCAATATGACGATATATGGCATTGGATACATAATATTTTTCTTTAGGAAAAGTGAAATGATTTTCTTGAAGATAATTCACAAATAATACGATAAACAATTATTATTCTTTTGAAAAAAAATAGAACATTAAACTGAATCTCCCCTTTTATTATCATGTCGTTTTTAGCTCCAACATTTTGCTCCAAATCCTCTGCATAGACCTAAAGTTAATGATCAAGTTCTGGCTACTTGCAGCCACCACTAGGGGGAGCTTACAGTATTGTGTTTATACGTTAAACTCAATAATAAAACAGTAGGCAGTAAATTTGTGAGCTCCCCCTAGTGGTGCCGGCCAAGAAGAAGTGGCATACTAGAAGCGGCATTCTTCTTACCAGCAATGGACATATTAGGTGGATGTTTAAATGAACACCAGGGGGCGCCATAACAAGTATGCATTAGCAAAATCTACACTCAGGAGTATTTAAAATAAATTATTTCAATATAAAAATGGTTCTGTTGTTCGCAATGTACTAAAGAAATGTAAGACAACCCCTTTAACACTATGTTCATGCAGGGGATTGGGAGCTCTGTATCAGAAAAATGGATATATCATCTCAGCTGTCAGATGTCTGTATTATTTGCAGTACTGTTTTGAAACCACAAGGTGGAGTAATACTCTACACCTGAGGATGCAGATAGCTCTCTGATTTCTGACTGCTGGGAGATCCACAGAAACAGCAGAGAATATTAGAACAAACCTCCAGTCAAATCCGTAGATCCTACTAAAACCTAATGATATAATATTGTGAAGCCCACATTATGACTGTTTTCACAATATATAAGGTGTGGACGATTGTCACTGAATAAGATGGGAAGCCTCATCTATCTATCTATCTATCTATCTATCTATCTATCTATCTATCTATCTATCTATCTATCTATCTATCATCTATCTATCTATCTATCTATCTATCTATCTATCTATCTATCTATCTATCTATCTATCTATCTATCTATCATCTATCTATCTATCTATCTATCATCTATCTATCTATCTATCTATCTATCTATCTATCTATCTATCTATCTATCTATCTATCTATCTATCTATCTATCTATCTATCTATCTATCTATCTATCTATCTCATGTCTATCTATCTATCTATCTATCTACTATCTATCTATCTATCTATCTATCTCATATCTATCTATCTATCTATCTATCTATCTATCTATCTATCTATCTATCTATCTATCTATCTATCTATCTAAATTCAAATTCAAATTCAAATTCAAAGAAGCTTTATTGGCAGGACCAAATACATATTAGCATTGCCAAAGCAAGTAAGAAGTAAGGGAATGAGGGATAGGGACTGAGGGCTTGGGGATAGGGACACATCTAGGGTCGGGGTTATACAAGTCCATGGCATATCATGTCTCTCTCAGTCTATGGCATGCAGTGACATATTGTGCCGCTGTGCCCACTGTGGTTTCCTCTTCACCCAGCAGGATGTAGAGTTTCTCTTCCTCTTCCATGGAGCTGAAGTCCGGTAAGAGATCAGAGAGTCTCCTGAAGTGAGTGTCCCTCACTGCTGAGTATTTGGAGCAGTGTAGCAGGAAGTGGGCCTCATCCTCCACGGCCTCCTGGTCGCACTGTTGGCACAGTCGGCTCTCCCTGGGCTTGTAGGTCTGTCTGTGGCGCCCGGATTCGATGAGCAGGTTGTGGGCGCTCAGTCTGTAGCGGCTCAGGATCTGTCTGTCTCTGGGGTTTGGCAGTTTCTCCAGATATGGCGCCAGTTTATATTCCCGCTGTAGACTCCGGTATATTGTCAGTTTCTGGGATGTCTTTAGGTCGTTCCTCCAGTCACTGATATATTCCTCTTGGCCTTTGTTTATTGTCTTCTTGATTTCGGCTTTTGTGAGGCCGCGCTGGGTGACATTTTCTTCAGGCCGGGTCAGGGTGAGATGTTCTGGGGGGCCTGGTTTACCTGGGACCCCTTGGTGTAACAGGGCTTTATGGTGATAGGAACTTTGCCTGCTGCTGTGTAGATGGGCCCAGAATGATAGCGCCCTCTTCTGGATTGTGAGGTGTAGTGGGAATCTGCCCAGTTCTGCCCGACAGGCACTATTTGAGGTGCTCCGATGGACTTGGAGAAGGTGTTTGCAGAATTCTAGGTGGAAGATTTCTGTTGGGCTGGAATCCCACCTTGACCAGTCTGGGTATGTGTCCGGACCCCAGACTTCACTGGCATACAGGAGGATTGGGGAGATGATGGAGTCAAAGATTTTCAGCCAGACCGTCACTGGTGGTTTGAGATGATAGAGTTTTCGTCTGATGGCATAGAAGGTTTTGCACGCCTTGTCTTTCAGAATCTCTATGGCTTGTTTAAAGCTTCCTGATTGGTTGATTTCTAGGCCCAGGTAAGTGTACCTGTCGGTCGCTGTGATTGTGGCGTTATTTAGTGTGAAGGTCGGGTGCCTGGGGGATTTTGAGTTTCTCTTCTGGAACACCATGATGTTGGTTTTCTTTGTATTGATGGGTAGTGCCCACGTGGAGCTGAATTTTTCTAGGATTTGCAGGTTGTCTTGGAGACCTTTCTCGGTTGGTGATAGTAACAGAAGGTCATCTGCATACAACAGGAATGTCACCTGGGTGTCATGGAGGGCGAGACCTGGTGCTGAGGAGGATTCCAGAGCTGTGGCCAGTTCATTGATGTAGATGTTGAAGAGCGTTGGACTGAGGCTGCAGCCTTGTCTGACTCCTCGGCTCTGCTGGAAATCAGCCGTTCTTCTCCCGTTCACCTTCACGCTGCATCTGTTCTCTGTGTAGGAGCTTCTGATGACGTCATAGGTTTTACCTCCTATTCCGCTCTCCAGCAGTTTCAGGAATAGGCCCGGGTGCCACACTGAGTCAAAGGCCTTCTTAAAGTCCACAAAACAGGCGTAAATCTTCCCATGCTTTGTATTGTGGACGTGGCTCTTGATGAGGCTGCGCAGGGTGTAGATGTGGTCAGTGGTGCGGTGGTTTGGCATGAACCCAGCTTGGCTTTGGTGGAGGACATTGTGCTGGGTGAGGAGGCTGAGGATTCTCTTATTCAGGATGCTGTTGAACAGTTTCCCCAGGTTGCTGCTGACACATATCCCTCGGTAGTTGGCCGGGTCGTACCTGTCCCCACTCTTGTGGATTGGTGTTATAAGGCCTTGGTTCCAGATTTGCGGGAAGTAGCCGGCACTCAGCACTATATTAAATAGTTTTACTATTGCGGCCTGTATTTCTGGCGGGCTGTGTTTTATCATTTCTGGTGAGATTCTGTCTAGGCCGCTGGATTTTTTACACCTTATGTCTGAGGTTCTCTCTGTTACTTCTTGCAGTGTTATTGGTGTATCCAGGGGGTTTTGAGAATCTTTAAGTGTTTCCTCCATCGCCTTCAATTTTGATATTATTTGTTTTTGTTCTTGGCTTTGTTCTTCTTTCGGGATATCTTTGTAGAGGTCCCTGAAATATTGGAGCCAGATGTTGCCATTTTGAATATGAAGGTTGTTTTTCTTGCAATTTTTGCCCATGTGTTTCCATAATTCCCAGAACGAGTTGTCATGGAGGGCATCTTGGAGTTGGGTAAGTTTGGTGGAGATGTGCCTTTGTTTTTTCTTTCGGAGGATGGTCTTGTATTGCCTCTGTATGTTGCTGTAGGCCTCCTTCAGACCGGTGTTGTTTGGGTCTCGGTGCTTCTTATTTGAGGAATTTCTTAGGGTCTTCCGTACTTCTTTGCACTCACGGTCAAACCAACCGTTAGGATGTATTTCTTGTGGCCTCTTGTAGTCACATCTTTTCAGGTCAGACTTCTCTGCCATGGTATAGAATATATTATTGAGGTCATTTACGGCCTGATTGACCCCTCCTGGGCTTGTCTCATACACCTTGTTGTAGAGGTTGTGAAGCATCTCCTGCACTTCTGGTCTGTTCATTGTCTCTTTATATTTTATAGTTGACGTTTTGGACCATTTATAAGATGGGGGCAGGTTGAAGAGGCCGGTTTGATGTGGTTTTTGTGCAGATGGTTTGGTTGTGGATTTGATGTATAGAAGTAATTGGTTGTGATCTGACAGGTGCGTTTGTGTAGTGACTATGAGTGCGCCAATGTTTGCGGGGTCCATGTCCGTGATGGCATAGTCTATTACACTGCTGCCTACATGGGAGTTTAGTGTATACCTTCCTAAAGAGTCTCCCTTGGTGCGGCCATTCAGTATGCAGAGTCCTAAGCTTCGACATAGATTCAGTAGTTTTTTCCCGCTTTTGTTGACGGTGCTGTCATAGCTGTTTCTCTCTTTCTGTAGGGAGTTATGACAGTCGGCCTCTGCTCCAAAGATGAAGATATTTCCATCATTGGTCAGGTAGTCTTTATCTCTCCCCGTTCTTGCATTGAGGTCTCCGTAGATGAGAACGCTGCCCAGGGTCTGGAAATGGGCGGCTTCCCTTTGTATAATCTCAAAGCTGTCTGGGTTGTAGTACGGGGACTCTGGCGGTGCGATGTACGTTGCGCAGAGATACATGTCAGACTGAGAGGTGAGGATGGAGCTGCCTATTCTTATCCAGATGTGGCTGTCTCCTCGCTTCACGGCTTTGATCTGCTCATGGAGCTCCTCCTTGTACCAGACTAATATTCCTCCTGAACACCGACCCTGCTTGATGTGTTTATTTTTCAGGGCGGGGACAGAGATTTCCCTGTATCCAGTGGGCACCAGGGACTCATTCTCTGTCCTAGTCCATGTTTCCAGGAGGATTTGTATATCGATATTTTTCAGTCTTTGGATGAAGTCTGGATCGTTAATTTTGCATCCAAAGGCTGAGGCGTTGAGGCCTTGAATATTCCAGCTGCTGATTATAAAGGACGTCATTGTGTGTCCATATACCTTGTAATGAGCGGCGCTGTGTAGGACGGGCTGGAGATGTGACTGTTGGATGTGTTGTAGATGTTCTCGTGTTGTACAGTCACATTAGTTTTTTACATAGAGTGCTGAGCAGGGTCTTTAGCATCTCCATGTCTCTGCTCTGCGTGTCTCTGTGTGAGGCAGGGGGTTTCCTCCATGTCTCTGCTCTGCGTGTCTCTGTGTGAGGCAGGGTGTTTCCTCCATGTCTCTGCTCTGCGTGTCTCTGTGTGAGGCAGGGGGTTTCCTCCATGTCTCTGCTCTGCGTGTCTCTGTGTGAGGCAGGGGGTTTCCTCCATGTCTCTGCTCTGTGTGTCTCTGTGTGAGGCAGGGGGTTTCCTCCATGTCTCTGCTCTGTGTGTCTCTGTGTGAGGCAGGGGGTTTCCTCCATGTCTCTGCTCTGCGTGTCTCTGTGTGAGGCAGGGGGTTTTCTCCATGGCTTTTGCCTCTGTTGGTCTGACCTTGGGTAAAGGGGTTTTTCTCCTGGGTGTAGTGAGGTGTGTGGAGTTTGAGGTCTTTTCATTGTTAGTGATGTCTCCATGTTTTGGCTTTGGCTGGTGTGGGGTCCAGGTCTGGGGGGTCTGTTCAGCACAATGTCTTTCAGTTCTTTGGCCAGAAGGCTGACCCCTCGTTTGTTGAGGTGTTTGTCATCATACAGGTGGTGCTGCTCTATGGAGGGGTGTTGTGCCAGGCTGATGTTTGACATTGAGCTGATGTTCGCTGCCAGCTCTGTGTTGATGGCCTGGGTGATCTCGTTGGGCATATCTTTTCTTGGGAGCACGGATGATATAATTATTTTACTGTCAGGGAACTTTTGTTGTGCCGTCTTTGCTAGTTGGGTCAGTTGTTCTGCAATCTGCTGTTGCTGGTCTTGGAGGTTGTTTGTACCCGTGTGTATAATGAGATGGTTTGGATTGGTAAAATGTGGGTTATTGATGACTGATGTGACTTGTTGGATAGTTGCACAGTGAATTTTACTGACCCTTTTTCCTGGGAAGAGTCGCCGTGAATTAAGGTATTTGCCATTTGAGTCAATTATTAGGACAGTATCAGGACATTGTGACTTGCGGGTGGCTTGTCTGATGCTTGTGTCCTGGGTCCTGCTTGGTGGTGTTATGTGGTGCTGCTGTGGTTCTGTGCTGGAGGATTGGTTGGCGGTCGGCTTTGTACCCACTTGTATCGCTCTGTTTTCTCCTAGTTTGTTTTCATTAATTTCAGGAATATTTATTGGGTTTGGGTGATTTGATGTACTAGCGCCCTGGTCATTGGCAGTCCTTATGTCAGCGCTCTCCCTTGCTCCTAGACTTTGTGTTTGTGGTTTTAGATTTTCTATCTCTAATCTGAGCTTTGTATTTTCTTGTTGCAGCTCTCGGAGTGTACATTGTATTTCCTGCAGAGCTGATGCATGTTCACACTTCAGTTTGTTTATCTCTTTAATTACTTGGTCATTTGTGTTTTTGTCACCGAGATTTCTTTGAAGTTCTTCTTTGAATTGTACAAAGTCTCTTTCTAATTGAGATAAACAGTCTCTGAGGGTGTCGGGTGAGGGGTGTGGGACATTGGGACATGGGGCAGCGGGGGTGTCGCTGGAGATTGTCTCTGTATGTCCATCTCTGGTCTGGGTTGCTGGAGTTTGTTGTTCTTTGTAAGTTTGGGCCTGGTCTTTAATATGATGAAAGATTTCTTGGAATTCCTCTAGCTTGTCCTCATTGCCTTGTATGAGAACGTTGCCGTTATTGTATAGACTTATGGTAAGTGTAATACTCCCATCATCTGGGTCTTTTATTCTGATCTGTCGGCCCTTATTGATGCCACACTTTGATATGTCCTTATAGTGCTGGCACAGGGCTGTGTGCCAGGCGGAGCGGTGCTCAGTGTAGAATAATACATTTGTTTTCGTCTTGACTTCTTCTTTAGAGGTAAAGTCAGCAAAAAGTGTCTCTGGATTGTGTCTGATTGTGGCATGTTTTACTGCTTTCCTCGCTTGAATGCTCCTATCTATCTATCTATCTATCTATCTATCTATCTATCTATCTATCTATCTATCTATCTATCTATCTATCTATCTATCTATCTCATGTCTATCTATCTATCTATCTATCTATCTATCTATCTATCTATCTATCTATCTATCTATCTATCTATCTATCTATCTATCTATCTATCTATCTATCTATCTGTCTATCTGTCTATCTATCTATCTATCTATCTATCTATCTATCTATCTATCTATCTATCTATCTATCTATCTATCTATCTATCTATCTATCTATCTATCATCTATCTATCATCTATCTATCTCATATCTATCTATCTATCTATCTATCTATCTATCTATCTATCTATCTATCTATCTATCTATCTATCTATCTATCTATCTATCTATCTATCTATCTATCTATCTATCTATCTATCTATCTATCTATCATCTATCTATCTCATGTCTATCTATCTATCTATCTATCTATCTATCTATCTATCTATCTATCTATCTATCTATCTATCTATCTATCTATCTATCTCATGTCTATCTATCTATCTATCTATCTATCTATCTATCTATCTATCTATCTATCTATCTATCTATCATCTATCTATCTATCTATCTATCTATCTATCTATCTATCTATCTATCTATCTATCTATCTATCTATCTATCATCTATCTATCTATCTATCTATCTATCTATCTATCTATCTATCTATCTATCTATCTATCTATCTATCTATCTATCTATCTATCTATCTCATGTCTATCTATCTATCTATCTATCTATCTATCTATCTATCTATCTATCTATCTATCTATCTATCTATCTATCTGTCTGTCTGTCTGTCTATCTATCTATCTATCTATCTATCTATCTATCTATCTATCTATCTATCTATCTATCTATCTATCTATCTATCTATCTATCTATCTATCTATCATCTATCTATCATCTATCTATCTCATATCTATCTATCTATCTATCTATCTATCTATCTATCTATCTATCTATCTATCTATCTATCTATCTATCTATCTATCTATCTATCTATCTATCTATCATCTATCTATCATCTATCTATCTCATATCTATCTATCTATCTATCTATCTATCTATCTATCTATCTATCTATCTATCTATCTATCTATCTATCTATCATCTATCTATCTCATGTCTATCTATCTATCTATCTATCTATCTATCTATCTATCTATCTATCTATCTATCTATCTATCTATCTCATGTCTATCTATCTATCTATCTATCTATCTATCTATCTATCTATCTATCTATCTATCTATCTATCATCTATCTATCTATCTATCTATCTATCTATCTATCTATCTATCTATCTATCTATCTATCTATCATCTATCTATCTATCTATCTATCTATCTATCTATCTATCTATCTATCTATCTATCTATCTATCTCATGTCTATCTATCTATCTATCTATCTATCTATCTATCTATCTATCTATCTATCTATCTATCTATCTATCTATCTATCTATCTATCTATCTATCTATCTATCTATCATCTATCTATCATCTATCTATCAATTCAATTCAATTCAATTCAAAGAAGCTTTATTGGCAGGACCAAATACATATTAGCATTGCCAAAGCAAGTAAGAAGTAAGGGAATGAGGGATAGGGACTGAGGGATTGGGGGATAGGGACATATCTAGGGTTGGGGTTATACAAGTCCATGGCATATCATGTCTCTCTCAGTCTATGGCATGCAGTGACATATTGTGCCGCTGTGCCCACTGTGGTTTCCTCTTCACCCAGCAGGATGTAGAGTTTCTCTTCCTCTTCCATGGAGCTGAAGTCCGGTAAGAGATCAGAGCAGTGGCGTAGCTATAGGGGTCGCAGCGGTCGCAATTGCGACCGGGCCCCGAAGTCTGGGGGGCCCACGGCCCCCCCACCACATTTTCGTGAGGTTACTTATGTAAAAACGCTGCATAAGCAGCATTAAAGCTGGACAGATGCCGTTTTCTAAAGGACCTTTAATGACGTCATGCCCATGTGACCTGATTCGCCTTTGAGGAACAGAAGCCACGCCCACCGATCAGGTCCTTCTACCACAGTATAGCAGCAGCAGAGTCGGCAGAAGAGAAAGCACGTCCACCTCTCAGGTCCTGGTGAGCGCTTCCTTAACCCCCTCTCTCCCTGTATCCCCCATTGTCTCTTCTTTACTTGTCTCTCCTGACCCCAACTCCTGTAGGGTTTGTTAAGTTTTTTAATTCAACATGCGTTTTGCTGCGATTTTCGTAATCGCGGCAAAAATGGCGCGGTTTTGCCGCGATTTTCGTAATCGCGGCAAAAATGGCGCGGTTTTGCCGCGATTTTCGTAATTGCGGCAAAAATGGCGCGGTTTTGCCGCGATTATGAAACTTGCAGCAAACCACACCATTCATATCACAAATTCGAAGATTGCTTAAAAGTAGTACAAGTTGCATAAAAACATTAGGCTTAGGGCTTATTCAGACGAACGGGATATACGTCCGTGCAACGCGCGTGATTTTCATGCGCGTCGCACGGACCTATATTAGTCTATGGGGCCGTGCAGACAGGTGCGTGATTTTTACGCAGCGTCAATCCGCTGCGAAAAACTCACAACATGTCCGTTCTTTGTGCGTATTTCGCGCATCACGCACCCATTGAAGTCAATGGGTGCGTGAAAATCACGCGCACCACACGGAAGCACTTCCGTGGGACGCGCGTGATTCGCGCAATAGCAGTGAAAAGTATGAATGAAAACAGAAAAGCACCACGTGCTTTTCTGTTTACAAACATCCAAAAACGGAGTGTCATAATGATGGCCACTGGCCTAGCTATAGGGGTCGCAGCGGTCGCAATTGCGACCGGGCCCCGAAGCCAGGGGGGCCCACAGCCCTCCGCACCACATCAATAAAAAGTTACTATAGTAACTCGGGCCGCGGGCCCCTGTTACTATAGTAACATACTTTACTTACCTTCCTGGTTCCGGATCGCAGCAGAGGTCCTGACGTCAAGCGCTGTGCGCAGCGCACAACATCGAGAGGACAGAACTTCCGCCGCGGCTGAAGAGGAAGGTAAGATTAGTAGCCCTGACTGGCGGAGTCCGACTCCCGGGAACCGCCAATCAGCTGTTTTGAAGGGGCCGCAGCACTCGTACGAGAGCTGCTTCCCCTTCATTCCGGTCACTTCATTCCGGTCACACTGTGAATCGGTGTCGGCGATTCACAGTGTGAGCGAGTAGTGAAATGAAAGGGAAGCAGCTCTCGTACGAGTGCTGCGGCCCCTTCAAAACAGCTGATTGGCGGGTCCCGGGGGACACATCAGCTATTGATGGCCTATCCTGAGGATAGGCCATCAATGTTTAGGGACTGCACAACCCCTTTAAGCCTACGATGTAGCAGGCTTAGCGGGCCCATTAGACAGGATCACAGATTGTGTGATACTGTCTGCTGGGCCCTGTATCTAAGCCAGTCACATGGTAGGCTTAGATACATGGCCCATGTGTGATCCTGTCTGATGGGCCCTGTATATAAGCCTACCACACTGTAGGTTTAGATACAGGGCCCCAGCACACAGTAATCTTATAATGTATAAGATTACTGTCTGCTGGACCCTGTATCTAACCCTACCTTGTGGTAGGCTTAGATTCAGGGTCCCACAGAAAGTATCACACATGGGCTCTATATCTAAGCCTAACACGTGTTGCTAATCGTTTTTTTTGTATGTTTTCTTACAGGTTCGGTCGTTGGACTACGTCGGATTCCAGGACTATTTCGATGACTGCTTTTTTTTTTATTATCAATAAAATGGTTAATGAGGGCTGTGTGGCTTTTTTTTTTTATTTCAATAAAAAAAATTTTTTATGTCTTTGTGGTTTTTTTTAAAACTATATTACTACCGCCTTAGTAATGGCCGCCGGCTGATTGACAGCATCCTTTGCTAAGGCGGAGCTTAGTGTTAGCCAGTGCAGAGGCTAACACTAACCCCCATTATTACCCCGGTACCCACCACCACCAGGGGTGCTGGGAAGAGCCGGGTACCATTAGTACTTGACCATCTGTAGTGATGGTCGGCCACTGGGGTGGCCTCAGGCTGGTATTATCAGGAGGGGAAAGGCCAAAAACAGTGGCCCTTCCCACCCTGGTAATGCTTTATTGTATCTGGCTGGTTATGAAAAATGGGGGGGACCCCACGTCATTTAAAAAAAATAAAAAAATTGGAAAGAACGATGTCGGATCCCCCCCCCCAATTTTCATAACCAGCCAGATACAACACAGCAGCAGCAGCAGGCAGCATTACCAGGGTAGTAGGCGC